>NW_028277125.1:60816250-61138958 GCF_059951505.1 Python bivittatus | reverse complement strand
TCCAGCTATATAATGTGACTACCTAGAAAGATGTTTGCTCTTTGTGAAAACTAGACCTTCAATTGATTAACTCTATACCATTTGTCTTCCTTTTCCTTCTATAAATTGATCAAAATTTAAAGCAGCTGCTTTTTTTAATGAAAGTTATTTTAAGATGGTGGATTGAGCCCTACTGTTTGCTTATTCTTGATGCAAGATAGATTTTATTAGTATTAGTTAATTCTCTAGTTCTTTAATGTAACATGAAAAAGATAAACAGCCAATGTATACATACATACAAACATACATTATATGTATATATGTATGTATGTATGTATGCCTTTCAGTATAAGCAGTATTACACAGATCACAAAAAAGGAGTAAAAAACAGAAAGCCAAAGAAATTTAAAGCTTTAGAGAAGGAAAAAAAACATAGTTAAATCTAGTTTAAATCAATACTGTTCGCTATAGCTTTTCATTTTTTTTCAAGCCACCATCTTGCTTTCACCACATCCATGCACCACTTCATATGTTGCCTTTGGTTATTTAAGCTTCTTATCTCCCTCTTTTTCAGGATCCCATCAACTCTACCCAATCAGTTTCCTTGGTCTTCTCCTTCCTCTTCCTTTTCACTCACTCACTCATCCATCTCACCCATTTTGCAGTTCAGCCATAATTCATTTTCACTGTATGACCAAACTACCACAATGGACTTCTTTCATACTGTTCCTTCACTTTTGTATTCAATCTACAGTCACTTAGCACCCATTAGTTCTTGATCCTATTTCATCTTGTTTTATCACTTATCCTTCTAAAGTATCTGATTCCCAGTGCATTCAGTTTACTCTTATGTTCCTCTGACATAGCCAACTCTCTTTCTCCTAGAACAAACTGGGCAGAAAACATATTTTATATAGCCATTTTTACTTCTTCTGATGTGAATTCATTCTTCACAACAGCACACATACTACCCACTATCTTTTTACCGGCATTTTCACATCATAGAATTTCTCCATCCATGTTCCCATCTCTCATAAACATTCTAACAAGGTACAGTATATATGTATGTATTTGTGTGTGTGTGTGTGTATTCAAATCAATCATGCTTTTTTATTCATTTTTTTCAAGTGTGCATATGAATAGATGTACTTAAATCACATATTTGAATCAAGCAGAACTTTTTTTAAGCAGATACTTACCAGTCATTCCTATTTTTTCTTGGGTACCCAAGTGACCCAGTCACCGTTTCTGTATTTTCTTGTCTTATTCCCACCCATCCATTCATGTTACTTAGCAGAATACTTTTCTCTCCTGGATCACATGCATTCAGAACATTTCACAGTTTTTCCCAATCTCATCTCTAGTTCTGTAATGTACAACTATCAGCAACCTGTGGATTCTTACTTTTATATGCATCCACAAGAATTACACCAATTGATACTATTAGACGCACATTTTAGCCCTTTCATAATTAAACGTACATCTTTATTTACTTGTATGTATTCATCAACCCCACTCCACAGGACTAGACTACCTTCATTTCTATCTATTCCCTCCTTCCTCCTTTTCATTTCATAGGCACATCATATATCTATTTTTCTTTCATTTCATTCATTCTTTATGTTTACTCCTCTTACATTCTGATGCATAATCTTATGCCACAATTGTCACCAGTTATTGATATCCACTGTCCATCATGGTTATGGTAAATTTGAGGCTTTCAAATAACATTTTTAGTAGGATAGAGAAGTGTCAATTATATTACCAGCCTCAGTCATACCTGTGCTGTATGCAACGTTCCTTGCTAAGACCAAAATCACAATATCAGTCAACTGAAACGCATTTTGGCCACAAGTGCAATTCATATGTCATATGTCAATCATGCACAACTAGATCACAACTAGTCAGCTAGATCCTCCAATCACAACTAGGTTAGCAAGATCCTCCAATCTAGAAACTACCTGGCAAACTACCTGGCAAGCCATCAATGTACTAACAGAAGCAAATATGTGTAGCTCAGGGTTGAACCGTGGAATCCTTGGGGTTCTCTGAGCTTGGTTGTTTTCTTGCAAATGTTTCATTACCCGGCTAGGTAATGTCCTCAGTGCACTGAAGATGTTACCTAGCCAGGTAATGAAATGTTTGCAAGAAAACAACAAAGCTCAGAGAACCCCAAGGATTCCACATCAGTGTACTACACATACTCAGGAGACAGTCAAGACCACAACATACAGATTAGTAGTTGGAAGGTATTAAGACTGTTGCTTTAGTTGATGTTGATCTGTGTGTGTGTGTCTGTGTGTGTGTAATTAGACATAGGTTTGTCAGTGACTAATATGATTTTGTTTTCTATTTGTGAGAACTACATATTCTTCTGTCAGCATATTTGCTAATATAAAACACTGCATGAAACAGCTCTATGATCCATCACTGCCCCAAATACTTTAGTGCTTATTCATGATTCCCAAATTGCCATAACTTTGCAATTGTCAACATACACATTGTTATCATCAGTCTTCTGTCTATAGTAAAATCTGTGTTCTAACTTCTTCTATATACCTTTCTGACAAGGACATACACAGAACAATTCCCATATGTATGTAAAATATAGTGACCAAAAATGAAGCTGGTTCAATCCTTTTTGACAGTAATGTTTTTGACATCTTGGGGAAAAACCTTTGTCAAAACAGCCAAGCCAGCCTAGGATAGAAATACCTCAGTGCTTCCAGATGTGGTTTTTATATAACAGGGTGCCAGAATAAATTAAATAGTTGCAAGATGCCTATTGATTGACAACTCTAGGAACCATCCTTTGCCAAACATCTCTTGGGTTAGAGTATCTGTGTGTGTGAACAATTTGTTGTTTTACCTTAATAACTCTACCTGATGTTAAAACATCTCTGTTGTGTCAGTTCTATCCTCTAGGATTTCAATTTTAGCTTTCCCCCGTTTTCCATTATAAAAGTGCTTTGCCATCAAGGGAAAGGAAAAGAAAACTAGCTTTGTAAATACTTCTTTAAATGTTAGTTAAGTCCTAACATAATTTTTACACTAATGAAAATCCCTCACCATGCTGTGAAGGTTAGACACTTCTTGGAGACTTTCTGAATACATGTCCAGCAGCATCCTTTTAATCACAAGAGTAAAGGGGGGCAACTTGGAAACAGAATGTAAGCAATGTGTTTTCAATAGTAATGTTAGTCATTTATCATGATTCATTTATTGCTAGGAATAGATGTTATGTTCAGTGCAACCAATTTAGGTACAAACTAATTTAGTTTGGTTTCTTATCTACAATTTTCTTTTACATTGGCAAAAGCTACAAAGTATGTTAGAACTTCGGCTTTTTTTTTTCCTTCCTTAAATGCAAAACCAGGGTGACCTCTCTCTCTCTCTCTCTCTTTCTGTTGTTTTCTTAAATTGCTGGGTTGACATCAAGTCCTGAACAGTAAATTGTGAAACCCAGACCCTTTGCTGTCAAGTTAATTGTTATTAATGAGGTAGCAATTTAAAAGGAAATGGAATAGTAGATGAGCCAGAGGCAAATGTAGACTGATTTTAAGTACTCTCCTTGACTGCTTAGTTTCCAATAGGAACAGTAGTTGAATACAACGCCCACAGAGCTCTGCATAGCAGATAACTCTGGAATACAGTTAGAATACTGTCAAGATTGATAAATTGGGTTAGCATTGCTTCACCTTTGGAATAAGGAATGACATTGACAATAGATCTCTATTTTTTTTTAATTCTTACTGTATATTTGTCAAAGGAAAAGTAACTTTTTAATGTTTTACTTGGCAGTTTTGTGATTGTGGAAATATGCTGTGCCCCCTACCAAGGAGTTGTTACTTCCTCTGGAAGTACTTTTCAAAATTATCCAGCCATCAGTCTTTTCAATGCTTTCTGATTGGAATCTTGCATTTTACATTGTAAAGCTGCTTATTTGAATATTTCTCAAATTAAACCTCACAATCTGAGTTACATTTGAAAAAAGGATAAAGCCGTCCATTCTGAGGATATCAAATGAACCTGATTGGTGAACTGTATCATTGTAGCAGTCTTCAGCATATATAGCTGCATAACCTCCTAACACAGCTTCTGGAAAATGTTTTGAATTGTCATAATGTAAAAAGAACCATAATAACATGACAAGTTATTAATGACACACCTCACTTGAATTAACCCAGCAGCACACCAGGAGAGTAAATATAGAGCTGTTATTCAACACTCATTTTATTTCAGAACTCAACTTAATATGTACTAAATTCTGTATTTTATTATCAGATGCTTGTTTTTGTTTAGTCGTTAAGTCGTGTCCGACTCTTCGTGACCCCATGAACCATATTGCACCAGGCCTTCCTGTCCTTCACTGCCTCCCTGAGTTTGCTCAGTTTCATGCTCATTGCTTCAGTGATGCTATCTAACCATCTCATCCTCTGCGGTCCTCTTCTCCTTTTGCCTTCAATCTTTCCCAGCATCAGAGTCTTCTCCAAAGAGATCTCTCTTCGCATTAGGTGACCAAAGTATCTGAGCTTGAGCTTCATTATCGATCCTTCCAATGAGCAATCAGGGTTGATTTCCTTTAAGATTGACTGGTTTGACCTCCTAGCAGTCCAGGGGACTCTCAAGAGTCTTCTCCAGCACCACAGTTCAAAGGCATCAATTCTTCGGCGCTCAGCCTTCTTTATGGTCCAGCTCTCACAGCCAGACTTGATGCTTGACTGCCTATGATTATTCACATGTTATAAAAATAGCACAGACACAATCCTTACTGAAATTCAGGTGGACGTTCATATGAAAGATTGCAAAATTTGGCTTCTGTCATAAAGATGGAAACACCCACCTACAGTAGATACCTGAAGTAGGAAATGAGAGACAGAGAAGGGGCCAAGCACATCTCCCTCACTTTTAATTCTTAATAGTTTCCTCTGAGTATCCCTATAGCAAAGCATATGCTTTGTGTTCCTTTAATGTAAAGGATATATAGAGGATAATTTATAGTTCATATAAGTAGTTCTGGCAGTGAAAAGGCTCTTGTCTGAAACTTTAGTGAGCCGCTATGAATTTCTTCAGATCATATATTCCTCTGAGAACAAAAGATGATGAATTGCAACTACAGTTTATATGTATGTAAACTAAAAGATTTGTCATAGATGTATATAATGCCCTGCAAAGCACAAATTCTGGGATTCTTTCCAGTCCCTTACCAGCAATGGCCGCAAGAGGCATCTGTATTTTCTTTTGGATAATGAACATGTTGCATCTGTGTGTGTCTGATCAGGATGAGTGCAGCTTGTGTGTGTGTGTGTGTGTGTAAGAGAGAGAGCGAGAGAAGGGATTCTTATCAGAGTGGGCGCATATTTAATGTTTCTCTCTGTGTGTGCATTTCTGCTCTCCCCTTGGGTTTCATCTCTGAGAAGCACAGCACAGCTGACATACACTTTGCTCTGGGCCACACGAGCAGGAGGAAGGAGGACTTAGAATGGAGCAGTCAGTAGCATTCCAAGCTGCTGCCTGTGGGGAGCCTTGGATTTCCTCTGCCTGAAGATTTCCTCAGCCGATTTGCAAACTGATCCTTTCTTTTGGTGGTTTCTCTACCTCCTCCCCACCTACCCAATCTGATCCTGTTCTGTTTTATTTTTGGACAGTTATGCTGACCGACAGGCAGGCAGACAGACAGACAGGCAGTATCCCAAGCTTCTTTATATAATTTCTTTCCAATATTCCATTGGATTGGAAAGAATAAAATAGAAAGAACTAACCAAAAATTACTTTGCATCCAAAAAGGAAACTGGTTGGTAGATAACGAGGAAGCAAATGAAGATAATTATATTTAAGTGAAAGAAGAGAGAGCTGAAGAAACAAGAAAATGAACATGGAAACCAAAGAGGGTGTTTGATAGCAGCTTTGTACCCTTCAGCTCCATTATTGTCAGACAGGGTTGAAAGACTTCTCTGTTCAGAATTAAATTGTTTCAATTATTTATTCATTGCATCAATATCCAATCTTTCTTCAATAAACATAGTGTTCTCTTTCTTTCCCTCTCACTTCATCCTCACAACAGCCCTGTTAAGCAAGTTAGGCTAATATCCACTTTATTTATTGACAACATAAATACAGTTTCAGCTCTTGGGGGTAGTTTGTACATTAGAGGCGAGTAAGGAGAAACGCAATTGAATTGTGGCTTATTCACATTCTTTCTCTCTACAAGGGCACAGAAGTCTTTGCCTGGGTGAAATATGAAAGCCCTCCTTCACCTAAGAGAAAGGGGAGTTGGAATACAAATCACTGAATTTCAATGGCTTCTTTTTGGGGCGGGGGGAGTGAGGATTTACCAAGCAGGGAAAATTTCTTAAAACTGGGTGCATGTCATTCATTGATTTCAGGTTTTCTTAGGTTTTAATCTGTATCTAATTGTTGTATGATTTCTTAATATACCCAAATAACAATGTATCCTATCCTAATACAGTTAATATTGTAGACCAGCCTTCTACAAATTGGCCTCCTCAGATATATTGAACTACAGTTCCCAGCAGCCTCAGCCAGCACTGTCACTATATGAGCTGACTGTAATTTGTCAAACTTGTCTCTGCAGACAATATAATCAGTATATGTCCCACATGATGTCTTTCACTTTTATGAGCTGATCTAGGGTCTATAATGAGTATATTGTTTTGTATTTATCAACAGATATATTGAAAATCTAAATTTGAGACACCTCAAATGTGTGTGTTCTAAAATAAAAAATGAGAACTACAGATGTGTAAATGTGAGGAAGAAGCATAATTGAACATGCCATTCATGGTCTCCACAAAGAGGGTATGAATATTATGTATTTTTCCTCCAAGCAGTTCAGAGCTGCCTAGATGGAACTATAATTTACTCTCTGAAGTGAATTAGGCTATGAAATAATGACATGCCCAAAGCCATCGGGTGAGTTTCGTGACTGAGTACAAATTTGTACCCTGATCTTCCACATTCAAATTATTTTGACAAATTGCATTCTGCAAGAGGATGTAATAGTGAAACACAATTATATGAACCATGTTTCCTCCATTTATCAACATAGCAAAATAGATCTGATAGCTCAGAAAATCTGCACATACCTGATACTGTTCAATGAGCCTTGTTCATAAATGTTAAAATTTGACTCAGATGTGAAAACTGAATCAATGTATAATTTGGGAAAGTTAATGCAAGAACCTTCAAGTCCAAGATTCTGTTTCTGCAGTCACCAGCCAAATGCCAATGGGATACCCTCAAGGTGAACATGAGTACCCTACCAGTCATGTCCCCAGCAAAGACATCAAGAGGCCAACTTAATATTTTTCCCATCCCTGGAGGTGATAAAGGTGTCACAACTAGCTATGAAGTAGGCAGTGTTATCCTCCATGAATTCTGAAATCCTTTATAAAGCTGTCATGTTATCATCGCTGCATCTTTTGCTAGGGAATTCCATAGGTTAAGTGCTCTTTTATCGGTGCTGACTCACCTGTCATTTTGCCTTATGGGATGATCCCAGATTCCAAAAATCAAGGGAAGGAATAAAATTTCTTCCTATTCACTGTCTCTAAATGTTGCATAATTGTCTATATTTCTATCATATTCTCATTTTATCTGCCTTAAAAAAAAAAAAAGCTAAAAAGCACAAAGCATTGTATCTTTTCATCTTAGCAGAATTGCTCCAGCCCTTGATCATTTTGGCTGTAGTTGGAACAGGATATATTTTGAAATTCATCTTCATTTGCTGTCCCTTTTAATGCAAAATAAATCAGCAGGGGGCCCAGTAGCAGCCAACAACAGGCTGCCAATATGTGCAGCTGAGGTTCTGTACACTTGTACAGACTGCTGTTTTTGCAGATGGCCACCAAGATCTAGGTAACATGGTAATATCTCCTTGCAACGGGTGTCTAGCTCTGTTGGCTTTATCAAGGCTAACTGCCAGCTTTAAGTAATAACAACAACAGTCTCAATTTCCATATTTTATTGTATAATTACCCATTAACTCTCCATTCCTCACCCCTCCAAAAAGCATTTAATAATATCTTCCCCATTCCACTTTTCATTTTCTGCTGTAGCTAGCCATATGATCTCACAACATAAAATGATAAGCTGTGTATAAGATTCAGGCATATATGAAATGTGTCTCATTCATTAGCTTGGAAATTTTAATCCCTGTTCACATTATTTTGACAAGATGCATTCTGAAATGGATTGTAGGGAGAACTTGAATAACACAGAGGTTGTGGTGTTGTACAGCTGGTCCCCAGTTTAAGACCGAGTTCTGTTCCCGAGGTCCGTCTTTGAATTTGTATGTAAGCCAGAACAGTATTATTGTATAATACTGTATAAGTAGTACTGTGTAATGAACTCAAACCATTGTGCATTTAACTTGAATTTTACTACAATAGGTAACTATGGGTCATCCTTAAACCAGGAGTTCTTAACCCAGAGACTACCTGTACTTGGGTCAGGGAGATCTGATTCAAATATCCACATGACTGTAGAGCTCACTGGGGGATTTTGGCCCAGTCACTTTCTTTCAGACCAGTTCAGCCCACCTCATGAGATTGTTGTAGGGTTAAAATGAGGGAAGATCTCCATGTGCATTGCCTTACGTTCTCAGAGGAAAGATGAGATATAAAATGTAATATACAGATCAATAATCAGTTATGTTGTGTTCTACCCAAAATGTGTGCATTTTTTGATGCATCCAAGATGTAGCATCCAATTGGAAAAATGAAAAATATACTAGGGCAGCTTTCATTGTGATGTTGGAGAATACTCAGTTGATTTGGCCAAAAACAACACTCGCTGTGAATTCTAGGAATTGAAGTCAAACATATTCGAAGAGCACCAGATTGTCAAAGACGGGACTTAGTTGGTGTGGTCCATTTTTTCTCTCTTTACACATGTAAGATGCAGTTCCTCTAGACTGGTGATTAGAGGTATTTAGCAAAAACAATGGCCAAAGACCCACTTGTCATACTCTTTTCTGTATGCTTCAGATAGATTACATTTCTTCATCTGGGCTTACATCTAAGGAGACTTGTCTAAATGCTTCTTTCTGATGTTAATCCTGATAATATTGTAACTGCCTGTTATTTCAATATTGCCTCAGGGCTGAATATTCATCTTTGTTAAGCAGCTTGGCTTGGTTGGCTCAATAGTGCATTTCACCTTATATGATGCTAATTTTAACATCTTCCCCCTTCTGTTCGGGTGAGGCTCTGAAGCTTCTTATTGCCTCCTTTTTAGTTCAGATGCTTAAGTTGAAATAAGGCCACTCTTTCTTCATTTACAGAAGTTTCATTCCTATTTTTTCTATGTCAGATTTCTCATGGTCATCTCCTGTTTATCTTGGGGTTGTTTGTTTCCAGACAAAATGTTTTTAGTGGCTTTCTGCTTCCTTTGGTAAATAGTGAATGCGACACTGATAACAAATGAGAACATCAGTGTCAAGAACAGGAAAATCCAGAAATTTAATGGTTCCATTTCTTCACAATAGAAAACAGCTTGAAGGTCCTTTGAAGGCAGAAGAATAGCATCAGTTAATAGTGACACTCTGTGGCCACCAACATAGACCAAAACATCTGTTATCCCATTGAGGGGCCCTTGAAATCTTTGCCTGGAGAAATGGTCATAAATATTGAATGTTAATTATGGAAATATTTACTAAGTGTTCTTTTTCTTCTGAAAAAGTGATTGCTTAAACTGTTTGTTGTTACTGTTTATTTTATTTTGCAATTCCTTTAACTTTCAAACTAGCATTTGCACACTATAGGAAATCTTTAAAAGAATCAAAAGTAATGTTCCCAATCTTAAAAATGACCTGTAAGGGAAAAAAAAGGTCAGCTACGGTATGTTTTATTTTTTAAAAGAAGCTCATTAAAAAGAAACTCAGATGTGCTTCTCTTAAAAAGAATTAAAGACTAGAGTGAAAATTCTTTAAAGCAGAATCAGCAGGATCAACGCTGAATTCTACTGGCTATACTAGTGGATAGCAACTTGTACAAACAATCTTTCTCTTCCTTTCTTCTCCTTTTACAGTCTCTACACCCCTTCAAATCCCTCAACTACTGTAAATGCTAGGAGGACTCTGGAATGGAATAGGCTGGATTGTTAAAAATCATGGTAGAAGGGAGGAATCAGTCAGGAAAGATGGGACAAACAACTTTCAAAAATCTGCTAGGAGGCAGGTGAAGTGAAGAAACTATTCCATGTTTCCACCAGTTTAGAAGGATTTGGAGGAGTGTGTTTTGAGATGTATGGCAGGGCCTCCAATGATTGCTAAAATGAGTAAGCAAGATCATAAGTAAAGTAGAAATCTTTCTGATGTCCTTGTTCAAAACTATTTAAGAGCTTTATTGGTTAAAAACAGCACTTTGAACTGCATTTTGAGTCATGGTGGAAGAATTAGTGAGGAGCTGTAGTGGTGTGGCCCATTTTTTATGTCTCTACATATATAAGATGCAATTCCTCCAGACTGGTGATTAGAGCTATTTAGCAAGCTTTGCAAATTACATCATTGTATTGTAAATTCTTCCACATTCTGTACCTATGCTTAGAAAGGGTTACTTAACAAGCTATTGCAATTTAAATGTAATCACTTTCACTTTGAGGTTCTTGAAACTTGTATGTAATCACTCTCACTTTGAGGCTTTTATCTGTATTGCTACTTGTAACAATTAAAATAAAGAGAAGGACATGAGCTCTGTAATGTGACACCTGTGGAAGGGAGGGTGAGTAGCAGTATGCTAGAAACAATGTCTTTGACAAAAGGTTGTCTGGATTCTCAAGTTATTGACAAGATGTGTCATCAGACTATCTCCACGTGTTGCATGCTGGAGACAATGCCTTACTTAAAAAATATCTATGGCAGTAGGTCAATAGTCTAAATTGTGACCAAGTCACAGATACGATGTGCCACCAAGTTGTCACCAGGTGTTCTATTGTTTACTGTCTTGTAAAAAGTATAAAGGGTGACAAAATATCTCAAATACCTAGAACTTCAGCATAGACCTAAAGACCTGGGAAAGTGCCACTCAGCTGCCAGATGACTCCAGAAGGTCTGTCCATTGTCATTTCATGGAGTTACTGACAAGCTGAAGGGATGTAGTTTGGTATACCTTTCCTTTTTCTCTATAATGCTCTTAATATTACTCAAAAAAAATTTTTTTGGCATTTGCCCTGGTTTGAGCCTATTGTCTTCCAATCCCAGTTCCAACTGGCTACCAGCTGGATATCAGTATCAACCCAATGGGCCAAGAAACAACTTGTAAATTAATGAGACTGATACGAATGTAACATGATTCTTAAATTTACAGGGAGAGCAACTGGAAGGCTACATTTTGCATCAGTGGTGGTTTCTGAATGCAGTCATGAATATGATGCATATTTAATTGTTTCATTTCTTTTTTACTCTGAAAAATACATCTGTGAGACTGAGATGAAATAGCTTCCCACAGTGTCTAGTCTGAAATCTCAACCTACATTTTCCATACCTAAACTAAGCACTTTATTCAGTACAATGTATTGGTTTACATAAATATAGATCCCAAACAATTCTGCTGTACTCCATGGGGCAGTGGAGGAGGTACTTATTATGAAACACCTATTGTAAATTTGTCATGGAGATTGATTTGAGCAGTCCCTGGTCATGTATGTGGTCACAATTGTTTTGCTTTTTAAGAAAGACTGTTGATGTCAAGAGTTGTATTTAGAAGGACACATAAGTCTTCATTTCATGCTGAATGCGTCTACTCCCCTTTCATTTTATTTCTTGTAGTTTGCAGATTACTCTTATTTATTTCTGATGTTCACATCACCTCAGGACATATGAATGTGCCACTATTGCATAATCACTGAGCATAGGTCCAGCGCCCCACAGTCCAGCATTTTCACCACATAGATCATTAAGAACTCAGCCAAGGTTCTGCCTTCTCCCCTTCTTCCTTTTCTAGAGGGTTTCTGGAGAAAGGAAAAGGCCAAGTGCAGCAGTAGTTTTGCTCCTCAGCTTGTCTGAAATCTTTTTTTAAAAAAAAAGAATGGGGAAAGCAGTAGTGGTGATACCTAGGAAAGGAGAGAGAAAGACTTTGGGGAGAGAGGATCATGGAGGAAAATTGGTAACAAGCACATGAAAAGAGAAATGTGTGTTAGATGGCCCAGGTTGCCACTGTAAATGAAGCAAAGTAGTATTGACCTCCACCAGTGGCATATGAAAATGCTGCTCTTCCTAAACAAAAAATAAAATTATGCTATGCAAATAAGATCTCCAGCCTACAATATGGAGGAGACTATTTTATTTAACAATAATTTCTGAACTGTAAACAGAAAGAGGAATGAATTTTTTCTTTAATTCCTTTAATAATGCTCCCTTATTTGACAAGTTTGAATACAGACTCTTTCTCAGTTTGCATTGTAAGAAATAAATAATGATCCATTACACTTTCTCATTCAGTAATGCAGATTTTTTGTTTATTGCCTTATCTATTTAAGACTTCATCCTGTCCTTAATAGTAGAGGATTGATGTAAGACGTTTTGGGAACAAATTCCAGTGATTATTAAGCTGGCTGACTCCCTATCCAGCTATAGCGTGAAGCTGCTGGTTGAATGCAGAAAGAGGAGCAAATTGGTTCCAGAGCCTAGGAAATAAGACAGTTTGCTTTTTATTTGCCAGATGGTTGTGATTCAAAGCTAATGTAATCACAAGGAATGTCCCAGAAGAGCTAGTGTGTGTGTGTTTTGGCATTCTGTTTAGTGTCCATAGCAGTGGCATGATGTCCTTGCTACCTTCCAGATACAGCTGGCATTCAACTGAAGAGAACTCAGTTTTGAGCCTCACTCACAATTAACTGTTTGGCAAACATCCAATGGAAAGCTGAAGAAACCATACAAGAGCATAAAAATGAAGAGTTAAAAACACAGAAACTTCATAAAAACTCTATATGTTAAAAACATATATCGAGTGTCCTTCATATACAATCAGTAGCAAAAGCAGCACAAACATTTGATCTATTGTTTGCTATTAGAGTACTAATGCCACCTTCTTCCTGGGTTTCACTATCCTGTAGGTTCTCATCTGTTGTTTCTCCTTTCCCACTCCTTCTGTGTCCCAGAACTTCCCACTCTGCAAAATCTGTCTTTGGGTTGGAGAACTTGGAGATACAGTAGCAAGGATTAGTCATCCCTAAGCATGTTTATTTTACTAGAAATATGTAAAATATTCTGTGGTTAATTTTATGCAATCTGTTTTACTTAAGCTATGTGTGTTTATAATAGTTATTAATGTACATACAATATACATTGTGGAAGAAGCATTAACATCAGCCACTGTCAAAATACTTGCATTTACCTCCAATACAGGGAAAACTTATCTTACTGCCTTGTTTATTACAGCATATTATGATGCTATACAGTTTGCTAAGAGTAGCATGTTAGGGCATCTGTCTCACCTAAATTCTGTGATAATAGCAAGAAGTCTCCTATTTTTTCCTAGCTACCCGTTTCCCATGATGTTCAGCAGCTGCAGCAAGAAAGACTTGGAAAACAGCTTGGAGAAAGGCGTGGGGATGTGTCTCTTCAACCTTCCAGAAGTTAAGGAATCATTTGGTGGCCCAAAGTGTGGGAACGGCTATGTAGAAGAGGGAGAAGAATGTGACTGTGGTGAACTTGAGGTAGGAGTAATGCTTCTTGTTTTAAAGAAGACAGCAAATTCATTTTGAAATATCAGTGTTTCCATCTAGTTTCTTCATGTCCTTCATTTAGAAATATGTCTAAATAAAATTGTCATGATATTCTTTCTAAAAGTCTGCAGGCTGGTGTTTCTCGACCTAGAGGCCGTACCCAAGACCCTGATATTCTACAAAGTTAACATTACATAAAGCAGCGTTTTTAGCCTCAGCAATTTTAAGATGTGTGGAGCTCAACTTCCAGAATTCCTTAGCCATGGTGGCTGGGGAATTCTGGGAGGTGAAATCCACACATCTTAAAATTGCTGAGGTTGAGAAACACTGACATAAAGGATGGATGAGCTATTATGCAGAAGAATGTTCCTTGTGCTATATTATGCAGAGGCTATTCAGTTGCAGGCTTAGAACAGATGGCTTTTTTGCTAATACCCTGTTTTTATTTTCTATGGCTGCACAAAACTGTTTTCCCAAATCCACTGATTTATGACTCCATTCTCTTCAGTATAGAGTTGTTAGCATAAAGAACATGCCTGATAAGATCCTTTTATTTAATTTATATCTTAGCATCCATTGCCAGTATACTTGAGGGTAGGGGAATTGTTCAGATAATCAAGACTAACTATATCAGAAGATGATGGATTTGTTTTTTTAATACATAATAAATTAAGGGTCATTGAAATAGCAAGAAATCGCTTTAGTTTTCAATATATTTTATTAAATTGATTGAAGTCATAAAGGTTTCCTGACAGCCCACTCATTCCATGAGGTAGACATCTCCTTGTGCCTGATGCTTGCAAATTCGTACTTAGAAATCTTCCTTGTTTTCATTTCTCCATCTTATTTCATTTCATCACCTTTCAAGTAAAATCACTTAATATTGTCATGAAACAGTTTGAACTATGGCTTCTCCCTTTGTTTTGTTAAATGCCTTGGAATCTTGTGGCTCAGGTCTGATTGATTTTACTCCCAATTTTCTGTTGTAATCTGTGGCACCAGCAAATCTATTACATTAATTGAAGTTACATTTCTCAGTAATTTAACCCAGGATCTTATTATACATCAGTATAATTCAAACTCAGTAATTTATAACTCAGTAATTTAATCCAGGATTTAATTATACATCAATATAATTCAAATCATTGAAGAGATCAAGTTGTTCTCTGTAGAAGTACTTATAAGACTTGCAAGCAGAACTCATTTTATTAATTGTTAAGCAATTCTAAGAGGCATGTTTTGCTGGCAGAGATCAGATATCAGATTTAAAATAAACGAAACAAAAACAAAGGTGTCTGGGGACCTTGGTAAGCTATTTCTTCCAAGTTGGGCCACTACTGGGGGGCGGTATTCGCTGAAAATTTGATCGAGAAACCTACAGATCTTGAGCTGGTAAAATCACAAATAAAACAGGAGGAAAGTTTTCTTCCTGTAACTCCTTAGGTGGATCTGACTGATTAAAAGTGAATGCTGACTGAAAAAGACACATCTTGGATTCACTTCTTCAGCATTTTTTAAAAATCTCCTCTTATAAATAACTTTGTGCAGAAGTGTTGTTGAATGTTCATAAACTGCTTCCCTTCTGTAAAAAATGGGTAGAATTTGCAGTGAAGCTCATTTTGGCTCAGGATTGGAAGAAACGTCTTAATGATAAAAAGAGATTTTCGAGTGAAGCAGATTTCCTTGAGAATTTATGGATTCTCCCTTGCTGATAGTATTTAAGCAGAGGCTGGACAGCCATCTGTTAGGCGTACTGTCATTGTTAAGATGCCTGCACTGACCTTCAAGGTCCTTTTAACTCCAAACTTTCAGATTTATTTCTATATTTATTGAGTTAATACCTGCTGCAATTAGCAAGATTCTCTGCAATTACAATAACTAGGAACAAATAATAGCAGCTTTAAAAATGAAAACATCCATGTAAAGCTAATGTATACATTACAATTTAAACAGGAATAAAACAGTAGAGTGCCATGTCATTTCCTGTAAGCCTTCAGCAATAGCCCAGTCTTCAAAAGATTCCAGAAGACTAAAAATGTCTGGGGGAAGGGGAGATTTGATCTCTAACAGAAGCTATTCCATAGCGGAGGTGTCACCATTGAAAAGCAACATTTATGGGCCTCCAGACTATGAATTTTGTGAAAATGGGGTTATCACCCACAGCCTTTCTTAAGACACCTGAATCATGTAGGTCAATTGTGGTTGGAGGAGGCAGTCCTGCAAGAATGTGCAAGTCCAGCATGTTGAGGGTTTTCTAGATGACAATCAGCACTTTGAACTGAAGCTGACAGTGTCAACTGAAGCTGATGCTACACTAATAGATAGTGTAGTACCCAGAATGCAGAGGTAAGGTACTCACAATATGCTTATATTTCATGATATGCCCAGTTTTGGGAGGTTTGCTTTTTCTTCCTGAAAAAGGTAGGCTACTCGGACCTGAAAATTTACAAACTCCTTTAAATATTTGCAGAAATACTGTATGCCTGTAACTCTAAAAGCAGCCAAAGCCTGTGTGCTTCCACCTGCCTTCCACAGTTTAATTCCTTGTTTGTTGTTGATGAATAGGACTACTCTGTATATGAAGATGCAGTCACCTTATCTTTGCTAACTTGAATCCCTGCAAATGAGGTTTGTGAGGATACGTCACAGATTTGTTTTTTGGGATCCACTCAATTTTATGTTTTGTCATCATTTCCATTACCCCTGGATGCCCCACTCCCACAGCACCCTGTCTTCAGGTTAATAGATTTATAGAAGTTTAAGGAGATTCTGAGCAAGACATCTCATAAGGATTTTATCTGTAAAATTGTATTCTTGAAGATAAAAGGTTGCACTTTTATTATCCTTCTGTAAAAAAAAATGATTCTATTTGTAAAAGCAGTTGCATAATAGTTTTCCCAACTCATTATGAATTAGATTTTTTTTTTGTATTCATAGTTCTGCTTATGCTTGCACAACCATTAGTAGAAGCATCATCACTAAGAAACATATCTTCTGTATTTTTTTCACTAATGTTATATTGGATACAACCTAGATACAATTCTATGAATTCCTGTACATTAAATAAGGAGTTATTGCCCACAGTTATTACAGTGAATCTCAATGGAGTTCATGTTTTTCAGTTTTCTTTCATCAGCTAGTACAAAATAGTTTATGCAGATATGGATTTGAGATGAAAAATTGTGTTGCTGCTTTTGTGGGTCTTTTTGTTAAGGCAGTTTTGCCTGTGGTATCCTCAACAGATATGGATCCTCTTTTGGGTGTAGTCAGCAGCAAAAAAAATCCTGCTGTATGATCAGGTAGGCAGCTTTGTGCCATATTTTTAATTATCTGGACAAAATAGAGATTGTAATTCTTTTAAAGGAATATTTAGATGCTTCTGATGAATTTTAGTATTCTGCAACTTTTGGAAGCCAACAGTATTTATCATCCTATCAAATGAGTGAGATTTTTAAGAGGGTTTTCCTTATTGCTATTAAATGATCCATGCTAAGCTCTTGATTTCAAGTTTTAAAAGTGGTAGGCAAATATTCAACTTTTCAGCTATTTACTTGCATTAGCACTACCTCCTTAGCTGCATCATTTATCCAAGTGTGCTGATTTGAACAACATACCATCTTGAAAAGTCTCCTGGAATAGTCAACTTTTTCCTATATCTACATCCATTGAAAATGATGCTCACAGATGGTTTCATTCCAGGTAAAAGACTTTTCACAAAATAACTCAGGGTGGAAATTTTCTGTCTCTTACTCTTTTAAGCATCAGCAGCAGGATCAGTGAGCCATATCGTCTTTCTTCAAGGCCTGCAGAATGTAATAAAAAAATAATAACTTGTGGGCTTCATTCTGACCTAGTTACTTTTTTATGCTCTGATTTCAGTATCAGAGATTTCTTATTTGTTCAGTCAGATGGAGTTAAAAGTTGAGGAGCATTTTTATCTATAGCTATTTTGGTGAGATCTTCAGGGACCTGATGTTCAGGTACCATCAGTTTAATTCACTTCCTTCTGACTATAACCTTGGAAGCAAATCCAATATTTTCTGAGAGTTCTGTTGGTTCCATCTACAAGCAACAAAATATTTATGAGCTTATTTGTAGGGAGAAGTACCATGATTAAATTGAGATACATGGGTCATTAATGTATTTGTTAGCCAATACTGCAGATTATATTTGGACCTAATCTTTCATTAGATTCAGGCCTAAGATTTAAAACTATAGATCTACAGTAGACAGACTATGCAGCTGAGAGCAAATCCTCAGTTGAGCACAACTATAACTGTTCTCTTGAAGTAATTTCATATCAGTGGTAGATTCAATCTCAAGTCAATTACTATATCCACATCCATTATTTCTGTTTCTTTTTAATTTTTTTATTAAACCTTCATTAATTCATTAATTTGCAAGAAACTTATAAGTTACAATGGCTTTTCCCAACCTGAGGTCCTCATAATTCTCGTAATTCCCTCATAACTTCCACCCAGAGTGGTGTCCATCTAGAAGCCATTAGATTGAGGAAGGCTACTCTACATTTTTTTAAAAAGAGTATTTTAATAGGTTGCACACAAGAATGAATGTGTGACTAGATTAGAATTTTGCCTGATAATGGGAGTATAGTGAGTATATAATAAGCAATGAATTATATTCAGACATTATGTTTTTAAGTGTTGTGAATGTATATGGAGCTGAAAATATTTATTTTAGAATTAGTTGGAACTCTTCATGGGGATCCTTTATCCTATACATATATTTGCACCACCTCTGGTATTACAAGTACTGAAAAGTATCAGAAGTAATCAGGAGCAATGATCTGATAAACCCTTGGTTCCTAGCACTCAATATTAGAACATTGTCTCTGTCCGCTGTTGTATTCAGGTTTCCTCTTTGGCTCTTGACCTTGGGCTGTCTCTGGACACATGCACTCAGATTCTGATTCTGTCAGCCATCTTGTCTCTTGTATGATCAGATGTGTGATTTCTGATCTCATTGTTTGACTGAAGCTGGAATTGTACAACAGAGCTATGCTATGCTTTTGGAGACAAAAAGGTGCTTCAGAGCTCATGGAAGAGCAAATGTAGGACCTGTCTGCAAGTTCTTAAACCAAATGTGCCTTTTCCTGGGATCATGCAGCAGGCAACTATGCAATCCTGCGAAAACATGCAGCTGCTTTAAAGAGTTGCAGATAGATGTTCCATGAGAGCCCTCGCATACTCCAAAGCACTTTTTTTTCTTTTTAATCCAGAGCCATATCGCACAACATATTAAATTAGACTAAAATAAGCTTCTGGTTTGGTGTGTTGTAAGAACTAATCATTATATAGTATGTTCTGTTATTCAAGCCATTACTTATAAGGTTTCTTTATTTGGATAAAATGTGTGGGTTTTTTAACACAACAATTGTGTGTTTTGTTAATTTGAACTAAGACTTCAGTGTGTGGTGAACCCAACCTGTGCATCACTGGTTGCTAACTACCTGACTATCTTAGCAAAGAGACTGCTTGGCTATCTTCTTCTCCCCTGCAATGAGACAGATGGCCCTTGTAGTGATGCCATAGATGAGGTCTGAAGAAAAGTATCCTCATGATAAGAAAACTAGAAGTAAATTAATTGCATATTACAACTCTCTCCACCTCTCAAAATTGTCACATATGAATGTCTGTGTAGGGAGGAAGGTGTAAGTAACAGCAATAAGGTAGAACTACCCACTCTCTTCTGAATCTCAGATGCCACCCAAATGGTAGTTTGTTCGTGGAATTATAAAAGCTGTTTCAGATTATATTACCCACTCCAGAAATTGGGCAGAGCAGAAGGAATTTGTTATGCTTCTTCAAAATCTCAATGGAAGGGAAAAAGGTGATTCTGCCAATCCTTAATCTAAACCAATTGCCATTCTCTGTTTCATTTGAGATATTTGAATAGTATGTTTCCATTTATCTTCAGTTAAGACAAAACAGCAGATCTCTTCTGTTTAACCAAAGAACTAATAGGAAAATATATGGGGTAAGTGAAAAATATACTAAGAAAATAAAATTCTACAGTGAGAGATAGGAATGGTAGTACATCAAAAATATCATTTTGGACTGTAAGAGCTTTGGAAATGGGTAGCTAATATTTTTATAGAAAACTTCACAATGCATTTTAACAGATGGCATTATATTGTACACAAAGAGCAAAATGAAGACGAGAAGATAATATTAAGTAAGCAGTATTTCTAAGGATGTGAAGGTTAGAACAGATTACAAACCTAACAATATGTTACTGTGCAAGAAAGGTAATGTCTTTTCAAGTTGCATTAACAACAGCATCATTTCCAAGACTCATGAACCAATAGTATGACTCTGCTCAGCCCAGAGATTAGATCACATTTAAGTACTATGTCACTTCTGATCAGTACAAGATAAATGGGAAACAATTCAGGGAGAACAAGAATAGTGATAAAGTTCTAGAAGAGAAGATCTAGTTCTCACTGGAAAAAAAAAAAAAACCTTGGTGTTAGGAAGATACATTGTAGCCTAAGCATATTGAAGTTTAATTTTTTATCTGAAGGGGAATATATACATACATACATACATACATACATACATACATACATACATACATACGTATATATATACCTGAAGTGTTCAGAATAGGAACAGAACTAGTTCAAATAAATTATAAATTAATATAATGTGCTTAACTCAGATTTTAAAAAAACAACAGCTTCATAGTAAGTGTTTCAAAATATTAAAAGGATTATAGGAAATAAAGGTAGTAGATGAGTTGCCAGTAAACAAAGAACAATAATTTGTATTAGGTTAAATTATCTCAGCCTCATAAACATTAGTTAAGGTGGATTTATAGAGTTAGAGAAGGGTGGCAGAAATATTGCCTTGGTTAATACTTTTAAAAGGCTCTTACGAAAGAAGATAGTATTTCAACCTGCTTATAATACAGTGGATTTGTGTAGAAATAACTCCTCTGTTTATTGGCCCTTATTGGCTCTCATTGGCTCTCTGCCCTTTGTGTGATTGTGACCATTTGCAAAACAAGAATTATAGTTGCACAAATAGTGGGAGCTGCTTGGATAGTCTCAATAACATGTGCTGGTTCATAGAACTAGTGGTACAGTGAAATTCCCACCATATTGAGAGTCCACCAACACCTCCAAGCATTTCCAATGTCTGTTCATGGTATTGTTTCTCAAAAGCTTGGATAAAGATATGTTAGGAATGCTTTATTTTTTTCTTTTTGGTAGATTTAGAGCCTAACTTTCATATAGAAGCTCAAGGAGGTGTACGTAGCAGATGTTCCACTGTGAGGTCTACAGCTGAGAGAGAAAGTTGGTCCAAAATTAGCCACTGACCTTCCATGGCTAAAGATGGACTTGGATCTGGGTCTTTCCTGTACCAGTCCTAGCTACTATACCACGCTGACCCTTAGGAATAGGATCTTTTGGTAGGATATCATTGATAGGACATTTCAGGAAAGAGAAAATAAGATGAGGCAAGGACAGTCCTGAAATTTATGGAACTTCACAATATAGTCTAGCACTAAGCCTGAACTTTCTTTAGTCCTGCCCTGAGAATCAAGTCATCTTATACATTGAGTCTACCTCTATACAGACTTGACTGTTTGATGGAACACTACAGTATGATTGTTTTCTTCTTTTAGGAATGTACAAGCCAATGCTGTAATGCCACAACTTGTACTTTAAGGCCAGGAGCAGTGTGTGCCCATGGACTTTGCTGTGAAGACTGCAAGGTGAATGTTTTATCTTCCTAATATGGGATGGGCAGGATTCCATAATAATGTTCATGTCAGTTCAGATATTCAAGGCTGGGGTGTGGATGTGTTTTCAATAGAATTCTTTGTGCTCCTGTCTTGTAATGATGAAAAAGTTCTTGAGGAGACTATTTTTTAAAAAAGGAGCCAGCATATCTTCTCCCATAAGACAGTGTGTGTTTTTTTAATACCCTTTGCTGCTAGTATTAATAAATGGAGTCCTATATGTGTATGCCTACCACGGCAGAGTTCTTTGAGGTTTAAGATGTGTATTTCTGTGTGATGCAGAACATCAAAGCATTGTACTTGCATTTTAATGAGGAATGAAGGTAGGCCTTTGAAAGTAAGCCATAAACAGTTCTGCAGTATAGAGAGGCATATAAAGTGCTCTTTCGCTTCCCATGCTGTGTTTAATAGATGCTTGGTACAGAGTCTTAGGAAGAGAGAATGACAACTTTAGCCTGTAGCACAAAAGCCACTATATGATACATTTCGTTCTTTGAAACTGCAGTCCCTTCTTTCTTCCTACAGCTGAAGCCAGCAGGGATTTTATGCAGGGGTACCAGTAATTCCTGTGATCTTCCTGAATTCTGTACTGGAAGCAATCCTCATTGCCCAGCCAATGTTTACTTGCATGATGGGCACCCTTGTTATGGGGTAGATGGGTATTGCTATAATGGTATGTGCCAGACTCATGAACAGCAGTGCATCACCCTTTGGGGGCCAGGTGAGCTTGAATTTTTTATTACTCTTTCTTTCTCTAGATATTTATCCATCCAAACAAATTAGCTCTGACATTTGGAGGAGGCTTTGAGAGAACATGTAATGATTTCTTACCTCTCAGAATTCATGACTACAGAATAAATCTTTCCTATTGCACTTCATCGTCACACGCCAAACTCCTTCCTCAAGCTGATAGTCAATGATGCATCCCTGTTGATGCAAGTAAGCTGGTGAAGGTTATGTTAGAAGAATAGAATTAAAATATGCAGAGGATGATATTTTCTAATTAGGTTAACCTCTTTGTCTTGATATACATCTACCTCTATTAACCTATTAAGCTTAAAGTTTTCTGGGCAGTGATTGTTGCCGCCACTTAAAATGTTGCATCCTTCTCTGACTGTCTCTCTCCAGATGTTTTGGGACCACAGCTTCCAACCAGCATGGTCCTGTGGTTCCAACATACTGTATCTTACAGGCTCTAGGCTGGAGAAGGCTGAGCTGAGCTCATCTCAGGCTTTCAGAAATATCAGTTGCAGCTCATTATATGTTGTCAGTATCTATTCTGCCAAAATGAGCAAGATTTTTTGCTGGATCCTAGCCATAGGTCTCACTTTAGAACTGTGCACATGCTTAAACATAGCATGGAGATTCCCACTTACCATCATTGTCCTTACTTGTAACCACCCCAACTGAGAACAGCTGAATCCTTTCATAAATGAAGGCTATGCTTGAATTTACTTAACTGTAAAATGCAAATACTTGCCTACCTCTCAGAAGTAATTACTATTATGTTTGCTTAAGCACTTAGAAATTTCTGGGACGAGAGCCACTATGTAAATGCATAGCATTAACTCTAAAAACATAAGTCATAGTTGAGGCTGAATTAGGACGAAATTGTACCATCAAATGTATTTCTATCAGATTGGGAACTGACTTCAACCATTATCTGGCTTTGGCTGATAAAATAATCTGAATCAAGGACAGAGGAAGTGCATTAGAAAACTGCATATCCATTCACTCAAAATGTTTTGCTGTTGTACTTCTGCACCATCCCTTTTCCAGCATTTCATTAATAAGCTATGTTACTTTTTCTGCCTCCATTTTTGTCAACAGTGTACTGCCATAATAGGCCATTTAGACTACAAAATAATGACTGAGAGTAGCCAGGTCCTAAAAAGGGCAATAAGGAATGAATTAAGAAAGTTGATTAAAATAACATGATGTTACCTGGATTTCAAGAGTCCTTCCAAGAGAAGGTCAGATGAAAGGCTTCAGGAATTAAGTAATTTCTTCTTTTAGGTAGCTCTTCTGTTGATTAATTCCACTGTATAATTTAACCTCAATTCTTATAGCATACATTAAAATGCAGTTTTTATCAATTGCTGCTGCTGCTGCTAACGATGGTAGTGATGATGTGCAGAATAAAGCTTTACTGTATTGTATGTTTACTGGATGACAAGTAAGACATAAATTAGAGCTCTGCAGAAATTTGGATCTGAAGGGCAAGATGTGTTTCAGGGCACACGTAGGCACATACGCAGCTCCTTTTGGGTCCCATTACAGCTGCTTCTGCAACAGATGTGTGATCCCAAGAAAAGATGCATTTGGTATAAGCTGTTCCAGACAGGTGCAGAAGGCCCACCCATAGGCAATCCAAATGGCATTTTGCCCTTCAAATCCAAATCTCTGCACAGCCCTAATGTAAATATAAATAAAACAAAAAGTCGGCTACAGCTACCAGAACACTGTTAATGAGCTGAGAATGCTGTGCTGGCATCTGCTGAAAAACACATCGATACCTGGTGGCTTCTCCTCCCAAGCTCCCAGTCATTTTGTATAGCTGTTAAGCAAAAATGGAGAAAGTAGAAAAATTAATTTTTGAAGAAAGTCTCCATGTAGCAGATTGTTAAGAATTTATCTGAGAATTCTTTTTGCATTCAATTAAAGAAATAATTCCAAAATTTCCATTACGTTCAAAAATTTCCACTAAGATTTACAGTTGTTCTTGTGATTTAAAATTAGTTCAAATATTGGCAAATCCTAAATCTCTCTTTAAAAAAATAACATTAACATTATAATTTATTCCAATAAAATATCATAATAGAAAGAATGTTTTAAAGTGCTATAAAGAATCCCATATTAAAGAAATATTATTTAGCAGACTGGATTCAAGGCACATTTATGATAGGGTCTGTGTTATATAAGAAAAGTTCTATTCTTGTTTTGTTTCTGCAGCTTCTGCCTTTAAATTAAGAATAAAACTTTTTAATACTTCATTTTTATAAAGTCACATTGCTGTAGCTGTGACCTACTGCTGTATAGTGATATGACTGATAGTTCTGTAGAGGAGAATGCATTTGAATATTATCTGCTGCTTTTATTGGCATTTTCAGGAGATGCTTAGATATGCAGATAAATCCATTGGTGAGAGAAACATTGATTTTTCTGAGAGAAAAGAAGCCTCAGCCTTTAACAAACTGGAACTTTCTAAGGCTGCAAATAAATGAATCCTTACTTTAAATTCATGAAATTGAATGAGGGTGCCTGTACATTTTTTTAATGGGAATACTTATGATGATGACTAAATACTGTCATCAATATTGTGATGACTGCCACAGGTATAAATGGGAAGGTTAAATGGTAAATAATACTATCTTTGTGAACCATGTGTGTTGTTTACCATAAGAATTAACTGTCAGAATAGAAATATAAGACAACTGTACATAAAATCCCACAAATACACATAGGACTCTTTACACATGCATATATCTTTCTATCTCTATATTCTGGTTTTTTGTCCTTTCTGAAAATTAATATCACAAGTACCCTATAGTACCTTTAGAAAGAAAAGGAGACCATTTATAAAATTCCAAAGGCATCTTACAGAGCAGTTCTTTGTATTTAGACTTAAGTCCAATTGTTTTCAACTGGACTTATTGCTAGATGAAATATGTATAGAAATGCAGGTTGAATAATCCTAATGCAGAGGTTGATCTCATAATCAGGGTGAGTTTAAGGAATGTCCATGTCCATTGCCACAGCAGTGGTTTGAAGCCTTCTCTGTACACACAACCCTAGATTAACATTTCCATCTCTTTCTGCGAGAAGAGATATTAAAACTATTTACTTCATATTTAGTTCACAAAACCTGAACTAAAAATTAAAGCTGTATCTAACTGAAACACATTGGATGTAACAGACTACTGCAATTTGTCTTGAAGACAACCCAGAAACTGAGGCTGCTACTGAAGGATCCATTTGCCCATTTGGTGACCTGTGTCACACAGTTTAGTAAAATAATAGTATCCTTCAGGAGCTGAACTGGTTGCTGGTAGACATCCAGCCCCAGTTCAAGGTCATTACCTACTGTATAAAACCGTACACAATGATTCCTCTGGGACCATTTTCTCCAGCTAGAATCTACCTTTCTTAAGTGGTCTAGTAGGGAGGGGTTGCTCTGGATACTTAACCCCTGGGATATTACTGGGGAGGGGATTCAAATGACAGCTTGTCTGTCCAAGTGAATTTTGCCCCTTACCTTGATTTCCTTAAAGGAACAGTGAAAACAGTTCTTTTCCATAGGGCATGTGGTATGGCAAAGTTATAACTGTGCATAGCAACATACTACCTATGGCATTTTGTGTTTGATCTTTTATATTATTGGTTGTTGTTATGGTTTTACTGTTTTTTCTGTGGGAGTCACCTAGAGTTTGGTGACTCAAGGAGTAAATAAATAATAAAATCAAAATACTTAGTATTTTCATTTTTAAAGAATGAAACTCTTCCTTTTTAGAGAGAGAGAGGGAGAAAGACTCTCCTTGGCAGAGAAAGAGAAATTGCTTTTATTTTTCAGATACTATTTTCATTGCTTTCTGCCCTTTGCCTTATACCAAACTGCTATAGCAATTGTCCCCATTTATGCTACAGCAAGAAACAGAAAAACAAAAGATCCATCATCACGAGAGTCTTTCTACAACTAATATCTTAGGTGTCCATTTATTCCTATCCTTCGTTTCTGCCTTTTAATCAGTTACCTAACCATAAGAGGACCTGTGATCCATAACTATTCAAGAATTTTTGGTGACAAAAGCTGTTTGAAGATCTAAATATACAGTGTCAACTGGATCACCTCTATCTACATGCCTGTTTATACTCTCAAATAATCCCCATCCTCTACTACCTCTCATTCTTCAAGCAAAGCAGGTAGCAAATGGGATGGGAGAAGGAATGGCAACAACAGCAGCCCCAGGACACCATGTTTCTCAGTTCCTTCTCTGTCTAACATGCAGAAGAGAGGACAGTGGCTAGTGGGGTGGTGGCTTAGCTGGGCATTGGCTGCCCATTGGCCAAATGGCGACAACTACAGTGCCCTGGCGGGGGCAGACACTGGAACCCACACTGCGTGGCAAGCCAGGAGGATAAAGTCCCTTCACCATGACTGTCAGCAACATCTGCCATGGCAGAGTGCTTTTCCTTATGTCATCTAACATGCAATGTGCAAGTATGAAAAGTAATCAACCCCCATAGGGCAATCAGTTTAATTAAACAGAAGACTAGACTCAATTATTGAATATGCCTTTAAATAATCAGGGCAATTTAGGCCAGCCCTGACTTGTATAAATCTCATAAGCTTTGGCTGTCTTCATCATGGTAAGTAAGTAAGTCTTTGTTTCAGTTACAAAAGATCAAGATGATAATGGAGAAGAAAAAGAATAAAATACTCAGACTGAACTTAAACTGAGTGGATGATTCTGTAATGTGCAGAATACGCATGGGTAAATATACATATATTAACCAAAGGTTTCCAAAGAGCAACTTAACTCTATACTCTTCTGAAGATATCCAAGAACTGCTCAGTGAAGTAGTTGTTTCATCAGACTTACAAAAAAATTGGATAACAAGGAAATTGAGAGCCAGATAACAAAGAATGGGCAGCACAATAAAATATTTGTGAATTATTCAAGTTCATTGAATCAAAAGTAATGGTCTGTGGACATTGGAAGAAGGTACTGAATCAAATGCTGCCTTTAAATCAATGAAAGCAATAGTGGTGGTGGTTAGAATACTTTTCCATTATAGTAATTGATGCAGCACTATACAATAATTGAATGTTGACTGTCCCATTCTGAACCCAGCTAGCTTCTCAGCCAGTACCTTAAACTGATCCAGCTAGTCAATTGATTTCCAATCAAAATGCCTAGTACAGAGTTTACAAAGTATGCTTAGCGGATTAGACAAAAATTCCCAGATAAGATTAGTCCTCTTTCTTATAAATTGGCTCATTGGCTTCAGTCATTAAGGGAGCTGGAGGAAATTACTGGTATGGTGAATAAAAAAGTCCATACTGGGTCCACTAGTTAGAGTTAACCTTTACAAGTTCAGCCACAATTGGATCATGAATACCCTGTTGTTTTTCCATTTTTCAGCTGGATAATATGTTTGGAAATCTCAGAGGAGACATTGAAAGCTAGCCTGGAATACCAGGTGAACTGAGGAGGGATCAGGTGATTTAAATCATCACTGAATAGAGCACAGAAGTGTTTTGCCCAAACCTCGGGAGATATTTATCTTTCCATTTCAGATGTGGCTTCTGGGAAAAGTAGTTCACAAGAAATCAGAATATTGAGGGCTTATAGGCTTTGAAGTTAGAATATCTTTCCATTTCAGATGTGGCTTCTGGGAAAAGTAGTTCACAAGAAATCAGAATATTGAGGGCTAGCTTACGCCAATTGTCCAATTGGGCCTTCTGGTTTTTCTTTTCCAGGAAGATAAGAAGGTCTTGTAAAATACAGAGCACCAGAAATGATGCTAATATTAGCTCTTTAGGCCCTGTACATTTCAACAAGCTTGGACCTGGCTTTGATACATTCTCAGTTGAAGCTAGTCTGGAATTTGAATTTAGTATTCTTCTTTGTGACCTTAGCCATTATTGCTTCTGGATTACTATTGATTATTTGTTGGAAAGTACGTATTACTACCTGCTGGAATGGGCTGATGGTGAAGGTATAGATCAGTGTTTCTCAACCTTAGCAACTTTAAGATATGTGGACTTCAGCTCCCAGAATTCCCCAGCCAGCATGACTGGCTGGGGAATTCTGGAAGTTGAAGTCCACATATCTTAAAGCTGCTAAGGTTGAGAAACACTGGTATAGATAAACTAAAAAAATTGAGGGCTGCCCCCTCCAGCTTCCTAGTATATCTAATTTGATAGTCCCTGTCCATCAAAGTTTTATCCAAACTATTATACTCCAGACAACGAACTAGAGTATTGGTACATAATCTCACAATGACAGGGAGGTAAATACTATTGGGTTGAATACTAATTTTAAACTAAATAGGTATAGTGATTAAATTTGGGGACAATATGATAAAACCACTTCCACCACAATATATAACCTCATTTTAGGAGGGGACTGGTAGACTCATTTACTGTCACCAATTTATTTACCTTTGAAGAAATGGGGTAGATGATGAATCAAGCCATTTGGAGATGGAGCTAAAGTATTGCATCATTTGGGCTCAATGTAGTGTTAATATCACCGGATAGTATTAGTGCTGAGGCAGAATACCCTAGCCTCAGAGCCAACAGATCATCTTTGAGCTTGTCATAATTACCACTTGTTTGCCTTATTAGCTGCTGGGGAGGAAAATACACATTATTATTAAAAACAAAAAACAAAAAAACCTATGATCTCCAGGTTTCAGAGTAATAGCCATGCCCAAAAAGGCACAAGGAGAGACCCCAGTGCTAGTTGCTTGAAGTTAATCTGAGTTTATAATCCTGAGTTATATGTAAATTTGGCTAGCTCTCACACTGAGGGTAGTCCATGGTAGATTGGACACATACCCATCAACTCTAGATCCCAAGTCTCTTGCAAAAAGATACTGTCATGATGATCTCTCTGGATGGAAGGTTTACTCTTTTTAGTGTAATCCTTAGAGTGTCACCAAGCAATGTCAGCAAGTTTTCCTGCTGATCTCCCAGTAGTCATTCAGCTATGTTACTTCCTGGATGCCCTATGGCAAGCAGGCTGGAGATACTACTGTAAGGTTATTCAAGACTTACATGGTGGCTTTGATGATTTTGTCCTTAGCCCTAGGGCATATATTAAAGACTTTTATGAGTATCTTTGAAACATGTGTCCCATCATAATTTCTTGGGTGTTATTTAATTTCCTTCTGTCAGGGGAAAAACCTCATTAAACACGGGAGACAGACACACCAGAAGATACAGTAAGTCACTTCAAAGTTCTAAAAGCTTTATTAAATGTTAGTTCAATAAGCAAGTAAAATTCATCCAATAGCATACAAGGTACTTACTTAGATTCACATTGCAATGAGGACCATCATGAACAACCCATCAGGTAAGACAGCTTGGCCAAGTGGCCCCGAGCCCCTCCCAACAATCCTTTTTATTCTTCAAAACCACAAACCACAATCATGACTCCCAGGATGAGCTACCATCCTTGGTGCTAATTTTACCACACTTCCCTGTTCCATCCTCGTGTCACACTCCTTTTATCAGCATTTTACTTTGTCCATCTATTTTCTGACTTCCTTTCCATGACTGAAAACTAGTCCACATAGCAATTTTATTTATTGCTCTATAAGCTTGTTTTATTTGTATGTTACAATTAACAAAGGCCTTAAGTATTAATAAAATCAGTTTTTTCCTCTCACACTTCTAAGTTCTTCTGTCTTGTCATCCAAATTAAGAGATACTTGGCTGTAGAGTTACTTCATCAGTCACCTATACCGTCTTTCTCTCACATCTCTTTTAGTTTAGTAATTGGATAAAGAGGCCTCTTCAGGGACTCTCTAGGCAGAGGCCATTTTAAAGGCTGTTTGGAAGCTTCATAGCCAGGTCACTTTATCTGGCTCTCAGCTATTATCGGCATCATAGGAAAGCAGTAGATAAAAATGTGATTCATGGAAAGTAGCAAAGTAGAAATCATGGCTCCCAAATTTGCCAAAAAAGACCTGGATGGCCCAGACTTCTAGAGGAAAGTTGTAAGGACAGATAAGTCAAAAGTGAAACATTTCAGGATATGTTCATGAAATAAATGTCAACAACAGCAAAAGTTGGTGCTATTTGTTCACTCAGACTATATATATCTATATGTATCTATCCACGCACACACACACACACACACACATACACATACACACACATTTATATACATACATACAGTGGTACCTCGGTTCACGAACGCTTCTGTTCACGAACAATTCGGTTCACGAACAGCTCCGTTCGCAAAATTTTGCCTCCGTTCGCGGACGCCAGATCGGGTTACGAACAGGATCCGCGGCCATTTTCCCTCCCGTGATGCATGGTCGCGGCTTCCTGTAGGGAGGGGGACTCTCCCTCCAAGCAATAACCGCCTCCCCACCCGCCTTCCTGTCCTCCACGCCAGGAGTCGCATCGAGCAAGGTTAGCTTTCTCTCTCTTCGTACTGTACTTTGTGTCCTATTTTTGCGGTTTAAAAAAAACAAAAACATATGGTTCAGAACGGATTAACTGTAATTACATTGAACCTTATGGGGAAATTTGATTCGGGACACGATCAAAAATCGATTGGCGACCAAATTCGGAGGGGTCAGAACGGATTAACCATATTTACATTGAACCTTATGGGAAAATTTGATTCGGTTCACGACCAATTTGGTTCGTGACCAGAGTCACGAACCGAGGTACCACTGTATATACATACACACTAGGACCCACATGAAATTCTGATAAGATACAGTGCCAAAGATAGCAAAAATTCAGAAAACATAAAAGGCGTAATACTTTTTCAGGAAACTATATTGCTCAGTCCACACTGATCGACATAATCTCTGTGTTCTGGTATAAAATGGAAATAAGGAGAAATGGTCTGTTTGCTCTACAATAGAAGATCTGCACTTAGTGTGAGAACAAGTAGGTTGGGTTCACATATTGAGCTAAACCATAAAATGGTTTGTTTGATTTGACTTAGTGTGTTATAGGAATCCAAAGTGAGTTGTCATTGTAGTCTATTCAATTATTCAACCATAATTAGGCAAACCTTACTTTAGAGTGATGCATGAACCACAATGAAATTATTTTACACAAATTTAGAAATAGGGTGGGAGGTTTCAGCTAAAAAGGCTGACAAATCTTAACTTGGAGTGTGAAGTTCTGATGGCTGATAGGAAGTAAGATAAGCATTCATTCTGTTTCAGCAAGTTAACAATCTGCTAGAAATCTTCACAAATCATTTTCACTTTGCCTCTTCAAGTAGCAAAATAGAGAGAGACAAGGCTTTCTGCTTCAGTTTATCTGGTAGAATTATGATAAATGGGTTTCTTCAAGAAACATATCACAGTTTGTTTCCTTAAGTATCTTTCCGACGGTTTCTTAGTTTGTGCTTTTATTTTAAGCTACTATTTCAGCTTTCCCTAACTTGATACTCTCCAATATGTTGAATTCCAGCAGCATCTCTAATCAGGAATGGCATTCTGGCTACTGAGTGATGAGAATTATAGTCCATTCACATCTGGACATTGCCAGGCTGGGGAAGGCTGTACTCATGCCATCAATTCTCCTTATTTTTACATAAATATAACTTGAACGATAATAACATTGTGGTATTATAAGAGACTAGACATATGGGCTGCAGGGAAACAAAGATGGTAACAAATTATTGTGTTACTGAGGCTTAAAAGCCACTTGAAAGGGATGGTGGTAAGACTTGTTTGCAAGCCAAGTTCTTCTGTAAAAGGTGCTATTCTCTATCCCAAAATCTCAGCCTGGCTCACACTAGGTAAGATTCTTCCCCTTGAAAGCTCATAAACTTAGTTTAGATGATTTTAAAAATCCCATATAAAAAAGAATGACATTATAAATGTTACTTTTTTTTTTTTTTTTTGCTGTTTTGTTTTTTCACCAGTGCACTAACAATGACAATCAGTTCAAAGACAATGACAACCAGTTCAAGTCACTTAGAAGACAATTTTTTGCATACCATTATTTGCTAAATGCCTATTTGTTGGGAGGCTGGGGCGGAGTGGGGTGGCGGCTAGCTGGCTGGCCAGCTATCCAGGCAACAGATATCAGATGTGGGAGAGAGAGATCTATAGAGATTTGCCCAGAAGAAAGATAAATCTTTCCCCCAGTGCAAGGAATCTTCCTCTTCTCCATCCCCAGAACTAGCTCTCATTGGAAAGGTATAAATAGGATGAACTGAAAAGGGAAAAGAAACACACACATACATTTTCTATAGAAGTAGCACAATAAATTCCTGCTACATACCAAGTGGTTGAAGAATGGGAATAAGGGCTTTCAGTTATATAGGCCTGCATTGAGATTATGAAGGAAATTTCTTACTGTGCCAATGAAAGAATTAAGCAACACAGGAATAGAATTTATTTATTTACTTTATTCGACATAGATGCCACCTGACTCCAGTTGACTCTGGGTGGCTCATAGTGTAAAAAACAAAACAATAAAAATTACATATAACAGTAGCAAAATGGCAGATCTGGTCAACAACAACAAACATATACACCCAGCAAGGGACTCCAACCACCCTAACCCAAAGCCTGGGAGAAGAACCAGGTCTTTAAGGCCCTCTGGAATGCCCTCAGGATGGGAGCCACCCAGATCTTAGGAGGAACCTTATTCCAGAGGGCAGGCACCAATGACAGAGAAAGCATGCTTCTGGGGTCCCAATAGATGGCAATCAAAGGAATCCAGAGTGTGCCAGCCTTCTCAGATCAAACTGGTTGGGCTGGTACCACAGGAGATACAGTCCCTTGGATCAGCACCTTGGATCACACCCAGAAGCAAACTGGCAACCAGTGCAGCTTGAGAAGCAGAATTGTCACATGGGCATTCTGAGGCATGCCTATCACTAGTGACACCACTGCCTTCTGGGCCAGTTGAAGCTTCCAGGTGGTCTTCAAGAACAATCCCATATAGAGCATGTTGCAGTAATCAAGCCGTGAGGAGAATGGAAGTATCGTTCTATTTTTCAGATTTTCTTGGTGTACTCCTTTTTTAATCCACTATCTACTGTACTCTTTTTGTAGCTAAGGGCTATAAAATGCTTCTATTCTCAGGACCTGAATAATAATACCATAGGGATCTGAATGCCCTAAAAGTCACTTGGTCTTCTGCAGTGCTTCCAAAGTTCTGTTTTGGGTACAATATTTTAAAGAAAGTTCCAGCAAGACACATGGGACAGGGTTCAGAAAACCCAGTGTTTCAAGCTCATGCTTTCTGATCTCCTTCCTCTCAGGAATTCTGATTTCCTTCCTCTCAAGAATCCCAGAAAATGGGATATAAATTAAATTATACTCCTAAATTTATTTTAGGAGTAATTCTTCATTCTGATTGTGGAATGCTTCGGATTGGAGACCAGTGGGAAGTACAGAGATGTAGACTAGGCTAAATCAAAAAGAAATCCAGAAAAAGGCAGTGGAAACTATTTTCACATTGATTGCCAAGACGACTACTTGGTTGTGACCAAGTAGACACCAGGAGTAGAAATCAGCTCAAAGGGATTGTTATCTTTTATGCCTGGGGTAAATTGCTAGGTTATTTATAATTGATCAGCTAAGATTTCCAACTTTAACAGTTTAAGAAAAGCTAAAACAAAAGTTTGTTTCTTTTCTTTCTCCTCTGAGTTAAATCTTCTCAATTTCTTGTCTCAGAAATAGATTTATACTTGTATATGGAAGCCATTTGTTGCATAACCACTAGAAAGATAAGGTATTAATGTTCACATAAATAAATCATATAAATCTGCAGTAGATAAGAGACTTTCCCACCACTGCTATTCTTTCTATTCTATAAAGACACAATATATTTGTAGGTTTCAGCTGTTGGGGATAAACCACAAGATGATCCTTTCATGCACCATGACATCAAAAAACATTTAGATAAATGTTTTTGGAACAGAATACTGGAGTAGACAGATTTAATGGCTTCTTTTAACCATTGCAGAGAAAGAGAAGCAGAGAGAGAAAAAGAAGGATTGCATGTACGTGACTCAGTGTTCCAGTGGGTACAGTTTTCAAGCCTGAAAGTGAAAAGAGTTGGCTAGAAATATATTCACACATTTTATTCCTCCTCAGCGTGTCTCATCATAAAAAGTACAGCTGCTGCATAATCTACTCAAATGCATTTACCTTTCATTGAGCAATCAAGCGCTTCAAACAGGCTAAAACAGTTAAAATTTACTTAAACTTTTTTTCCGTGAATTTTATTCAGGTAATCAATAGTCTTACTATTCTTACTATTTAAAAGTTTCATAAGAGAAAATATTTTAGTAGGCTTTAAAAAATTGTTATACAAACACATCCTGCTCATTGGAAATCCAATCTCAGTAAAGACCCAATGATACCCAAGCTTTTAAAATCATCCATCCATCCATCCATCCATCCATCCATCCATCTTGCATCAGTCTTCTGCCTTTTACCTGTCTGCCAATTTACAATGCAAGAAATATGTAGCTCTTCAAAATTTATGGCACAGAAATAAAATATTTTCCCTCAAGAAGTTGTTTTTCTACCTCACCCATTGCTCAACTAGCAATATACTGGTGTAATGGGAAGAAGGAATAACCTTGAGGGACAGGAGGAAGAGCTGCTACCAAAACAGCAGTCAGATAAATGAAACCTGAGTCTGAAGCAGGACTGTAACCTGAGAAAACATCTTAGACAAGATTTTCCCTAGTTCTCACAAAGATAAAGGAAGGGAGAGGGGAAGCACATTCAAACTTGCAAGATTCTGTTACTATAACTTTATAATAAAAGTGATATTAGCCTGTATGACTTTGGTTTCATGTCTGGTCTACCTTGAAGGGCTGACAATTGGGTATCTGCTTACTTTCTATTTACTTTTGCTTACCTTTATCTGAGCAGGAAAAAAAATATTTAGAGGAAAAAGTGGATGGTGTATAAATTTCTGCTAGTTAGAAATGTACAGGTTGAATAGGAATTATGAGGGTACAGAACTAAATGCAAAGGCTGTCAGTCCAAGTCTCAGAGTATAGAAGGCTGCTAGTAACCCAGAATAATTAGCATGCAAGTCCAGTATTTTAGTTATATTGTGAGAAACAGGATTTTCTGTTTGCTAATTTTGTACTTTGGCTATAGGCCACACTGAGTTTTCCCTGAAGCTGAAAAAGAACATACAAATACAGTATTAATCTGTCGGAAGCAGACAAAATTTTCTCTGACCTTACTGTGAAGGTGGTATCATATATCATATTAAGGGATAACTTGGTTTGTTGGTTTGGGCTTAATGTGTTTGAGCTTAATGTGATCCCAGCGAATTGTAGCCTATTTAATAAACCATGTTTAACTGAACAATGGCTTGATGATTGAGCATGAAATTTGAATTCCATCACAGTCTATTCTAAAAGCCGGAACAAAATATTTCTTGCTGCAGCCAATTGCATACACACACACACACAGACACACACCCCTTTAAGAATATGTTTATAATTGTGAAATGTGAGTAGTTATCTTAAATAGTAAGTTTTCTATGGGTGAATGGCTACTTTATTGCAATTACAGTGCATCCATTACATTTTTTTTACCTCCAATGGACTGCAGTGAACATAGCTGATAATCTCATGATTTCACAGAGGTGGGTAGAGGCACCTGTTTGCCTTTTGGAAGGAAGAGGGGGGAGATTCTACAGTGTAATCCAAGGATTTCCCTCTTCTACTTTCTTCTTCACTCTTCCCTACCAGGTTCCCACTTTCTTATATCCTTCATAAATATTTTTGCCTCTGTTTTAGGTGCTAAACCTGCTCCTGAGATATGCTTTGAGAGAGTCAATTCTGCAGGAGATCCATATGGAAACTGTGGCAAGGATTCCAAAAGTTCTTTTGCCAAGTGTGAGCCAAGGTACAAACTCTGCATCTGTCCAGAACAAAAGTAACTCAAGCAGTGCTAATAGAGAGGCTGATGATATTTCAGTGGTTTACATTATTCCTCCCTTTTCAGAGATTCAAAGTGTGGAAAAATTCAGTGTCAAGGGGGAGCAAGCCGACCTGTAATTGGTACCAATGCTGTCTCAATAGAAACAAACATCCCACTACAAGGAGGAGGCAAAATTCTGTGCCGAGGAACTCACGTTTACTTGGGGGATGACATGCCTGATCCGGGTCTTGTCTTGGCTGGGACAAAATGTGAAGATGAAAAAGTAAGGCTTAGAAATCCTTTCCCTCAACCCAGTCAATGTCTAAGGGTCCTTGCAATAATTATCTTTCAAATATGCATGCATTATACCAGTCCTTTTTTTTAGTCTCACTTTCTGTACTTTGAACTAACAGACTGGCAAACCTAACATAAAGGCTTATGCAAATAGCTCTTCTAATGTTACTCCAGAGTTTATTGATAATGCATGGAATCAATTTATTGTTTAGCCAGAAGGACTGGCAATAAATTGGTACATAAAAATGTTGAAACAAGAGTGTATAGTGCCAAAGAAATACCCATGTTTTAATGTTGCACCAGTTTCTGATAAATTATGTATTTTATAGAATATTATATGAAAAAAAGAGGAGAATGAGCCAGTGATTGGGCTATATAGTGAGCTATGTCTGCAATGCAGCAATATGCAAAGGGTTTATATTCAAAGATTTACGTCCTGAAGTTTCTTGTGGTTTGAGTTAATATTAGTGTCAATATGGTTTGCAGTATTTCCTGTGTCCAGCAGGATCAGCTAGAGTTGATGACATGAGTCAAATGTGGACTCATTGGGACTTACATCCATAACTTACATGGAATAACAAATGTTGAACATCTGAAGTTATAACAACTGTTACTTTGCACATGGATAAACTTTCCTTCTTTACTAAGTTATTTCATGAAACCTGGTTGGATGAAGACTAAAGTGAATGTCTCCCAAGTACATCCCTTTGGGATTTCTATGTAACAAAAGGGTGGACAATCAGTGGGACAGGCAGCTCAAACACCATCTTTGCTCCTTCCTCGCAGGATTACACCCTTGAAAATCCAGCAGCAAATCAACTAGTAGTAGTAGTAAACTTTATTGTCATTGTACCTCATACAACGAAATTAAATGCCATCCCCAGTGCACCTTATAAATATAAAAACCATAGAATAAAAAACACACATCCTTCACATTCTGTTCACCATTGCACAACCCCTGATGTTACATTAATATTGCACTATACAGTAGAGTTCAGTATAGTTGCAGCTCTGAGATAAAAGCTATTCTTCAGCCTATTTGTCCTTGTTTTTATTATCCTGTACCGTCTGCCAGATGGTAATAGTTCAAAAAAAGAATGTCCCAGGTGGGATGGATCCTTAAGAATGTTTTAAGCTTTCTTAAGGCAGCGGGAACTATAAAGTTCTTCCAAAGAGGGGAGAGGGCAACCAATGATCCTCTGGGCAGTGGTGGTAACCCTCTGGAGCGCTTTCCTATCTGCCACTGTGCAGTTAGCAAACCATACACAGGTGCAGTAGGTTAAAATGCTATTTTAGGTTAAAAAACTATCTAGGTTAAAATACTATTTTTTGTGATGAAGTTTTTCATTCAGTACAGTTGCCAGACATAAAAATGGTTGCCTACTCCTCATCTCTGGGGATCTCATCTTCCTTGTCTTGTATCTTCAGATAGTCAGCAGGACTGGTATCTATTATTTGGAAGCCAAACAGGATTGAGATTTTGTTAATGTTCATCCTTCTGCCTGACATTTTCTGAACATGAGCTGAAGTAGTTTTGAATGTATGGTACTGAAAATCCCCAGGCTTGTCCTAAACAAGTTCAATATTGATGTCAAAACTGCCTTGTCAAGAGCTGCTTAAGATCTAGCTATCATATCAGCCATTGTCCTATTTCAGATAATATGTTAGGACAGATCTGGACTCTTCTAATGCTGTTGCACACCGCTTAGAAGGTTTAAGCCAACATTATTTTTCTAGGTCAAGTGAAGATCTAACTTTTTATTCTTAATTCAGGAATCAGTGCCTACTGCCTGACTATAACTTTTATCTCTTAAGTGCCTCTCTGTCAGTATTATTGTAATTATGTATATATGTTGTAAATTATTGCTTATTTTACTTTCTTTGGACTTTTACTTTGGTTATTTTGTGGATTGTAACAAGCAGATTCTAACGATTTCAAATACATAAAATTTGTTCCAGACTGAGGAGAAATTCTCCATGTAGGGGAGCTGGTAGAGATGGACAGATGATGGATCAATGATTAATGCAATTTCCTATATTCCTGTTTCAGAATATAAAACTCTTTTCCTGAAACATCATGTGAAATGGTCAAATTCATTAAAAAGGGGGTATTGCAAAAAATACCCAGGATATCTTTAAGATTGTAGCAGAGTGTTTCTTCTATGGATATGCATTTCAGATGCAAAATACAGTGGAATTATACATTGTAGCTTTGCCTTCCCCTGGAAAATTTCCTGCGGGTACCTATAAAGATGAACATCCAGCTGGGATCCATCAGACGCTGTCATTAAAGGATTTTAGAAAAGTCCTGACAACTCATCTGTTTTCCTTGGCCTTTTTGTGATTGTGTTCAGTTGGATTGTTCTTGCTTTTCATCTTTAGTTGTGCAATATTTTAGTACTGTCTAGGCTAGAAATGGTTTATTGCACAATTGATCGATTTTATTAATTTTTGCTCTTTTATTATTTATTAGATTGTATTATATAAGCTACATGGGGGGGCTTTAACCCTTAAGTGACCTAGAAATGCCTTTAAAACATAAAACAAATAATGAGTAACATGTAGCCCACACTATGTCCTCTGATTTATAAGAATTGAATTCATTTAGACAGATTTGAGTCTAAATGAATTGAATTCATTTAGACGGGCTTGCGTCTTTCTCTCTTTTGTTTCAGAATTTAATTATGAGCTATTGGTTTTATTTCCTTGACTCAGGGTGGGATTCTTTATGAAAATGGATTCCAGTGTCTTAGCACTGTGTCAAGGCTATGGTCTGATAGGAGAATGCAGAACATTTTAACTTAATAGTTGGAACTATGCTATTTAGTGGCTTTTGACTGATACTTCCATCTATTTGTTCATTAGCTATGTGCTTTGGTGTAGTCAAATCTGGGAAAGTTGCCAAAGCATAAAGCAGTTTCTGCAAAGCAAAGGAAAAGCTTTTCACATCTAGAAGAATATATAAAGCATATTGCTTAGTATATCTATGCATAGATTTTCCAGAGTAGTCAACCAAGAAAAGAAAATAATGAAAAGCTATGAGAACAGTGCCCTTGAGAATTTGAGAGAAGTAGTGTTAAAGCAATGTCCTCTGCTATTGGCAGAGAACAGATCAAGATTAGGTATTTTGGCATATTGTATCTAAGCCTCTGAGCTTATGCTTGCTTTTGAGATCTATAGGCTTCACGTGTTAGCTATACATAAGCCAGCAGCAGTATTTAAATACTTTGTGATGAAGTTCTTTGTTGTATATATCTGAGCAACATGGAAATGGAGATAATTGCTTTTGTGATCTGGTGGGGATGTACCATATTTGTTCTCCTCCCTGAAGACTAGAAGAATCATACATGCTGCAAATGTAGGCTGATTATCTTCCTGGAAGAGAAGATGAAGAGGCTAAAAACAAAATAGTCACTCTCCAGCTTATCAGGGAAGATGAGGAATTCTTGCAGCAGACATGGGAATGTTTGCAGAGGGTTAACAGTACCCTTAAGTCTCCCAGAAGACAGAAGAAAACCAGGTGGATGGAATGAAGAGATGGAGGAATGTGAGATACGGGTTTTTATACTTTGGAGTTTCAGAATGGATTCCAGGGCCTCCCCACTGATGATGCTTATGTATCTCTGGATGAAGAGCAGCTGCCACAAAGAACCTGAGGAAGAGGACCTTACATGCTGAGCAAAGGAAAGAATTCTGGCCTCTGCCCTGAAGATGAGGAAGCCATGTGTGGTAGTGAGACTCCCTACTCAGAGAGACTGAAGCAATGATCTATAGGCCTGATAATTTGTTAAGACAGAGGACTATCTCCTTGGTGCACAGATTCTGGATGTAATGAGAAGGTTTCCAAGACCCCTTAGGCCCACTGATAATTATCCCTTTTTACTGATCCACATGGAAACAAATTACATAGCCAGACACATCTCTGAACATACTAAATGGGATTATGAAACACTGGGCAGGAAGATAAAGGATATATGGGCCAAACATTGTTTTCTTCATTTCTTCTGTTAAAGAACATGGCTCACAAAGAGAGAAAAGAGTAAAGAAATGAAAAGCTGTCTACACAGATGGTACCAATAGGAATAGTTTAGAATCTTTGACAACTGAGTATATTTTTAAGCTGAGGGACTTCTGGCAAGAGATGGGCTTGATCCAAAGCATTATTAACTAAATCCTATCAGGAAGGAGATGAGAGCTCAACAATACTCCTTCACCAGTATTGGAGACACTCAATAAGCATATAATTAAAGGAAGGGACAAGTCAAGTTTTGTGACCTGAGGATTTCAGTGCCTCTGTCCATACACACAGAGTATGACAAACAAATGGAAAACTAGAGGTCTTAATCCATATGATTTAGAAGGCATTACTGAAATCTGGTGGATGGAACTCATGAGTAGAATGCAAAGACTGAAGGGCATAACTCATTGAAATAAACCAGAGAAAAGTGGAAGAGGTTTGGCATTATGTATGAAGATAGTGTATATACTTACAAGCAAGTAGTTGATAATACCAGACAGCAAATCACACCAGTCAGCTTGAAACTCTGGAACAGATGATTAAGTAGTCAGTTTGTGAATATTTAGGAAATAATAAATTGCTTGATAGGAGCCAGCATATATTTATCTAGAAAAAGTTGTGCCAATCTGATTTCCTTTTTGGTAGAATGTCCAATTTAGTTGAATGAGGAGGACATAAAGTACCTTCATGGGCATCCTTGGGGGTGGGGGAAGGGAGGGGGCATATGCAACATCACACACAAGTACATAAGGAATGGCACTTGGATTATGGTGTCCCCATGCATATTTTTGTTGTTTGGGTGGAATTTCAACTTGCTGCAGATGCATCTCAGTATTTTGACTTCAGCAAAGTATTCAGTAATGTCTCCCATTAATTCTAATAGAGTATATAGCAAAATGTGGGCTGCTTTGTGATATGATTAGATGGATACTGAGTTGGCTGGACCATCATACCCAGCAAGTGTATGTCAATGGCTTAGTGTCAAATGTGAGGAAACGTACCACAGGATTCCATTCTGAGTCCTGGGCTGTTCAACATATTTACAAACAATTTAGATGAGAAGTTATAAAATATGATTGTCAGATTTGCAGGTGACACAATGATAGAGGAGCAGCAACCACATTAGAGAACAGTATCAAGTTTCAGAGAAATCTTGACAAATTCAGAGAAGGATAGAAATCCACAAGATGAATTTCAGTATGAATAAATATGAATTCTTTAACTTGAATAAAACAACCCAAAGGCAAAATTATATGACTGCAGAAACTACACTGGGTAGCAGTGCATGCAAAAGGGGCTTAGATGTCTTGATGGACTGCAAGTTGAACATGAGCTAATAGTGAGATGCAACTGCAAACAATCATCATCATCATCATCATCATCATCATCATCATCATCATCATCAAATGCAATCCTAGGTTGCATCAACAGTCATATACAGTGTCGAGATAAAGAGATGTTACTGTTCCTCTCTACTCTGCACTGGTCAAGCAACCTCTAGAATATTATATCTGGTTCTGGGCACAGTGTTTTAGCAAAGTCATTGATAAACTGGAGCATGTCAAGAGGAGAACAACTAAAATTGCAATGGATCTGGAAGGCAAAACCTAAGGAGATATTTGGTATGTTTAGCCTGCAGAAGAGAAGACTGCAGGTAAAGATGATAGCTAGCTTGAAGTACATCTGTAGGTCTGCCATATAGAAGAAAAGGCAGAATTGTTCTAGAAGCTGGAAAAAGAAACAATGGGGTCTAAACTGTAAGGACATCAAGAAAAATTTCCTAATACAGGTAGTCCTCACCTAACAACCATAATTGGAACTGGCAACTCCATTGCTAAGCAATGTGATCATTAAGTGAGACATCACGTGATCGCAACAGAGTTATGACCTCACTTCCACCACAATCAATAAGCGAATCACCTGAAGTCGTTAAGCGAGACATCATGTGGCTGAGACTTGCAATTTTACTTCTTCTCCATTAATTCTGCTTGTCAGAAGCTGATTGCAAAGTGCCCAGTGCCCAAATCTCAATCACATGACCATGGGGACACTGCAATGGTCATAAGTGCAGGGACTGGTTGTAAAGTTACTTTTTCAGCGCCATTGTAATTTTGAATGGTTGCTAAACAGGGCAGTTGTTAAGCGAGGGCTACCTGTAGTAAGAGCTGTTCAACAGTGGAGGTATTTAAAGAGAGACTGGTTGGCCATCTGCCAGGCATGCTGTAGCAGTGTACTAGGCAGAGGCTTGGACTACATGATCTCCAAGGTCCCTTCCATACATTCTATGGGTCTACATGCTCCGGTTTGCTCCAATATAAGCTCCCCTAAAGTAACTGAAAGGGTTCGAGAACACAGCAGATTTTGATATGTGCAGAAAAGAATAATTTTAAAATGTTGACTGTTACAAATCTATATTTTAAAGGTTACAAAAGGGGTTGCTAACAGTAGAAAATCCCATTGTTTGTAGAATGTCTGATGGACTAAACAAATCAATGAATTAACAAAATAAAATGTAGTACCTGATATCTGTTAAGATATTTTCAGTTTTATATTTTAATATCTATGCATAAGCTGGTAAGCATGTTAAACTAGTTTGCAAATTAGGTTGTATCTGCTTAAATCAATTGAATTAAACCACATAATTGCCATTTTTAATACATCTCAGCTCCTACTTTAATAGCAGCCATTTCCATAGAGAGATAGTATAGTGTGGTCGATAAGGACTAGACTAAGAATTGGTTCATGTCATTCAGCCATTGACCTGTCACTCTCCTCTAGCCCAGCCTTCTTGATAGGGATGTTCTTGTGATATCAAAATTAGGAAAGGCCCCAGTATAGACTCCCTTGAGAGCTTCTTACTAGTGAGTTATAAATGCAGTAAGTAAATAAAAACAAACAGAATTCTGTGTGCCATGGGATACCGAATGGCCTGTTCATTTGTTGTGAGGCAAATGCTTCAGAGGTATATTTTTTGGTTGTGAAGCTGGTTCCTTTTCATTTCTTTCCTAATTTCCTCTTTTCCCTAGAGGGAGTATCTATCCTGATTAAGCATTAGTATTCCGTTCTGCTTCATTTTGCCCCCTGCTTGCTCGTAAGAATTGTGTCTGACTTTCAGCCCTGCTGAAATAAGTCCCCAAATTAAAGGAGAGCAGATATTATATGGCAGAGTTCTGATTGTTGACCTGGCATCTAATATCCATTCCTGCACCGTATAATCTTTTCTCTGCTCCGATGATATATCAGGCACTCTGTAAATGGGTCATTTTAGTTTGCATTGTGATCTGCTTTTATGGTGATGTCAATCTTTCTTTGTCCCTGTCTTTCAGCTTCAGTGAAATAGTGAAGTTAACTCTCTGTGATGATTGCATGAACAATGAACATTCGATTACATGCCACTCCCTGTTATTCATTTTCCTATAAATAAAAAAAAAGTATTTTCTTCAGGCAAATGCTAATTTACCCCTGCAATAAACTGATGGTTCTGTTTAAAGTTTGAGCCCATGCACATTGTATGTACAAAGGAAAGTAGTTTGATTTTGGGGGTGAGGGCCCCCAGATAGATATACAGTTGGACAGAAATTAACTTCTGGCAGCATTTGAAAATATGTAGTTATTGGGGGCTTTTCTTCAGAAAATAACTAGTTTGAGACATTGCCCATTTCAACTTTTGACTTTTTAAATAATTTTTGGTCTCTTTCAGCAGTTGCTTTCACTCCACAGCAGACCATATCACAAACTGCTTTTGAAGTTACCTCTTAATATTTACCTCTTAATATTAATAGCTATTGTTGAAGAGAAAGACTTTGACAAATATCTTGGATGCACAGAATTCCTTGGCATGATTTTGCATAATTCTGTATATTTGGATAAGATAATGTTTGCATCAGCAAGAAGCTGCTGACTTAAATCCAGACAATTAGCTTCTCTTCACATAGACAAAGAGCAGACTTCTATCATACAGATGGGAATTCATGAGATGAACCCTTGCCCTCTATCTAGTTTCTGTTCTCTCTCTCTTTCTCTGTCTCCCAGGCCCACACCCACACACATCCCAATAGAAATCGGACAAACCAGGTCCCTGCAAGTTTGGACATTGCCATAGTACTCACCTATTACATTGTCTGTTTGTCAGAAGAGATATACCCCTCTAATTCCTCCATCATGTAAAGAGGAATGCTACCTCAGGTTCCTACAGAGATATATTTTCTATTCTCTAAGTGATGCTTACCTAGAAACCAGGAGACCATGAGTTCCAGTCCCGCCTTAGACACAAGGCCAGCTGGGTGACTTTGGGCCAGTCTCTCAGCCTTAGGAAGGAGGCAATGGCAAACCACTTCTGAAATCTTGCCAAGAAAATTGCAGGGACTAGCCCAGGCAGTTGCCAGGAGTCAAAAACTGACTCAAAGGCGCGCACGCGCACACACACACACACACACACACACACAAAAGTAATGTTCACATACAGAATTGCAAAGTTCCATTTTCTTCAGAGGAGGAAGTGGTGAAAATTAACAGTATCTTTCTAATATTTGCTGAACTTGCAAATACAGACAGAATGTAAATGTAGGTAAACAAATTCTCTCTGGCAGGTAGCACATTCTTAGAAAGCAACTTGGTGACTTGCCCCCCTCCCCCTCCCAAAATGTTTAGTTAAGAATTCCTGATGGACCTGGCTGGCCACTGGGTGATACCAAATGCTGGGCTAGAGGGCCCTTGGTCTGATCCAGCAGGACTCTTTTTACATTCTTCTGTTCTTTAAAATACCCCATACTCAACGTAGCACAGAAGTACAGTTTCCCCAAAGATGTAATACAATAGCAGTCAGGGAAGAAACAGATTTTTTAAAGAAAATGTGTCAGACTGATGTATGCACAATAGCCTGTGAATAAGGCAGTCATCATACTTACTGAATGTTCTATACCTGTAGATCTGCTCCATATTCCAAGTTATCCAGGTATTTCATTCAGAACTTTTTAGGTTTGACTCTTAACATCTTGATATGTTATTCTAATGGTGTAATATTGGTTGATAAATTTAAGGAGGTGCCATTTCTTCATATCTCTGTAAATCAAATCCTATTCTTTAGTTTAAAATCATAACCAGAAGAGATAGGCTATTTTCTCTTGAATTAGAAATACAATACAGAAAAAAAAATCCAACTTTTGGACCTTATACTATAAGTTATCTTATGCCTGCTCTTATGTTTTTACAGATTTGTCTTAATCGCCGCTGCCAAAACACCAGTGTATTTGGTGTTCATGAATGTGCAACAAAATGTCATGGACGTGGAGTAAGTATTACAGATTCAATTTTTTATAGTCAGTCAATCTCCAGCTGAGCAATAAATCATTCATTGGTTACAGCACTTAAAATCTGTGATTCTTTGTAATATATCTGTCAAAGTCTTTTCAGCCTGTGCTTCCAGAAAGATCAATTTTCAATGCCCTTTCAGTGTCCAAGAAAGGAAATGTGGCTTTTATTTGAAAAAGCGATATCGCTGGTCACAGTGACCTTATCTTTGTAAAAATTAACATTCAGCAGTTTAAAACCTAGAATGAGTTCACTTACACTCTTGTTAATTTTTCAGATATAGCAGACTGGGGGGAAGGATTCCTTCAAAAATAACCAGCTGTTTGGAATAGAGGCAGATTTACATCTTCAGCCGAGGAGATGTAATAGAATTGAAATATTTTTAAAAATGTTTTACAAAAAAAAAAATCAAGTTAAAACATTTGGTGAGTCAGTCCTTCAAGTTTCCAAGGAAGTGTTCAGGGAAAAAATCAACTATGCAACTGAAATATAAACATATTAAAAGCAGCATAATCCACCATTACTATAAACAGTGTTATAGATAATCAAGCAAGACAGAAATTATGTGTGAAAAGCTGGAGCAGATATGATTTCTTTCTGTCTTGGATGATCAGCCTTCTAAATTTCAGTGGTGGAGGCTCCTACAGAAAATTTTCTTCAAAAAGTCCTAAACTTGGCCACCTGTGTTTGAATATTTTGCATAGTGTTTTGTTCTAGCATACAGTAATGTCCACAAGTATTTCAATGAGACACTTAACTATGTATGCACAACCCCCCTATATACTCTCAAATGAGATCCCAATGGTCACCGTTTTTTGTTGTAACTTCTTCAGGCTTGTGAGACGAGGTGCAATTTAAATTTATTTAGTAGATCTTCATTGATCTGAGAAAGCTATGGGGAAATGAGCAAATCCTGGAAACCCTTAAAGATTATACTCAATAATGCATGTAACACTCTAGGGGACCAATAAACTCCTTGAAAAATGGGCTGCCTTTCCATAACCCTCTGGCATTCCAACTCTCTAGCTACAGTATTGTCAGGTTATATGGCCGGAATTGCAGCTTCCAAACAAGAAAGCAAATTGTCTACATTCCTTCAAGGTGATACTCTAGCAGAGAAAATGCTGTCAAAATCATTCTGGACCCAATTGTGATCCTACAGTTGCTGTTTAATCTGGAGTTGATTATTTTGGTTCCACTGGGAGTTACATTTGGAACAATCTATAAATGGTGTAATCTTTATAACCTCACAAAGCATGATTGCTGTAGTTTATTTACTTTTATACTTTTTAAAATCTTTGGTAGTGCTTTCCACACTCATATTTGTACACTTCTGTTTTTGAGGTCTGCAACAATAAAAAAAATTGCCACTGTGAGGCCCATTGGGCTCCTCCCTTTTGTGATAAGGCAGGATTTGGCGGCAGCGTTGACAGTGGGCCAGTTAGACAATCTGGTGAGTAAACAGCCAAAATAAAAGAGAAAATAAATGGAGGAATTGGCTTTGGGCATCAGATTACCTAGGGATCCAGTTTTTATATCTGAGGATCCACTTCTAGGTGTCATTGTAAAGATAAATACATTCAGTTATGTGTAGGGTGGTGCCTTATTCTTTCACTTTAAATGCAAAAGTACTTACAGCTACATTAATTGAATGTGCCTCAGTCCCTTTATGGTAATAAAAGGTTGTTCATTCTCCTCCATAGACCTTCCTAAAATACAATCTTCTTCCTATTTCATTGTTTTCTGCTGGCACGCATCTTCATCTCTTTTACCTTTGTCCTGTTGGCTCTTTTATGTCTTAACACTGGGTCTCGCAAATGACAGCAGCTTAATATGAGTGACAGACTGGTACAAGCAGTGAGAGGAAACTTAAGCAAGATCACAGATGAACTCTTGGAGGGACTATGTTTTCTATATTCTACTCCATCTCTACTCATTCCTTCACCTGGCTGAATGTTGTGTTTTTAAACCCCATTGTCCTGAAACATCAGGATTTTAGCCACTGTTCCATACAGCCAGAGTTGGATACTCACGTAGTAAATAATATTGGAATAGGTTGTATACTTATAACAGAAAGTGGATTTATTTACAGGAGATACATAGGTAAAGCCTAGGATCTAGCTAACCACATCATATCAGGAAGAGAGCTCAGGGCCATGCATGTGTGCCTGGGAAGAAAGGAAGAAGGAAGTGATTTCTGATTAGCAAGCTGTTGGACAAAGAACAGGGAGAAGGAGCGGGAAAGAGAGGAAAACCTTAACTCTGAATCTACACACTACTGCCCTTTTGTGGTGAGGAGGTCATGAGGTGCTCAAGAGTCAGTGCTATTGAAATTGTACTTCAAACAAATAATTTCACTGCATTTGAATTCTGTAGGCACACTTCATGGGTGTTTTTGTTAGCACTACCCCACATAAAATTTGGGAATTTCCAAGAGGCAAAAGTAATTTTCTCCCATTTATATTAATTGTAAATATCAATGTTTCACCCCTAGAAGTCTCTGAAAATTGTTAATATTGAATTGTTCTTGCAGAATAATGAAGTTCACTTTTTCCTTCCATCAAGAAAAAGTAGCTAAATACATTTTGTAGAGATGTTCAGGGAGATTAGAATGGATAGCCAGCTGTGATGTTATACAACTAGCTAGCCAATCCTCGTGCTGTCCTTTTCAGCCCAACCCTAAGCTTTATCAAATTGTTACGTATTCCCATTGTGAAAAAGGCAGATGTAACATTAGGTTCCTTATATGGGTCACCTAAATCTCACCCACATGTAGCATACTTTGCTAACCTAGACAACTGCTTTGGCTTAGTAAGTCACATACAGTATTGACTTCAGTCTTGACATCCTTAGAGTATTGTTAACATTTTCCACATCATTCTTTTGGTTTTTTTCGCCAAAGACGTGATGATTGATTAAGTAGGAAATTTAGTAGTAACTAAGTTGATTCAAATAAGATCCACTGACACATACAAGAGCAAGATCACCCCACACAACTGTCATTCAAGAAAAAGAACTTAGAAGGCACACATGTGAGTGGGTGCACATATCCATACATTGATAATTTATTGAATTTTAAATATATTGTGATCCACCAAGATAACTTTGTTAAACAGCTATGTATTAAATAAATGGCTGTCCCTGTGCAATTGCCAATCATTGCTAAGAAAAGTAAAGTCCTTTCCAGCCTACTTAAAGATGACCAATTTTTCCACAGGCTTCTTTGCAGATGATATGTATGGACTGATAAGAATGGTCTTCTAGTTCCTTAACTTTTCAGTTTTTGGCAACCCTCTAAAAATGTCCTTTCCTTTTATTCTGTCTGCAAATCTTAGATTGGTTCATCTGTGCCTGAAGTTGGATAGGAATTGATTTTCCTCTTGCAAATCATATATAACCAAACCTTTGATGTCTGTAGTGATATTCCTATATTGATTAGATGTAAGAACAGAATCAGAGTTACATTTGTGCGCTCCATTACAGTTTGGAAATTATCTCAGTTTTGGGGGGATGGATAGCACTTTTCAAAGTAAATTAGATGGTATTTACCACAAAGATAGTGAAGTGTGAGGTAGAGTTCGTGTCATCATACAAATCTCCATAAAAATACAGTGGCATAATGATTCTACAGTAAGATGAAGTTGATTTAAAGCAAACTGTAAAAGAGAGTTCTTAATCAGACAAGAATCCCTTCTTGGAATTATAACAGCAAAAAAAAAAAAAAAAGTCCAGTGAATCTAATCACGGTTCAAAACTACTTATATTCAACAGCATTCCTGCTGACTATATAAAGCCAAGCAACAGCGGTGTGAAGTTTGGATGTGCTCATGCATTCTGCTTTTTCATTTGCAGCCTCTTTCATCCAACTATCATAACAACTAAACTGGTAAAATCCATGGATATGATCACATTAATGCTAGGCGTATGCTGCTCAATCTTTTTCCTAGTAATTTAAATGGGACTTTGATGTATTATATTGATCTTTCTCCATTGGTTTCAATTCAAGGAAGGACACAGTCTGTCCTCTCACACATGCTTTGAGTAGAATTGATAATGCCAACAGAGAAATTGGTGCAGGGTGCGAAGAGCAAAAGAGAATGAGAAATGGCACCAAAGGCTTAGTGTTGTCTGATCTGTTCCATTTCTCCTGCCTTAACAATCACCAGATAGGGTAGCAGTAGCCTCTGCTGTTTCCTAGAAACGTAAGTCTCTGCCTTTAACAGAGGGACATGGAAACATGAAGGTGTTGTTTATCTCTGAGTGGATCCATCTTTTAGCTTTGTATATCTTTGTAAAGATTTTTACTGTTTTCTATCACTTTTTTACTTGTAAGCTGCCTAGAGTCACTTATACAGTGAGATGGGTGGCTTATAAATTTGATTAATAAAATAAAATAAATAAATAAACATATGTAGACACAAAAAGTTTTTAAGTAAAGGCTGAAATCTACTGTTCTGTGCTAAATCTTTATTTATATAAAACATTTTTTAAACTGCCCAACAGCCAAAGCTCTGTGGCAGTTTACAATAAACACACCAAAAAAGATACATAAAATAATACAATTTGAGTTAAAACATATCCGATAAATCAACAAAAATATAAAATAAAGATACCACACAAACTAGGGAGCAGCAAGGTGGTTGTCAAAATCTAAAACACTTAAAATATGTAAATTTAATTATGATTAAACTATGATTTAAAAGCCTGGGAAAATAAAAAGGTCTTCCCCTGTGCCAAAATGAGGTCACGTGATCACCATTTGCATGCTTCACAGCCGGCTTCCGACAAGGCCAAGAGTCAATGGAGAAGCCAGCAGTAAAATCACAAGTTGCGGTCATGTGATGTCTTGCTTAATGACTGCATCACCTAGTGATGGAGTTGCCAGTCCCAATTGTAGTAGTTAAGTGAGGACTACCTGTAATTATATATAATTACATATATATAATATATAATTACAGTATATATTCTAATAATGTCCAGTCTCTTCCTAACTGCTGCTAGGAAAGCCATTATTTCATAATTCCAGTGTCTAAATAACTCTCTGAGATCATGTAGCATGGCTTTCATGGATGTTGCTCTGGGTGGAAGATGATGGCTGCTTATAGGAGCCTCTGATTTTTTATTAAGGCTGTCCACTAACATCATCAGGGACTGTTCTGGAGAATAGGAATGGGAATAGGAATTGCCAGCTTGGGAATGAAAGAATTTTAGACATCAGCAATTCGTTCCCTTCTTCCAGTTCCAGTTTCATGACTCCTACATTAGCCTTCCCACTCCCCAAATTGATAGAAGGGTTACTGCTCTTTTGCACTATACATGTTAGAAATTCAGCTAAAAGTTCCATGGAGAACTTTTAACTCAGTTTTAAATATAACAAAATATAGGGAAATCAGATAATGAACATAAAGCAATCCTTCTTTTCCAGTAAATACATTTATAATAGGGATGTTAATCTGTCTTGGGAGATGAAATAAATTTAAATTTAAATATATACATATTTAAATATATAATACATTTAAATAAATAAATAATGATAATAATCTGTAAAAATTATCATCTGCCACCAATGAAAAATGGGTGGGAACATGTAGTTGAAAAAGTAGTCGAAAATGGGCAGATTAAAATTCTGTGGGATTTTCTAATACAAACTGATAAAGTTTTGGCGCAAAACACTTCAGATTTAACTGTGGCTGAAAAGAAGAAAGTGTGGATAATTCATGTGGCAATACCAGGGAATAGTAGAATAGAAGACAAAGAATTGGAGAAGATCATAAAGTATCAAGATCTGAAAACCAAACTTGAAATATTATGACATAAACTGGCAGGGTTGATCCCAGTGGTTATCAGTACGCTGGGTATCATAGCAAAAACCTTGGACGGCACTTAGAAAATCTGCAAAATTTCCATCCATCAATTACAAAAGGCCATACTGCTTGCATCTGCATATATACTGTACTATGCGGATACATTACGACACCCTAAGTTTTGGGGAAGAACTCGATGTGAATGAAGGCCAACATTAGTTAAAGAACTGGCAGCTGTGATTTCACATTGTTGTGTAAATAATGATGATGATGATGATGTCATTGCCACCCACATAATTTGTAAATGTCCTGAATGCTTACCTGCATATCCTAAATTAACCATCTTTTCAAACGACAACACAGTATTTTGTAAGGCAATAGAGCAACAGGAGTTTTTGGCAGCTAATTGTTCCCCTCTTACTGCTTGAATTTAAAGATGAGCTCTTAATAGGTTTGGACACCTATTTGTTGAGACATTTATTCTAAATAGAAATAAATAAAGGGGAACATATGACCGAATATTCTTTAATAAGCTGGTGAGTTTTTATTCTATATACTCAGGTGTGTTGTCAGCATCTCCCTTCCTTCCTTCCTTCCTTCCTTCCTTCCTTCCTTCCTTCCTTCCTTCCTTCCTTCCTTCCTTCCTTCCACTCACTCACTCACTCACTCACTCACTCACTCACTCATCCACACACATCCACGCAATCTCTTATTAACTCCTATTCAGTAGTTATATTGAGGGGCAAAAATAGTGATAAAGAATATCAGCACTAGAAAGACAGGGCAATTTCTTCTGAAAGAGAGATGTGGTTGTAATCTCCCCATACTTTTTGCCCAACTTTGCTCCAGGAATATAGGAATTTTACATAAATCAAGTGATGGCCTTGTGGGAAAGGCTACAACACTGCCAGAAGCTGGAAGAGGGTTCAGAGTTTTGCCATGGGTCTTTCACCTTGTCCATGTTAATTTTTCCGAAGTGGGGCTCTTCCGATGTACCAGATCTCTGCTTTCATAATCTCAGCCAGCATGGTCAATAAGGAGTAGTGATCCTTACTGGAGTAAGACTACTGCCTTGGGAAAGTCTCAGTTATTCACTGCAACACTATTTGAGCCATATAAGATGAAAGCACAGAATGTCTGCAACCGTGCCTTTTCTCTAATAAAAAAAAAATAGTCCTTAATATTATTTGTGTGTGTGTGCATGATTGAGGATGAGGAATATTGCTACCAAAAAGCCTAAGTTGGTCTTTTATTTTACTTTCTTTTTAAATAAGGACTATGGATTTGTTTGTTTTAGATAACAGAAGCTTAATTGCAATACTCATAACCATCCTGTGCATTCTGGTGGCCGGTTTACTTGTATACTTCAAGAGGAAGACCTTGATTAGAGTATTCTTTATTAATAAGAAGACTACAATAGAGAAACTTAGGTATGACACTTAACATTACTCTTTTTTTAAACTACAACCTGAGAAAAACTACCCATTATCCATTGTTGGCTCATGTCTTCCAGAATGAGTATTATCATCTATATTATTTTGTTAATATCATTTATTAGAATGAAACATTTCAGTTTATTCAGTCAATAATAAGGTTCTGCCTGAATGTGTGCCTGTGTAATTAGTTCTTATTGATATGAAGTTGAACAAGTGTAGTGTGTGTCAAAGGGCAAAAGGGATGCTATTAGCCTAAAACAGAAACAACATGAGGAGTTATTAGAGGAATTAAAAGCACAGCTGATCCACTAAAGCAGGAATGGATGACCTGTAGCTACAGTATAAAGCCACATGTGGCCATTGACCAAATTCAAATCTGTTAAATCACCTTTAATAAGAGTTTTTTGCATTTCCCTTCCCTTGCAGCTTGTTGCTTAGGAGAAGGAGAGAATGAAAGGTGTCAGAAAGAGAAATAAAAGTTAGCGTCACTCACTTTGGATTCTAGCTCCATCTACTACTTGCTTTAGCTCCACCAACCATTAGCATTTGACCCTTCAGCACACAATCTCTGCAGGAATGTGACCCTGAACAGAATAAAATTTGCTTTTGCCAGCAATAAGGAATCATGCCTATCATATTGGATTTCTTCTTTTTTAAAAAATGCAGATACGTCATCTGGGAAAAGTCCATCTTAATGAGCTGGAATGGAGGGGGGAATTAACCCTTTCCTTTCTTGCCCAGGAAAATCTCTCTTACGAAGGAGACATTATTTTATTAATTTGGTTTATATACTGCCTTTGTATTCTACCAGGGTGACCAACAAGATACAAAATAAAATCAAATAGGCACAATTAAAGCATATAGATATCCAAATCAGTATTTGTATTTGTCAGTGGGTTCGTATTGTTATGCTTATTTTGCAGCATCTGAGACAGTTGATAATCTATTTCTGAGTGGCACTGGAGATATGGTTTCTTTTAAAGCCTAAAATTGCCAAGATACTGAAGGGATTATTTTCTCCTGTTCATTCATCTCAAGTAGAGAGGTTTTCTTGTCCCACCTATGATGAAAGGAACCACTCTTACTTGAGCAAAGTGAAAGGCTTTTCATTTGCTATTTCATGGAACGGAATACCATGCCTTAGGACATTCAGATGCCCTTCTGAAAACCTTATATAATATTTGAAATAAAATTGCGTTTAATGTTTAACCTTTGTTACCTTTTGGTTGATATTCTTGTTTATTGTAGATAATTTAATCATAGCTGTTTTGTATAATGTAGGCATATTAGAAAGATGAGGTGAAATATCTATGATGAACATAAATGATTTATTTTTTTCTGGTACTGAATCAAGGCCACAACACTTTGTGATGTTCTTGTTGTTTTTCATTTTGTTTTGTGATAAGCAATTAAAAAGTAAAAGGAGTTTGCCTTCATTTGCTCTGCTTGAAATATTGAAAGATTGGAAGTAGCCTTTTGTCTCTAGTCCATTGAATGAAGCACAATATCCATAGTGAAGGTCATTACTTCTTAAACACCAGCTTCATTAGAAGTATCTCTTGGGTGCTATAAAGCAGCATTTCCACAGATTGCAAGAGCTAATTTAACAGACTAGTGGTTCTAAACAACAAAAAATCAATATTTTTATTCTTGCAAGAGTGTTGGATGGATTTTACAGTCACTGTTACTAAAGAAAATAAAGATAAAGGAGTGTTATGTCAAAATATAACACTGACCTTATTATTTTCCAAGCAGTAGCTACCTTTAATGAGTGTGTTTGTGTTGCAGGTCTGTGAGTCCAACAAGGCCTTCCAGTTCATCTGAATCTAATCATGTTCATACTGCAACAGTCCACAGTAAAAATCTAGCCAAACAGCCACAAAGTGTAACCACACCCAAGGTGGGTTTTTGTATAGCTGAAGTAAATGAAAGTAAAGGCAAAAGCTCCCTTGAATCAGGCTCTAATCCAGGTGTCTACATGGACACATCTGTGTAGTTTTCTTGTTATCAGTCATTTGCCATTGCCTTCTTCCAAGATATGAGCAACCTTTGGACCAGTTAGCACCTACGTCTAATTATTTTTAAATGGATATCATTAAAAATGATGTTAATGTTTTTCTCGGTAGCTATTATTTATAATATTTATGTATTATATGCCTTTTCCAAGGTGCAGTACAACTCAGTAATTACAAAAATGTCACCCCCCAAAAAAATTCACAACTTAACAATCTGCCAATTAAACAAATATCAACAGCTAATACAAACTAAGGGGGGACGCGGTGGCGCAGCAGCTTAATGACGCTGAAAGTTGCCGGCCAGAAATGGTCGACACTTCAGCAGTTCGAGCCCAGCCTTCGCGTAGCAGAGTGAGCTCCTGCTTCCTCCCCCAGTTCCTGTCAACCCAACAGTTCGAAAACTCACGTGAGTAAATAAATGGGGACTCTCACTCTGGTGGGAGGAAAAATGCTGGCGGAACCTTGCAAAAGGAGTCAGGAGCAGTTGCCAGTAAGCACGGAAGCCGCGCTCGCCCGAAAAAGGCGCGAAGCAACGGAAACCCCGCCTCCTGCGCTCGCCAGCTGGGCTCTGCTCTAGGAAGGAGGCACTGGCAAACCACTTTTGAAACACCTTGCCTTGAAAATTGCAAAGGACTCGTCCAAAAGCAGTCACTGCAGAGTCGGTAACGACTGAGTGCGGATTAAAAACAAACAAACAAACTAAGTACTGCAGCCATGCATATTAGCAGCACCCCACAGTACAGCCAAGTGCAAATACATCCAGAATTTCTATAAAAAAGGTATTAAACTTGAAACTCCCAATCCTAATGAGTGCAAGGTGGGATAAACAAAGCCCTGACCTTCTAGTTAAATAAAAGACATTTTAATCCCATTTTAAGCAGGAGACAGAAAAAAAACCTACCCAGAGAACATAACAAATGAACAGGTTTGTAGGAGGATATAAGGGCAGATAGGTATCTGGAACCTCATTGCCATTGACGACAAACTGACAAAATGTCTTTTGCAGTGTCACAATGGAATTACATAAGGGGCAAGATTTGCATTGCTACATAGTGATGTGCATTTCGTCATTTGCCCCCCTTCCCTCCTGCTCTTTGCAAACACGTATGGACCAGAAAGCTTTACATACAGGACGAGCATTTGTTGTTTAAACCAGGTTCCAGCTATTCTCAGGAGCCAATGAAGACCTCTGCCATGTAGTGAACTATAAGAATAACACATAGGACACAGAATAACCTGAATGCCATTGTTCTGGTCTAAGATCAGGGAGAAATCCTGCCAAGAGACTGCTGCAATAATCTGGGCATGAAACAACTAAGGTATGCACCAACAGAGCCTCTGTCAAATAAAGAAAACAAAACACAGATTTGGTTAATGACTGAAATAGAATCAACACAGCCAGATTGGAAAATGCATACTGGTTTCCATGCTCTAGATGAATAAAGATTTTAAGGTTGAAACAAATAAATGTACTGGTTCCTGGATTGCAGCCAGTTCTCTCAGACAGAAATAATGTTTTTTAAACATCCAAGGATTAGTGTTTGAGTAAGCTGTTAATTGGTTGTTAGTTGACTTCAGAAAAAATAAAGAGAGCATATTAAAAAGGAAGAGCTATTTAAACCAACCCTGAAAGGAGTGATATTCATCCATTAATTTGTATATCTGGGAAAAAGCATATTGGCACAATTCATCCAAAATTATTTTAACATTGATTTCAATGGAAACAAATAATTTTGTTCCGAGCATTTTCTTTTTCCTTGTGTTCTTCCCCTCTACTTTTCTTTAACTGTAATAAACTGAACTTGAAATGCTTAGTTTTAGTTGGGCCACGTGGAGTGTACTTAAACTGCTGTTTATTTGCATACTATTTTTTATGGCTCTACAGAGAAATGACGTACAACAATTACTACGGTATCAGAAAAGGGATATTAGCTACTTTGTGAAGGCCCAGGACATACTGAAATGGAGCCCACCAGAGAGGATCCAGCCACATCTTTGTGAACTCTCCTGTCAACAGTCTGTGTCCGGAAAGGTGCCGCCCACCAAGCCCCCTCTCAAATTTGACCTGGTAGAGTTTTTTTCTTCTTCTCCCACTTCTACAGAACCTCCAAATTCCAGAGGCCCAGACTAAATTGAGACTGCTTACTGTTGAATGAATATCCCTTTATAATTTTTTAATCTATCTATCTATCTATCTATCTATCTATCTATCTATCTATCTATCTATCTATCTATCTACCTACCTACCTACCTACCTACCTACCTACCTACCTACCTAATCACCTGCTGCAATCAAGAAGACTCTCAGCAGATTCAATCTTGATCTCTTGGGGCATTTCTTTACTAGTTGATTTCTGATAGACTACATTAAACAGAATTAAGTCTAGTTCACCCAATCGTCCCCAATCATCCTCAGCAAGTCTCCCTCCAGTGCCAATGTAATAACATTTTTGTAGCATACTGCTGAGTAGCTGTTTAAATTCTAGATACTAACACTAGGCCATTTTCTGGCCCTTGTGTCAGAGTGGGGTAGATTGGTTGGTTGACTATTTATTTAACTTTCTGTGAAATAACTTTTCTTTTCTGTACCTTTCTTAGGATGTGAACCAAGTCCACTTAAAATTCAAGGAAGGGCAGTAGATTTTTTTTTTCCTGGCCTTTCCCCCACTTTTGCATTTTAAAAAGCCCTAATCCTCACTTGGTAGCAACAATGCCAGGGCTGTCTTCCATCTTTGCTTCTTTCTCCAGGAAAAGACTATGACTGTGCTTGTACATGTCATGATTAGGTCTTGCAATGGTGTTGTCAGTGTGGAAGAGTTGGCACCAGATCTGTAAAATGGGAGGGTCTTTGTTCAAGATGAGCTGTAGTCTGGAAGTGCACGTATTCAGATTCAAAGCAGAAAAAGTGCTTTGGAGGGAATGTGAATGTGCTTTCTGTACCTATTGGCACCTCATTAAAAAGCTGTGCTTTCTGGTGAGTTTGCACAGCAGCTGCATGTTCACAGAAAACATGTTTGAGCTAAAGAACCATTAAAGAAGCAGTGACACTAACATTGTCACACTCTATGGGTGCCTTCATAACTGAAACATAAGGAAGGCGTAGCTTCTTTAAGGGGGTGCTAAAAGGTGCAGTGAGCATGCCAATATCCCCTCCAAGGCACATTTCGCTTTGGGTCAGAATAACTGGATGTCACTAGGCTCTGAAGAACTGAAGTTAACATTTGAGTAGTTTTAGCAGGGATCTACAGATGAGAAGTTGTGTGCAGCCTCTCTTCTCATCTGATTCTTTCTGGAAACCAATGTAGTAGAGGCATTGCAGGATTGAACACTGTTGTCAAAATTGCAAAAGCAGTGGCACATCATAGCATTGCAAGCTCTGCCCCTTTTGTACATATGTGACATCATAGTGCATATACAACAGGGGTGGGGATCATGACACAATATTCCTTTCATCATTTGTCCCTCTTCAGACACCCCTACCGCAGGGGCAGCTGATAAGCTTTTTAACTGTATTGGATGAGTATTGTAGTTTGAAAAATATGTGTGTTAAAACACTCACTTGTGTGTCTCTGAACAGAAGCAACTGCATCACAGGGCTTGACCGCAACTGATGAAATTTCTGTTGTGGAAGGAAGCTGGAAGCGAACTGTCACATGCAGATGGCACTGTCTAAAACTACATATCTTATGGCAGTGCCCAGTGTGATAAATAGGTTTGACTCCTACATATTTGGTTCCCAGATTGAAACATTTTTAATTTGTTCAATTTAATTTGGTCAAAGCTATTCTTCTCTGAGCCAGCCCGCTCCCATCTGTTGTTGCTTGGTGTTATTGTTGCTCTTTTGCTAGCATGGTAGTCTACCCACTTCACGTGTTCTGATCACAACTCTGTTGATTTGTTGAAAGCATCTGACAGTACAGCCAGCCTCAAAGCTCAGGCATAATTTTTGAGGGTTACAATAACATCTGAAACACAGATTTACCATAATCACATTTCATAAGGACTATAAAATGCTGTCTTTTCTACCATACGCTCAGAACATTGCTGGTTTTGTTTCACATAAATTCTAGCTCGAAGAAATCTATAAAGTTTGATGTCTCATTTGTAACATTTTGATAATTCTGAAGTTGCCACTGTTTTATCTTTATCTATTTATTTGGAGGTCTTATATCTGAAAAGAAATTGGGCATTGACTTGGCAAGCTTTCAGGTTCCTTCAAATATCAGTACACGGTAGAATAAGTTTTTGATAGAATCTGTTTAGTCAGACCACAAGCCCGGATTTTTGAAAGAAACATGAATAGTACAACATTATTCCATCTCCTGCTGTTTACAAACCTCCTGAATGTAGTGGTGTTAATTATGATACCACCTCATTATCTTTTGCAAGCACTAGGCTGGAACTGTATGATGCAGCTGGCAGCTTTTCTTCAGCAGTTGCCACAGATAGTCTCTATACTGAAATTATTTTCATCTTGTTTTTGTTCATCTGCTTCCCTAGTATTGTCTGAGCCAGACTGTAAAAATGCCGTGTTTGCTTAGAGGGAAGCTAGAGAATTGATGGATTCTTGCAGGGCACTTTCCCCCTTTATAATTTATCTTTAGCATTATTAGTTGCCTGGTTTGTATTTATATTCATATAAAGGCAGTATGGGATGTTTATGTGGGTATGTATGAGCTAACCCTTGCTTTTTGAGTCAATAAATACCAGCAGGACCAGCTCCCATTATTGCCGAGCTTAATGTACTTAATTATTATGGCAGTTTGACCCACCCACCAGCTGTCCCTCCATCTTTGTTATAAACAAACAAACAAAAAAAATCTGTAGGTTAGTAAATTATGTGATCATGTTCTCTCTCTTATCTGCAAGTCCTGGTTTAACTATACAGTACAAGGACACAGTTAGTTGTTATCTAGGCCTGCAAATTAGTATTCCAAATCTTGTTTCTTCTGTCTTAAGCCTGCTTTTGACTGGCTCCAGCAAAACTCAGATTTAGAATTGACAGTAAGTTACCATAAATATCTGCAAGCACTATCTACAGTTTACTCTAGGTTTTTCTTTTCCCCCTCTAATAATAATGTATTGGAACCTGATGCCTGGGGTCTTAGCCTGCATCTGTTCACTGAACACACAGAACAGCAGCCAGAAGAAGACAGTTGATCATGCCCTTGTCTTAAAAAAAGGCCTAAATTAGAGTACTTTAACTTGCTCTGCAGGGCTGCATGTGAAGACCACCCAGAAACTTCAGCTGGTCTAGCACACAGAGGCATGCTTGCTTAGTGGTCAGTCATGACACATCCACATTACATCTCTGCTGCAGGTGCCGCATTGGTTACCAGTAGGCTTTTGAGTGCAATTCAAGGTGCTGGTCACTATCTATAAACCTCCCATATGGTTTGGGTCCTGGGGGTATCTTAGGGACCACCTTTCCTCAATAGTTTTTGCCTGTCTTAACTGGACAACTAGGGAGAGTCAAGTGTTCCCACGTAACAGGAGGTACAGGGTGAGGGGGCCTGAGGGCAGCTCCCATCCTCTGGAATAACTTGCCCTCAGAAGCACAATCCAACCCAACCTCATGGCCTTCCGGAAGCTTGTGAAAATATGGCGCTTCTAGAGGGGCTTTGGGGATTCACTGCATACTATGGCACTATTTTCTGTGATTTTAGCTTTTTGCCTCTACTTGCTATTTTAATTAACTTTATTCTAATTATGTATTCTGTTTTTACTATGTAAATTCTATAAGCTACCTAGAGTCTGGTTGGTTTCAGTCAGATGAATGTCATAAACACAAGCAAATAAATAATACCTGATGAAGACTAATGTGGAGTTTTTTAAAGCATGACAAAGAAAAATGTCCACTGTCTTCTTGTTCCATCTCTGTTATAGATATATAGATTTTAGTTGATTGAAGATTAAAGCCTCTTTATTTATTTGATTTATAAGGCCTTTTATTTTGTACAACTGAAAGTGCACACATAATGCTCCCTCCTCCTATCTTCTTCACAGTAAAAAAAATTGTGAGGTAGGTAAGAAAGACTGACTGGCCCAGAGTGAGTCAGTCACCTAGTCAGCTCCCATGCCTGAGGACTAGAACTTAATCTCCTGATTTCTAATCCAGGACCTTAGCCACTACCCCAACTTGTTCTTTAAATGATAAATGATTATTTGTTTGATAATATGTGAATGAATGAATGAATGAATGAATGAATGAATGAATGAATGAATGAAACCTTTCTGTTATAATTTGATCCTCTGCAAGAATATTGATAAAAATATTGAATGTTGTTGTTGTGCATGACAACCAAACTGTTCTGGAGATAGAAGTCCAATTTTACATAGCTGCTAGCTGTGTCGGTAATTCTGAGCTTCAGATTACTCTGCCATTTTCATTTTCAGAAATGGTGTACTTACTGAAAATGAACAAATTACAATGATATAATAAAACAGAGCCATCATTTCCTTTATGACAAAATATACAGCATATTTTTAAGTGTCTATTATGCTCTGGAAGCTACCAAAAAAAAAAAGACAACCATAATTTATTACATAATAAATATTTCAGTAATATTTGTTCTCCATGTGTCTCTGTCAGAAGAAATGATACAGAGGCTGATATTTTTTAATAGCAGCCTTTTCTTCATTAGAGGACATAGATGACTTTATTGCAGATTGTAACTGTTCATTTAAGAATACACTTTGACTAACCCAACGCTAGCTACTTAAGTATCTTATGGACAGAAAGGGTTTATATAAATCAAAATAACAAAAACAACAATGCATTTAATGTTTTTTCTATCTATTCTTGAATCTAGAGGTTAACGTAACTATTGCCGGTTTTCCAAGAAGTAAAGTTTTTAATTCATAAAGCCAGACTTCTGTTTAACTTTACATTTCATTTGAAGTTATGCCCTACTTCTGACATCTGCTTGTTGTGCTTTATTGATAAAATGCTTATTGGTCTTGCCTCCTTTTGGGGTGTATAAGAGTTGATAAGAATAATTGGGGTTTTGTTTTCCAGAAATTTAAAACTAAAAGGACCACGGTACAAGCTATGGCAGTGTATCATTTAGTACACTGCCTGGCAGAAAAATGATATTAAATTGCTATAATTTGGAGATGTCCCAGTGACAGATGGACACAATGATCTTCTTGTGTTTCTGCACTTGATACATTTATTAGGAGTCTTGTCATATTCTCTTTTTGAAATAAAGAACAGATTTATGCAGGTAAAGCATTTAAAAAGTTTTGATAGATAGCTTTGAAATTCCTTCAAAAAGCAATGCATTTTTGCAGGACTTCAGTTTTGCCAGCTCTTTTATAGCTCCCCTGAATACTTTCCAAGAATACCTTCCTGATTTTTTCTTAATGTTGTTCTTTTATTTACTAGAAATAGAAACCATGGAAAGTCACATAATGCAAATACTTGTTTCAATTAAAGCATGTTTTGAGGGATGGGCAGGATGATAATAGCAACATTAGAAAACCCCCCCCCAAAAAGAGCTTGAGTTTTTGGCTGAACTATCACAAACTATAAAAGTATTAACTACAAAATTATGAAGGATTGTTTAGTAATATTCTTTGTAATACCTTTTGTAATACAACATGCTTCCATGTTCTGTCATTGACTGCATTATACGTAGGAAAAAATCTATAAAAGAAATGTTTGTATAAATCACTGAATTATAACGGTATTGTGATTTTTTTTTCCACATTGCAGGAATCTTGCAAACCAAGTCCTCCTCAGAAGCCTTTGCCAGCTAATCCTCAGAAGAACAAAGCTGTTCAGTTTAACACTGCTTCCAGGACAATGTGTGAGCTTCCAAAACCTATGCCTCAAATTGCTCCTGTCAGGTTAGTTTGGTTGTCTCTTAGTATGTTTCACACTAAATTCTCTTAATGGAATCAGCTATCCAAATAAGATAGGTTTTATGAACACCACAATGCAAGAAGTTGTTTAATTTTGCAATAAACACATTCCATGGAGAATCAACTTCAGGATAATCTGAGCCATAATGGTGCAAAAAATATTTACATTAAATTTTTCATAAAATGTTCAAATTGTGTATTTTACCAGAATTTTAAGAACTGTGCTGAATCAGACCAAATACATATCCTGTCCAGAATCTGCCAAATAAGATGTTAATTGGAAGCCAACAAGCAGGCAGTAACACCTTTCTAGTTATGTTCCCCAGGTACTGGTCCCTTAGAACCATAATCTTTAGAAGTAATATCTTGTCAAACCTCCAACAGTCTAATTTCCAACCTATTGCTTCTTGTCTCCTTAAATGCTGCCAAAATTCAGTAATGATCTAGCTGAGAGCAAAAAAACTGAAATTATTTTAGGTGAACACGTTATCTCCCTGGACTTCTAAATGGTGACAGTAGCAAGAAGCTCATTTGGATAATTCGGTTTAGTGCACCAGCTATAACCATAGTTTGTCATACCTATAATGGTTATCTATGTTTACTTACATCACAGCTGGATCATTGCAGCTCAGTCTCCCTGAGGTTTCTTTTGAAAAGCATCCAGAAACTTCATTTAGTGCAAAATGTGACAGCTGGTTTCAGTTCCAAACTGAAAAACCTCTAGTAATTGCTAATTATTATCTGGGTTATATTCCAAATGCTGGTTCTGACAGCTCAGGATTTGACAACAAGGACTATCCACATTGTTATGGACATGTCTAGAAGGTTTACAAGAGATGTCCTTTTTAAAGACCCCGCTTTACAGAAGCCTATTTTGTGGGCCTGCTGGAAAGCACCATATTGTTTCTTAATGTAGACCCTATTCTATCTAATTTGAAGGTGGGCATCAAGATTCATCTATTTAACTTTTTCAAAAAAAATGAATTATTTTAATTATATCATTTTTAATTTCTGCTTATAAATATTATATTTGTTATCTACATTTTAATTACTTTTATATTTCCTTTGTTTTGCTGAGTTTCTATCACAGAATGGTAGGGAAAGTAATCCAATGTCTTAAATGAAATAAATTGGTAGTTTGTTGATTAACTGTCACAGTCTGACAATGCACAGTGTAAAAAACTTCCTTTTCTCTGTCCTGAATCTCCACTATTTAGTTTATCAGGTTCTAACACTATGTGGAGAACCATTTCTTGTCCCATCCCTCCAAATCACTCATAATTTTAACAGCATTTAACACGTGGGCTAAAGAGAGAAAACTGCCCCAGCTCTTCAGTATTAGTCTAGAGATGCAATGATCAGAACTAAATATGATATTCCAATACTGTGACATGTATATTGATATCCAGTTGAAATCCAGTTAAGGACTCTCAGGAGTTCACAGATATAGATATATACAATTAAAATATTCATGTAAAATTAAAAAGTAAAACCTAGTTGAAAAACAATAAAAAAATGAATGGCATCTCAGTCCCAATGTTCTATGAAAGAATTGTTTTAAACTGTTCCTGTAAAAGGCAGGGAGGGAGCCAATCTAACTTCAATCATGAGTCCATTCCAAAGGGTGGCATTGCCACCAAGAAGCAACACCTCCAGGCCTCTGCCCCCCTCACCTCTCAAAACTGGGAAATCCAGAAGCTGCTTCTCCTAGAGAGATCATTTGGGTCAGGCTGATTCTAGCTGGAGAATGTGGTCATGAAGTTAATTTGGTAGCAAGCCCAGGGCTTCATAGGATAAAACCAGCACTTTAAATTGCACCCAGAAGCCCATTGGTAATCAGTGCAAGCACTGTAGCAGGCATATGCTCCTGCCAGATGTTGGAGAACACATGGGCCACAGCATTCTGGGCCATTTGCAGCTTCTGAGTGGTTTTTAAAGACAGCCCCAACTAGAACATAGTAAGGTTATCCAAATGGGTAGCAATAGGGGCATGAGCTGCTGCTATAGCAAGGTCTCTTGTCCCAGGTTCAGCTGCGCGCGCACGTGTATACACACAAACACACACCACAACCTGCAGCCTCCTGGATTTTTTTTACTATTAACATTTGGTGGTGCAGTTGGAGTGGGATTCACATGCTGCAAAAAAGTGGTCCAGGACATCTATGTGACCTGGAACTATAGCTTGCCCCACCCTATAAATAGTAATATCATCTTAGTAGTTCCCCAATTGATTTTTTTTTATTTTTTTGTCTTTCTATCCCTTAACCCTCTTCTGTTGAACAGGCCTGCACCAAAACCTCCACTTCATGTGCCTAGGCCCTGCAATGCTGCCTATGTGAAATGAAAAAAACTGAACACCATTTTTATTCTGGAAAAAAAAAAAACAGAAGTTTGCACTATTTTTCAGTTGGAAATTAATATTTTTATATCAACCAGTAGAATTTTTAATGTTCAGTATTCCATTGTTTTAAGAACTCTGAGCTACTGCCTTTGGTGCTATAGTGTGTGAAGGTGGTCTGCGTCCTTGCTCAGGTACTTATAAATTGTTAATTTATACTGATATTTATTACAGTGCAGAGCACTGTGGTAAATATTATTTCATCATAATCAAGTTTTCTTAGGATGGAAGCCATTTTTATGATGTTTAAACAGTCTTGAACCATCCTTCATTTCAAATTTCTGTAGGCTATATAATACCTCTCAGTGTTTGTTGCTGTTCAGTTTAGATCTCTTCTTTGCAGGATGCTGTCTAGGACTGAAATAAAATTGCTGAAATCAAGGGATCAATGAAAGTTCAAATCCAATTATTTTTCTATTTTTTGCCAAAATCTGGAGGCAAAACATAATTTTTGGAGTAGAATTTACAGAAAGGTGAGGTAAACAGCTGCCAGTGCTGTTCCAATTGATATTCCCTTAGAAAAATGGAAAAAATACTATTTGTAAAAATCAAGGTATACTGTGAGATTTTCTCATAAGTGATTTGAAAGCTTACAGTAAGCAGAGGCAACCAGAAATTCACTGTGATTATGCATATACCAAATGGAAGTCCAATCTACCTCTAATGAACTGTGCATATAGAATGTAACTGTTTTTGGAGAAAATAATACACAATGTGATGCATGCAAAACTCATCTCCATCATCATGGTACAGATGCACATTAAATATACACTGAATTATCTCTTAGGCTTAAATATCTATCCCAAGATCAGCAGTTTTATTCTGATGAGAAATCCAGCACCAACAATCCATTTTTTATTGTAACAGAGTCTCAAGTTAATTCCTTGGAAGTATTTATTTCAGTTCTATAACATATTAATCATCTGTTCCAGAATTACAATGGCTTAGACAAATCTTCAGATAAATTGTACTAGCACAAATAATTTCTTTTGTAATACACAAAAATATCCCTATAGTTGCCTACAACTGTATATCCTATCTCATTGTACTGTAATTTTAAATGCCTGTTTTTCAAGACAATGTATAGGTTTTCAAATAGCTTCTTAAAGTACTGTATATCGGACACCATTTTAATTAGAAATGGTGTGTAATTTCTATCATAATGCATTTTTCAAGCTTTTCAGTCTTTTTGGTGTTTATGTATGTGTGTGTATCTGTACATGAGTATACATATATATACACACGTTTGTGTGTGTGTGTGTGTGTGTGTGTGCACACAACTATACACACGAGGCATGTATTTTGATGATTGGTTTCCAACAATACAGAACAAGGCACTTGTCCTTTTCTTACTCTGCAGTGTAACAGATCATATAGCCACAAAAGGTTATAGGTATTTTTATAGTTCAGTAATACCAGTCCAGCTCAAATTCTTATCTACCCTTTATGGGACTTGTTTTCATATACAAAATAATAAGTAACTCAGCATGGGACAGTTTTTACTTTTTAAAAACATATTACCGTAGAAGTTATATTCCCCAAAAAAATTCTTACAAAAAGCTGTGCACAGTAACAAAAATACATTTTTTAGGCTTTCGTGCTAAAAGAAAAAATCAGCAAAGTATTCTGGAAAACCCAAAACACTGACTTGAGGGTATTTAGCACTTCCAAAGACCACATTCCTACAGAGGTCCTGTTTTGAGTAAAGCTACCATATTTGGGCTGAAAAATAGCAGATGACAGCGAGATGGTAACAAGGAGATATAGACAACTCTCTCTCTCTCTGCTGCTGTCTGGTGGTTGTCCAATTTTTTGCAGTCCTGATTTATTAGCCCTAATACTGAGTGGGCCACACCACTGATGGTTGGGACCAGAGCCAACATCTTCATTCATCCAGTCTTTTGTCTTTCTCACAGACCTGTGACCCAGCCACACCTTCACTTTTTACTCATCTTCATATGTCCACTGATTTTATAAAAATAATTTAATCAGCTTTTATATTGGGCCTGTTGCATGCCACAAAGTCGGAAGAATTCAACACTTCAAAAACATTTTCAAAACAGCCTTCAGAATGAATCTGTTAAAACATTTCTATATATTTAGTATAAGCTACAGATTAGAACTACTTCCTTAAACTATTTTCCATGGAATAGGAAAACTTCTTGTTCCAAATTACATCATTTCCCACCTGTGAGTTTTTCCTAAATTAACTCTAGACGTGCTATGGCAAAATAGTACAAACCTAATATGTATGTGGAGTCCCTGGTGTTCTCTGAGCTTGGCTGTTTGCTTGCAGACATTTCATTACCCGACTAGGTAACATCAGTGCGGATGTTACCTAGTTGGGTAATGAAACATCTGCAAACAAACAAGCTCAGAGAGCACCAAGGACTCTACAGTTCAACCCTCAGCTACATATATTCTCTTCTATTAAGATGTATATCTTAGAAATAAGTAAGATTGTCATATTAAATAATTCAGTGTATGATTTAAAACACACAAACTAAAATGTGATCTTGTCCTTTATGCCTGTTACATACAAGGTTATTAGCAGAGCTGGTGCAAGGTGTATGAAAGACAGATGGCTACGAAACTACCTATCATATAGCTGTAGAAAGCGCCAACTGTACTGACAGTTACTTCTTAGGTTAATACAGTAAGAGCATTTTCAGTTAGTTCACAGGATAAACCATGAGGCATTATAACGTATCAAGCAATACTTTGCTGCTATTTCCACCTGCAGCCATGTCGTTGGGCTTATTGGTAGAGCCAGCTTTCTTAGGAAATATTCTTAGAAAATGTTCATGAGGTAAGGACTTGCAATGTAATATTTGAGTATTAATTTTATGAAGTACAGTAGTCCAATGATCAAACCCAATTTTTTCTAAAATATGTATTAACTGTTATGATCAGATCAATACATACTTTTTACCTGTCTTCCTACTGTGCTGAATTCTCTGTTCACTGGTTTAATATTCTTCCAGCGATATAGATATGCATGGATAGGCTTGGTGAATAAATATGTGGCTCTATAATTGACTATAATAGAAGCCTACGTGAAAGATCCTAGAATTCCAAATATACTATTTATTTATAAGATTTGTATTTTGTTCCAATTCTCTTCATATAAATTCAAAACAACAGACAGACAATATATTAAAAAATGAAACTAAAATTAAAATCCACAATAAAATCAGTTAAACACAGACACACATGTATGGATGCATTGGGGAAAAAACCAGAACAGTTCCAGAGGTCTCATGCTTAACTGGTAAATATTTTTCATTATTTCATGTATTTCATCTCCAGTTATAAATGACCACATGTAAGAAGGTAGAATTCTGGTGCTAGACAGACCGTACCTTTTATGAAAATGGCAAATTGTGAGTTCCTCTGTCCCAGTATTATCTACACTGATCACTTAGATTTCTCAGAAATAAGATCTTTTTCAATTTGACTGCTTAAAATTTACTGAATTTCCCATGCCTCTGTGTAAATGTGGGGTCTTTCGTCTGCTGTCTGTTTATAGTCAGAAAGTCTCCTAGCATTTATTTTCTCCCTTGCTAACTAAAAAAACAGCAATTCAAGGCTTATTTTATTAGTAGCAAGGATGTACTGACCTATCATATAAAGGATAGCAATTATTTTGGCCCAAACAGCAGTGGGGGAGCATGATAAATGTACCAAATGTCCTTGGTTTAGCAATTTTATAAAAAAAACAACTGTATTTTTAATTGACAGAACTACATTTGTTTCTTCATTTCTTTTAATATTATTTAACCAGTTGAATCCTTCTAAGAAAACATGCTTTACATCATATCCTGTCATTAGAACATTGACCAATAATATCTTCTGTTAATATATAAAGCTGCTTCCAGCTCCTAGGCCTTTTGGGTCATCCCTGCTGTATATGCAACATGCTGTGTTCCAAAGTCACTAATCTTTGTTTCCTAATAGAACCAGCATCAGAAGACCTTTATTATTTTTTTTTCCTGGTACATAATTTAACTTTTCCAATTACTATGCCTTGTATCTAGGCAACAACAGTAGTGATGCTTATGAAGCAACCAGATAAAAATATCCATATCTCAAAATAAAGCAAAATGGAATCATCTAGAAAACAATTTGGTTCATAAACCTTGCATATGTTACTATGTAATTATTGATATTTTAATTTATAAGGTATTTTGGAAAATGTTAATGTAATATTTATGCTAAATAAGAGGAGTTACTAATGGTTGTAGAACTCAGTTTTTTAAAATAGGGTTTGGCAGGTGCTGTTAGGATTCTTTATATTTTGTACCACTTGAGTAGTTTGTAGATTTTCTGAGGGCTTTGCCCCTCCTTTCTCCTGAAAATTAATTCTATTTGACTGTTAATTACATTATTACAAATTATTACATTTATTTCATCTAGGAAGAATCCTGGGAAGAGACTGCCTTATAAAAATACTGAACTATGTAAAATTTATTCTTTCTTTGGTACTATGTTAACTCCCTATCATTTTCTCTATTTATAAAGAAGTGGAAGCAAAACTATTTAAGAAATATAACACTCATTTAGAAGACTATGAATTTGCAGTGCCCCAATCTATCAGGCATTGTAGACCTGTGGTTGGGGGCTAGCACATAAGAAATAAGAACACTCTATGCAGTTATCATTTAATATTGGATCTCACAATATGTGCAATGTGCATAACACAAGTTAGGCAGGGATCAAATGCATATAGCAACAAAAATCTGCGGATGATCCAGTCCGTCTGATCTTATCTGGCATTGTATAAGTGAGAAGAAACACATTTCTATGTATCTGTTTCTGAGACTATCGTTCTCTGTTACAAAAGGATTCAATAAAAGTATCAGTAAACTTAAGAGAATTTTTTGCTTAATTACAACAAAGTGTATCAGTCATTTTAATTTTACAGCTGGAATTGTAACAGCAGTGCATTGCTAATTCCTGAAACCAGGTCTTCCAAGGCAAAATCCTCTTTAGTTTCTTAAAAGGATATTATAGACCTCATCTGATGAAAGCAGATACATAGATCAGCCTGTGAGGTTTTTGATGGATGGTAGCAGAGCTTCCCACCATCATGGCTGTCCTGCTGTTGGTGTGTATTAAAGGTATCGTAAGATGTGCAGGATCTTAAGCCACCATGTTTTTTTCCAAACAGTTGAGAACTACTCCAGCTTGAGAGCAAATCTCACTCCATTGGAAGCAGTGCTTTGGGGGGGAAAAGGGATGGGTGGGTTTGAACATGATAATCTCCATACCTGGAGGGTATGGCTTTAGAAAGGGGCAGTTCTCCTGCCCTCATGTTTCCAAAAGATTATTCTGTATGGTTATGGCCCTGCTGTACTTGACTTTTGATGAAGGGGAGGAAACACAGCTAGGGGCATCTAGGGATAATAGTCCTGGAGGGGGTGATTCCAGCACTGTTGTAGCCAATGACTCCACTTTGGCTGAGGCAGATCCAGTAAGAATCCCTGCCTGCACCCACTAACAGCCTCTCAAATTCTTAAATTGATTCACCCAGTCCTGAGCAGAGGCGTGCTTTAAAGATACAACAGCAGAGGGCTGAATGGTCAAAAAGCAGGCCAGCAGGAAAGTAGGCTCTAACAAGTAATGAACAAGCTGTTCATTTGGGTAGAGGCTGAGCATTACTGATTTTTTTGGCCTTGCTCTGAGAGAAAATGCTGAAAACAACTTTTCATGCTTCAGCTCTGTTGTATTAACCTTGCTGTGTCATGCTTAGAATTCTGGATTCTACCTCCACCACGTCTCCTGTCTTTTCCTTGGATTAATTCCTTGATTACGGGATTCCTGGTCTTGACTTATATCAAGCCTGGTGACCAGTTGCCATCCTAGGATACTGGTAAATAGGTCTTTTTCTCCTCTAAAAGTTCTTCCTAAGCTTAGCCTATCACTGGACTAGCTGTTCAATGCCACCATATTGGCTAGCAGCCAGCACTGCTAGCACAAAAAATGTATTCTCATCCTGGCATGAATAATCATGCATAAATATATTTCCTAAGAATTCTTCAAACATAAAATGCTGTTTGAAGTAGAAAAATTAAAAATGTATGCAGTCAGTACATACTAAGAGTACACATACAGTATTATTCTTGAAAGAAAAAAAAATCTATACTTTAACTTAAGAACGTAAGCCCCATGCTAGGTAAAATTTATGCCCCATTTGGTCCAAATTCTGGCCCTGGTCTCATGACACATTTAACTGAGCTAGGGAAGGCTGTGCTATAGAGATTCCAAATAAACCCATGGAAAGGAATGTAGCCTGAAACCCAGTCTTGGTTAGGGCTAAACCATCTTCTCCCAATCAGCCATGTAATGAGAACTGATGACTATGGGATTAACTAACCCTTCTGTCTCCCATGATTAACTCCTAGAGAAATCAATAAAAAGAGGAGCTCTCTAAACACTCCATCTCTATGTTTGCTTTGCTTTGCGCCCAGCCCTAGTAAGGACTGAAGGACATGCAGAAAGGGAAGGAAATGGGTACAGTATGGTCTACAATATTGTTGATCCTAATCATGCCACTAGAGATTTGTCCTTCCCCCCCCCATTCCAACTTGAAGGGGGGAAAAGGGGGGGGGAATGGGACAGGAAGTGATAGCCATCCAATTTCCTTTGCAGGAATGAATAGGACGTAAAAATAGTCACAAGACAGTCCCAGCCAGAGAGTAGATTACTAACTCTGTGTTACAGGAAAATGGCTCTGTGTCACAAGTGATCCAACAGATGCATTCAAGACACATATAGCCATGGATAGTCAGTGGCACGCTTCTTTTACTGCTGCTTCCAGTAGTAATCTGTGATTCTGCAGGTAGTAGTGGTAAATTGCCACAGTTGATCATCGGAACCTGAAGAACTTATCCATTCCCCTTTTAAAAATCCTAATTTATGGTCATTGCACTCTGTCACTACCTCTTTAGTGCAAAAATTTTCCTGAGACTGAGTAGCTATTGTGTGAGCCCAGAAAAAGATGTGGCATCTTTAAGAAGGTGTCAACAGGTGCAACGAGCACTCTCACACTTTACCTGAACCACCTTTTTTGCTTTAGATTCAAATAGTTTTACATCCCTATTACTAACTGAGAACTGGTGGGATATTTTTTATGACTGGTACATAACAAATGGTTATGAACTACTTTTTGAACTACAAGTAGCTTAAAAAGAAAGAAGCAATAGACACAGAATACTGTGTCCAGTTCTGGGCACTACAGTTCAAAAAAAAAAAAAAAAAGACAATGGCAAATTGGAATGAGTTCAAAGGAGAGCTACAAAGATGTTGAAGACTGTGGAAACAAGACCAGTGGGGAACAGTTAAAAGTTGTGAGAAAGACTGAAGAGAGATATACTAGCGTTCTTCAGATATCTGAAAGGAGACATTTACTTTCTACTCCCCCAAAGGGTAAGACCAGAATCTGTGGATGTAAACTTATAAGGAAGCAGAGTAGATAAGCTTTCAGGTACCATCAAACTCAAATCTTAAACTTGTAGTTCAAAAAGTAGTTCAAAATTAATAATCAATCTGTTATTATATATTTTATGAGCTGCAAGTACCATGCTGACTTTCTAGCAAGTGAACTGTAGGAATGTAAAAAATATTTTTGAAATTAAAAATAATGCAAGAAAAAAGAGGGGATATTTGAGAAGTTTTCATGCTGAATGTTTACTGTTCAGATATGCTTTACAGCAAGAAATAGGATGCATGAAATGCAATGTGAACTGCCTTTAGGACTCATTCTGATGAGCAAAAGGTCCTGCCACCATTCATTCTTTGCTGCAGGACGAGTGACTGATGTATCATTTGAACTGTTGATAATGTGATCCTTGAAACATTTTCATGGAAATTAAGTCCCATTAGATGAAATCCGTCATTCCATATTATGTGCTTAGGGTTGTTTTAACAGATCATTCTATACACTATAAATGGTTATTAGAATCTGATGCATTCACTTTTATGAAACACATCTTTATAATGCTTACAATTATATTTGCTTTATTTTATATACGGCACTATATTACAGTTTGTCATACTTCTGTCCACACTTTATAAAGATTATTGCAGTAATATGTCAAAAGAAAATATGTTTCAATATTAGGACACTATGTTTTCTTTTAAGGATTTTATATCAAATAAATTGTAACATCTTTAGTTATGTACTATACTGTGTTTTATTAAATGGTTTTGCAAATTGAGTGATTTATTGAGGAAATAAATGTTTAGTTACTCTGCAGTTCAAATGGCATAATTTATAAACATATTTAACTAAGAATAAAGAATTTCCTTCTACAAGTACATTTAAGAATTCAATCTTATATAGACACACACACACACATACCTGTGTATATAAGGAATGAGAAATAAATTGCATTAAAATCAGTAATTTTTAATACACTTTGCAGTTATTTATTTTAATAAGCATGGCCTTAGAATGTTAGGAAAAAAATAGGCAACTAAATGTATCAATTTCTCCTGTGGCAGGGTAGACATCACACTGAGCAGTTCTTACATTGTTCATTTGATAAATAAGACTGTATTTGTTGGGTGAAAATTCCATGCAACTCAGAGTGCACAGAGGGATCTAGATCACAGTACATGTTTGGAGAATAAAACATTCCTTTATGCCTTCTTGAAAATCCTGCCATATATACAGCTCTAGAAGTAAGATGGAGAACAACTCTAAGGCAAGAAGAATCATTTCATTAGGAACTAAAGATACATTTGTTCTATATACTAAACCAACTCTCAGTGCTGATTGCTGTGTTCACAACAAAGATTGAAAGGAAGCTCAGAAATATGTCCTTGGTAATCAACTACTAGTCTTTTATCATTCTGAAAAATACATGAAAATAATCACATCATTTCAATGGCAGGAAGATGAGAAATAATAGGTATCTGCTAACAGGTAAGACACTAAGCTAAGTTTTATCCAATATGAAGATGGTAATGGACACCGTTGGAAGAAAATTAAAATGTAATTACAGAGTTGTCAGCTTGAAGGAAGAGAAATGCTTGTTAAGCTACTGACATTGTTTATGCTGTTCATATGTTATAATTTATATTGTATACAAATTTGTTGCTGCTGTTAGGATCTTGACTGAGAGATAAATAAATAAAGCTCTCAGTCATAGCAAGTGTAACAAACTTTGCTACAGTGATTGAATTAATTACTAAAGTCATAAGGACCAATGGATTTATCAGATACATTTACTTCTCTGAAGTAGGAAACAGGATTCCAAAGTGGAAGGAGAAAAATCCATTACTGGATTTCCTCTCCTGCTTATTAGCCATAACCTGTAGCCATCTACTTCTACAGAGACACTTCAACCTCAGAAAGTCTGAGAAGGATCTCAAGTTCTCTGTTCTGTGCCATGAAAATAATTTCAACCAGCCACTCTACATTTATTTCATCTTATTGCTTTGCAATCAAACTGGAATCCAACATCAACTCAAAAGCCTCAGGCTCCCTATCCCTGCTATACAGAGTTGTTGTGAACTTGCTTTATATCACCACTACCATATGGTGCTGCTGTTTCTAAAAATCTCCATATGGTGGATGTCATTTATAGGGCCGCGCAAAGCATTCAAAAGGATATTATACAAAGTGCACTGATAAGAGTGAAAGCACCCCTCCTTGAAGGGTAGAAGTAGTAATGTCCCTGGAAGGCTGGGCCCAGCTGTTGGAGACTTACCCAGACAATACTGCACAATTCACAGACAACACTTCTGCTGGGACCGCCGCTGAAGCAAAGTTCATGTAGAGATGACCTAGAAAAGTCTTCAAGCAGCCTTCCTAAGCTTACTAGAGGACAGTGCTATTTCAGAGTTTTGAAGAGGGACACTTTTTTCATGTCAACATACTTTGTGAAGCACTCTATCAAATGCTTTGCACAACCCTAGATATATACTGTCAAGCTTTACATATATTTAAGTAGTGTTCTGGATCTGAACTTTGATGCAGTTTCTAAAATGACAGTCACATTTTAAATATGACTAGGATGCACAATTTATTAACCAATTCAACTTGTAATTTTTGGTTGTGAACATAGATCTAGAAAGTTTAGATTCAAATTCTGTGATTCTGGTCAATTAATTTTACCCCCAACTAAGACAAAAACGAATGAGCCAGTTTAGTAGTTAAAGCATCAGGCTAGAAACCAAGAGACTGTGAGTTCTAGTCCTGCCTTAGGCATGAAGCCAACTGGGTGATCTTGGGCCAGTCACTCTCTCTCAGCCAGAGGAAGGAGGCAATGGCAAACCATTTCTAAAAACCATACCAAGAAAACTGCAAGGACTAATCCAGGCAGTCACCAGGAGTCAAAAACTGACTCAAAGACACACACAAAAAAAGCAAAAACGAAAATCACTTCAAGTATAGATATGAGATTTGTTTTGTTTGGTTGGGTTTTTTTGTGCCTTTGAATCACTCATTTCCTGGTGACTGATTGGGAAGTCTCTGCAGTTTTCTTGACATTTTTTTAAAGTGGTTCGTCACTGCCTTCTTCCTAGGGCTGAGAGAAAGTGACTGGCTCAAAGTCACCCAGCTGGTTTTGTGCCTAAGGCAAGTCTAAAATTCATGATTTCCTGGTTTTTAGCCCAGTGCCTTTAACAGTTACACAAAACTGGCTCTCATAAATTACTACTGTTTGAAACAATTCTCTTAGTAAGGTTTCCAATTTGCAATCTCTAGACTAGGCTCATATTTTTGTTACAATAAAGTCTCAAATGAAATTATTGTGTGGCCACTGTACAGAAGTTGTTTAGTTTTTGCCATAGTGAATGTGGAGAAAGTTGGACCTTAAGATTTGTAACACAAAGCTGGGCCAAGACATTCTGAAGCTTGAGATGAAGGACAAAGTGGCACTGATTCCTATTCTTCATTTAAAGCCAATCAGTCTAGTTAAATTCTAGCCCAAGTCTGACTACAGGGCAGAATCCATCATGTCAGGCAGCACTGAGTTGCTGAAAACATAGTTTTCTCACTTAACATCTTACCATCGCTCCCCATCACTCAGTATTTGTGACTTGACAGGGCTACTTTGCCTAATGCTATGGCTGATCCTAGATATGCAATAACTGAATATTTCTCTCTTCAGTAATAAAAAAGGAGACTTTTTCTACTAGAGAAAAAAGGGAAAATCCCATCCTCTACAAAGGCCATTCTGATGAAGGAGAAAGTGTGGGGGTTGGAGAAGAACGTAAAGGGAAAGGGCAGACACCAGAGGTCAACAAAGAGAAATCTAGTGACAAGACATCTGCTTGATTACTCTGAGTTCTTAGTTTGAACTGCTTAGGTTCCAAAAAGTCTGTTTTGGTTTTTTAGCCCTGTCTCTAAATGCTCAAGGGGCTGGGGAGAATAAATCTCACCAGGTTCTCTACACCTTTGGAGAGTCCAGTGTTTGCTTTCTGTTACTCACTAGTCAGCTCTGTACCTTTCTGTCTACAAAGATCCGCCAAAGCAATAAACCCTTTTACCTATTCAATTACAAGAAATTCAAAATCGTGGCAATATTTCTTAAAAAACACACTGGTTCTGTCACATTGCACACGTTTTAAATTGTAGTCATGAATCTTGACCTGCCCAGGAAAACTAAGTCTTTATAAGATCAGAAAAGTCTGAGTTTGAGAATTGATTCCCTATTAATCTGCTTGATGTTCTATCATCTGACCTATCTTGCATCATTGATCCTTATATAACAAGACAGTTTGAAGGATTCTTTCATGTTGCTTATGTTAAAGAATAACAACAGCAGTAAGTTCATGTCCAATTACTATGGCAGAATTTGAATTTAATGAACTCTGCATTTATAATGTAATATGGAAATTTGGCTCAAGATTCTGACATGAAAGAATGAGAGCTTTCAAACTGTTTCCAAAAGTGGCATATCTTTTAAGAATAAATACCAAGAGATAAAGTACAAGAGATGTTCAGTTGAATGCAGTTTGGCCGTAATATTAATGTTAATTTGTTTTAGCAAATGCAATTAGAGGTAGCAAATTAAATTGGGAGATAAATGAGAATGGGCCCATTATTTTTCCAGCAGTTTCATTGCCATTTTATATCTTCCTGTATTTATCTCTATCCCTTTGTAGAGACAAAAAGAGAATGGGGGAAGGATATTTTACTGCAAAAACGTTATGAGATATTTAGGCACCACCTTACATTATTATGGTCTTCTGGTTGGGCAGAGCAATCCTGAAGCTTGGTATAAAGAGTTCTGACTTTAGAACCTCCAAGAGATCCAAATCCTTTTCTGGAGCCTGTCAGCAGAATAGAAATGAGGGAGCAGCAATATTTTTTTTCTTTCCCTCAACAGGCAATTTTTTCCAGCTCTAGGGGCTATATAAATTCCCCCTTCCCCTATCTGCACAGCTTCTCCTAGTATGCTGATTGTTTGTCCACTTATCTATCTCTGTTTTCTTTCTCTGACGTCAGAGATTCAAACCTGGAGACCTGGGGTTAAAAAAACATTCACATGGGCTGGATATGGCAGTTTCAAGGTTGAATCTCCTCCAAGGTTGGTCCTCCCTCTCCTCTCCTCTCCTCTCCTCTCCTCTCCTCTCCTCTCCTCTCCTCTCCTCTCCTCTCCTCTCCTCCAGAGAATGAGATCTGTTCTATTCTATAGTCATAGAATAATCTCTCTGGGCCCACAATACCACACTTTAAGTTTGCATTGTGCACTGCATTTCATAAAACAAAACAAAAAAATTCTGGGTAGAAAACATACCCAGCCAAATTTTATAAGTTTTAGACTCAAGAAAAATATCCATGAAAAAATTGTGGTAGCATTTTTTCCAGTGACTTTAGAGCATAGGAAGAAAAATGGTTATGAATCCATTCCCAGTTCACTAGGTCAAAATAATTATTAAATCCAAATGGAAATCCAAGCGGGTTTCAAATGGATTGTAGGTGGCAGGCTTTAATAGAAATATTAGGAATTTAGTTGGTCACACGCATTTTCAGGAATATAGAAATATAGCCTTTCGAGTACACTCAACATAGGTACAAATTCAGTTCGACCACGTAAAAATAAATTTACTTTTTCAATCAGTTGATTTCATTAATGAATGTTCACAGCACAATTCCAAACATCTAACCAGAATTTCTATTAAGCTCAATGAAACATATTCATAAATAAGTCTAAACAGCCTAATGCCCTAACAGAGCAATCCAATGAATGTTTACTGAAAAGTAAATCCCACTGTAGTCAGTAGTATTCTCTCAGTTTTAAGTGTCTATAGAATGGCATGCTTATTATGGAAACGGTGCTTTCGCCTCAACTGCCTCTAAATATAAGGCCAAGTTACACTACTAAAGTCCTGGCTGGTGTAAAGCTGCACTATCCTTAAGTATTCAGAATTATATTAGCAGTCCTTAGGATTATATTTTAGATCCTGACCATGATCCATTTCTCACTTTGTCAATTATCATTCTCGCTGTGTTCTACTGCAGAAAACCTGTTACACTAAAATCCTGCATTGCAACTCCCTGGCATTGGTTGATTTGATAAACTACTTGTTCCAGTTTGTTCTTGGCTGCTTGATTCTTTAAAAAATAAAAGATCCAGGGGGCAGAGTTGGGGGGAGAGGGAATAAGCATATTACAAGAGCAGGGGCAGGGTGATTTTAAACCTTTTTCTTGCTGTGTCCTAGTCATTTTCCCTTACCAGCATCTACTATTTGCAAGTAGAGAAAGCTCTCATTGACATTAATCAGGATCATGGTTGACAAAAGAGTTAAAGTGCCCAGATTCCATAGTTTCTAACCAACTAGTCAAAAATTCAGCACAGCAGGACCCATCATGTGACAAACAACATATTGAGTGTTGCTAATTATTAACATATGGGTTTTAAATTCAATCTCCAAAGGACAGAAGAACATAGTAGTACTGTAAAAACTGGTTATAATTAAAGTAAGATGGTTTTAAAATTCAGATGAATGTAAAATTCCAGAGAAATTCCCAAAGAAGGAAACATTTTAATCAAACTGTCCAAGAATGAGTAACAGCCATACAGGAAAAAAGAAAGCAAGCAGAAATCAATCTTCATGGTCTCACCTTCCTGGCAAGAAAGATTAAGATGCACTTTCTTCAGATAACTCTGAAGGGGCAGATGCAGCAAGATCAACAGACGTACTGCTTAATTGCTTTTTCTTTTCTTCTATTATTGAAACCACACTCTTAAAAAAAGAAAATTAGCAAGTTAATTGACAAGAGGACAAAAAATGTTAAAAAACTAGAAATCAGGAGTAATTCAAGTAATATGGATCCCTACCAGTCTGTTCAAGCCTCTAGCCATTTCCAGAGCACCCTTACCAAACTGAAAAACAACACATCAAACAAATAATTTATTCAATTTACTCTTTAAGTACTAGGTAGGTAGGTAGGTAGGTAGGTAGGTAGGTAGGTATGTGTATGCAGAGAGAGAAAATATATATATATATTAATACCTCATTTTTAATATCAGGATCTGCTCCCCTCTCTAATAATAATGAAACCAAATCTTCTTGATTATTTAAAGCTGCCACCTATAAGATAAGAAATATATGCAGTTTAATGTTACATGTTTTTCAATAACTGGAGAACTTTTTTTTAACGGACTTTTTTGCACAAGCCAAAATTCATACTAAATGTCACTTGTATATAAGCACTGTCTGAATCTCATATGTTCACTTTTTGCAATGAAAATATCCAAAGATGCCAACATGTTGAAAATAAATATGTTCATTGAATGAGATCTCCTACATGAAGGATTCCTTCAATTTCTTATGTAGCAAATTTGTGATCTGAAAAGCACTCTAAACTTAATCTAAGAATCCATTGCCAAACAACTTCTGCATTGTTGCTGAGAAAATTATATGGATGTGCACCTAATTCACTAGAAATTGATCTCACCTCATGGGACTTGACTTTTTATGTGGCTTTATTTAACTGTTTCATTTACAACCAAAAGGCTCTTCATGAGCCTCTCATCAATTGCCGTTTTTTTTTGTTGGTGGTGTTGTTGGTTTATATCCCACAGTTGTTTCTCTGCATAAAGTTTTTTTTTCTCACAGAAAAGATACAAAAGAAATAGAATACTCTAGAGAATAAATTGACAACTCTCTCTCTTCAATGAAAGCCAGTGTTTATGCTCTGTCAATAAGTGCTGCCATATAAGGAAAACAACTGAGATAATTTATGTATGTATGTATTTATTAAATTTCTCCCCCACCCATCTCCCCCCAATGGGGGACTCTGGACGACTCACAGAAAACATTAAAACCATAAATACATAAAACATCAAAATTTACAAAACATTATTTAAAAAAAGAGGAAAAGGAGAGTCCAAGAAGATGAAGAATATGGGGCTGAAGACAGCAGGCCTCTATGGGGCTAGCCATCCCCATGCTTGAAGTATTCCCTCCCCACCCCAGGCCAAGTGACAGAACCAGGTCTTCAAAGCCCTTCAGAAGGCCAGGAATGAGGGGGCCAATTGCACCTCCAGGAGCAAAATGTTCCAACAAGCAGGGGCTACCGCAGAAAAGACCCGCTTTCTGGACCCCGCTAATCGGAGTTCTTTTACTGAGGGGTTCCGAAGCATGCCCTGTGTGATCGGTGTGTGGGACAGGTTTAAATCATGGGGGAGAGGCAGTCCCTTAGGTAACCTGGTCCCATGCCATGTAGGGCTTTAAAGGTGATAACCAACACCTTGAACTGGACCCAGAAGCAAACTGGTACCCAGTGCAGCTCATGGAGCAACGGCGTTACATGGCCCTTCTTGGGGCTCCAAAAATAGCCCGCGCAGCTGCATTCTGGACTAGCTGTAGCTTCCGGATACTCTTCAAGGGTAGCCCCATGTACAGCTGATTGCAGTAGTTTATCAGGGAGGTAACAAGGGCATGAGTGACTGTTCAAAGGGCATCCTGATCCAGGAAAGGGCGTAACTGATGCACAACCCAAAATTGTGCAAAGGCCCTCCTTGTCACAGCTGCCACCTGCTCTTCAAGCAGGAGCCATGAGTCTAGGAGGACCCCCAGATTACGCACTGGGCCTGTCTTGGGCAGTGCTCCCCCATCCAGCACCAAAGATGACAAAGTCCCGGATACAGAGGAGCCATTAACCCACAGCCACTTCGTCTTAACAGGGTTCAGCTGAAGCCTGTTGTTCCCCATCCAGACCCTTATAGCCTCCAGGCATCGTGAAAGGGTGGTCACAGCATCACTTACTTCACCTGGGATGGAGATGTATAATTGCGTATCATCAGCATACTAATGATACCTCATCCCATGATGGTGGATGATCTCACCCAGCGGTTTCATGTAGATGTTGAAAAGGAGTGGAAAGGGAATTGAACCCTGTGGCACCCCACAAAGGAGGGGCCAAGGATGGGACCTCTTGCTCCCTATCACCACCAATTGGGATCGGCCCTGAAGAAAGGAGGTGAACCAGCACAATACTGTGCCACCCACCCCCAATTCCCTGAGTTGTCCCAACAGGATACCGTGGTCAACGGTATTGAAAGCCACTGAGATCAAGGAGAGCAAGGATGGTCGCACTTCCACCATCCCACTCCCACCAGAGGTCATCCATAGGTGTGACTAATGCCGTTTCCATTCCATAACTGGGCCTGAAACCTGACTGGAAGGGGTCCAGACAATCCATTTCCTCTAGAATCCTTTGGAGCCGTGAAAAAGGGGAGGTAGGAGACTGGATGAAAATTGTCCGGTACAGTAGGATCCAGGGAGGGTTTCTTGAGGGGGTGCACCAACGCCTCCTTAAAGGCAGCTGGAAACACTCCCTCCTGCAAGGATGTATTAACCATCGCCTGGATCCAACCACATCACCTCCTGAGCTGCTTTCACCAGCCAGGAGGGGCATGGTCAAGATGGCAAGTGATGGCCTTCACCGTCCCCAAGATCCTGTCCACTTCCTCAGGATCAACAGGATCAAACTGTTCCCAGATAACTGGGTAAGAACAGCCCCCCGGTATCTCCCCAGACCCTGCCCCACACTCAGAGTCCAACTTGGAATGAATCCAAGCGACTTTGTCCTGCAGATGCTCCGAAAATTCCTCTGCATGGTCCTGCAAATGAACCCCCACATCCCCCTTGCCAAGGAGGGACCTAGTGATCCTGAACGGGGCTGCTGGGTGGCATTCTGCGGACACAATAAGGGTGGAAAAGTATTGGCACTTCGCCGCTCTTATTGCTGCAATGTAGGCCTTGACAGCAGCTCTAAGCTCTGTTCAGTCGGATTCAGCCTTTGTCTTCCTCCAGCAGCATTCTAGACATCTCGTGACCCTCTTCAGGACCCTCAACTCCTCCGTAAACCATGGGGAGTGTCGGGTCCGATGTGGCAAGAGAGGTCGTATAGGCACGATCCTGTCCAAGGCCCCGGCCGCCTCCCTATTCCAGGCAGCAGCCAAGGCCTCCGCTGGACTGTGCAGCAGAACCACGGGAATACCCCCCAGCTCCCTCTGAAACCCTGACAGGTCCATCAGGCTCCGGGGACAGACCAATCACATGGGTCCTGCCTCCCTGCGGAGGGGGGTGGCATAGGAGAAGCTCAGGGTCACCAGGATGTGATCTGGCCATGACAACAGGGAAAGCTGTAAAACTCCCCTCAGATCACTTTGCCATTGCTCCGACAAGAAGACTAAATCCAGCATGTGGCCACTGTCTCGGGTTGGGTCCCGCACAATTTGAGACAGGCCCATGGCTGCCATAGTAGCCATGAACTCCCAAGCCACGTCCGAGAACCATCCCAGGCATGGCAGGTTGAAGTCCCCCAGAACCATAAGCCTGGGGAACTCCACCACCAGCCCTGAGATGGCCTCCAGCAGCTCAGGCAGGGAGGCTGCCACACAGTAGGGAGGCTGGTACAATAGCAGAACTCCCAACTGTTCACGGGAACCCAACCTAATGAAGTGTCTCACAGCCAGAAACTTGTGGAGCAATGCCCCTGAAGGCCACTAGAGATTCCCGGATCACAACAGCCACCCCTCCTCCCCTGCCCTGGCATCTCGGCTGGTGCCACACTGTGAACCCAGGTGGGCACATTTCCGAGAGGGGCACCCCCCCAGCCCCAGCCAGGTCTCAGTAATACATGCCAGGTCTGCCCCCTCCTTGGTGATCAAGTCACATATATGAGGGGGGCCTTGTTGCTAACCGACCTGGCATTAAGCAGCAGCAGCCAAAGGCCAGGGTTCCTACAAACCTGCTGACCAGGGCCTGGGAATGAGCCAGGAGGGCCAGAACATGCCACCGTAACACATACTGGGGGCATCTTCCCCAAAGATGGGCTGCCCTCCAGCTCCCGCCATATCGTCCCCTATCCATCACCACCTTAATATTGTAGCCCGCCGCATAGTTCCCAGGGGTTCCGGGCCCAGATGCCTCCAATCCTGGACCTCCGGGGTCCCTAATCTAGGGCAAGGGTCCCTCCTTCCAACCAGTCATCGTCATTCACACACAAACGCTCACAGGTGAGGGAGGGTCGCCCCGGCACACCAGCTCACGCTCTCAGCACTCCCAGGACCCACCCCCCCACCAAATCTTACACTCCCTCACACCCTCTGCCCCCTTGCACAATCTCTCTCACTGGTCGGCAGGGTGGCATCCCACTCCCTCCCTCACACCTCCTGTCTCACACCCAGAAGGTGGATCCTAGTATCCTCATGCACTCCCAGACTCCTTCCCAGACTCTCACTCCCAGGAGGGAGTCCCAGACTCACACTGGAGGGACCCTGCGGTTCTCCACTGACCCTGGGGGGGGAGTTAAATGGGAGTGGCTAGGTTCTAACCCACAGCTCATCAGTCTTAAAACCCAGGGCTGTTGGCTTTGTATGCTGCTCCCATCTGGCTGTTCCTCTGGAGCCAGACGATCTTCCTCCAGAGTCAGACTACAAGTCCACTACAGCCTCAGTCCCCCAACCCACCCAGCATCCTTGCGCCAAACCACCAAGCTCCCAGGACTCCAGCTGCCTGTAAGTTCCCATATCCCTGGAGTTTGCCGTGTTGCTCTGGGGCTCGCTAAGGTACATGTGGCCCTGGGGTCGTTGGAACTCACAGCACTGCTCCAGGGGCCCTTAGGGCTCACTGTGCCATGTGAGGGCCTGCTGCGCCTGCTGGACCTGGGGTTGGGTATGCTGCGTCCGGGGCTTGCTGGGCCTGGGGCTCGGTGTGCCGCGCCGGGGTCTGTTGCAGTTTGCCGAGCCATGCTACAACTTGCTAGGAGCTTCCCGCGCCATGCTAGGACTCGCTGCGGCTCGTTGCACACCAGCAGGGCCTCGTCATTTCAAGGCTCGCCAAAGGTCGCTGCCCATGCTGAGGTCTGCAAGGGCTCTCTCCGCCACCCCAAGACTAGGTGGGCTCAGTAGGCTCACCATGCTGCACCGGTGCCCCTTGGGGTTTGTCAGGAATCAGTAAAGCTCTCCGTTCTGGAGGCTTGGCACACCACACAGGGCTGTGCCGCACCAGAGCTCTCCCGAGGCTTGTGCAAGGCCACTGCTCTCCGCTGTGAACCACCACGCTCTACCAGCACCCTGCCGCTCCGTCCAGGGGTTGCGCCCGAGTCAACACACCAAAGGGGTAAAAACCCCTCGCAATCTCCTCCTCACCCAGTCACTAAAAGATGGTAAATCCCAGGGGGAGAGGAGTCAAAACTGCAAAAAAAACCCAATGCAGCGGCAATGACCGCTGTTTGCTGACGGCCGCCATCTTGGTTCATTTATTGGACTAAGTAATGCAGGCATTGCGTAATATTAAAATGTTATTCTATAGAAATTAAAGAAATACCCAGGCACCAACAAGTTTTCTTCCTTGTCTACTTCAGGCATGAGCAAAATATTATATTCTTGACAGCTGCTTGTTCTTCAGTCTTTCAATTTTGTGTTTTTGTTACAGACAGAGCAACAGGCAAGGATGGCCAATTTGCTGGATAAAAGGAAGGCAGGCCGGCAGGCCTTAGTAGCGAGAATCATGGATCTTAGGGTTTCATTGTGGCAAATCTGGGCACTCAACAGAAAACTGAACAGAAATCATGACATGTGTTATCTTGTCCAATATGAGTATTTCCAAACACACTGATCCCCTTTAGATGTTATCTTTGTAGTATACATTTAAAACACGTTATACGTATGTTCATAAAAATGTAATTTGCAAGGTGGCCATAACCCATCTAGTCTCAAACAACTGAACAGGAACTGGGCAGATCTGGCATGCTGCATCCAGGACAGGTGCTGAAGAATTTGCTCTGTATCATTTTTACATTATGTAAGTATACTGAATTCCAGTGCCCTCTTAGAATTCTGTTGATAGTTCTATAGAGGCCGTAAAATATGCCTCTACAAGAGGGAACTGGATATTAATCAGCAATCAGAATTTGGCAATACTATATACGCTTCCCCTTCCCTAGATCATTAAAGTAGCATCCCACACACCTGTTTTTAAGTGCAGAGAAGTACTTGCTCTCTATGTTGATTGGGGTAAAAACATGACAGAATGCCTTTTGATCTTTATAACATCTACAAATGCAGTGCTTCAGAAAGATGAATTTCAAAGTAAGAAGGAATAAGAAGCCTCATCCTATTAAAGAAACATCTGAATCTGCTCAGACTACTCTATTTCATGCAACAAAACAGAAACGATATTTTGATATAAAATGCCTTGAAAAGAGAAATCTAAGAGGAAATGAAGTGATACTTTGAAAATGCCTTAAGCTTGGAACTGGTAAGAAATGGTCTTCTTATCCAGCTATAAATTCTGCTCCTATGGACAAATTAGGAATAATACATGATATCTGGCAGACTTCCCATCTATGTTTATACAAATATAGATATAGGCAGAACATTTCTGCTACTATATAGGTTTCCCCAGATATTTGGGTCAGAAGGTTAGGTTTGCTCTGCTTCTGTTGGTTTTGTTCTGGTGAGTGGGGTCCTTGCTTTATCCTTGGGCACCAGTCTTAGTATGTTATGATTTTTGAGCTTTTAAACATCCAGGATCACCTGTGTGAGATGTGCAGTCATATAAATCATATAAATCAATAAATAAATGTATTTACTTCTGTTTTGAAATAAATTTACTTCTTTCTGTATATAAACAAATAGTCTCTTAAGTATAGAATGATGACTATAAGTTCATAATAAATGACAAATTTCAAGTAAAGATAAATTGGCAAACATGCACAAGTCAAAAGTAAATATGCTCATAGTGCAGTTCACTGGAAACTGTTAAAAGATATACAATACTTTCTTTGGGAATTTATTTTATATTTATCACTAATTAGTAATGACACCAAACATAGCCACAGAAGAGTCATGTTCATTTCTTGATTAGGCATGCAAATTGATACTCTATAGTTCATTATCTTATTCATGGGACATTCAAATGATCCTGTATACTTTTAAAGTATAGTGTTTCTCCTATTATCGAAGGTAAGTTATGACTGAAGACTATTTGTTTCACAGCAGCAAAGAGCAGTACAAGAATATGAAGAAGTGTAATAGTAATATAGTCTTCAAGCATTTTTCATGAGCTTGGTTAAGAACTGTCCATTTTGTTGCCATTGAGATCCAATTGTTTTTTCCCAACCCCAGTCTGAGGAACTTAGGAGTTCTGGAACTCTTTGAAAGAATATGCAGTGTACGTTCTCCTTGGTGCCAAATATTCTGTGTGGTTGAGAACTGGCTGTTTTGTTGAACTATTCCCAGATAACAATTACTATCTTGAAAAAATAAGTTCTTTTTCCTCATTAATATTGCACAAGCATATCATAAAATTTCTTCTATTGCCAGAGAATTACCAGAGATACGTGTTGGGACTTCTGCTCATATGTAAAATGTGCCATGAACACAATGGCAACTTCTGGAAATATGTTCTGTATACTCCAAGCCTTTTGCCTTTCTTAGCAAGGAAAGGAACTCTTAAGGTGAATATGGATGTGAAACTACATGCTTGACAGAGTCTTCTGCAAGTGAATTGTGTAAGACATGGCTATATTCCACTAATAAAGGACATCTCAGAGGTTTGGGTATTATGCTTTGTAATGGTTGTACACCTCCATGTTTTATCTACAATGAATGTTACTGGATGATAGTGCCATGCATAACAACACAGGCATCCATAATGTCAAAATCTAGTGATATAATCACCCAAATTATGCAATTATGTAATTGTAACGACATCTGATGGAAGCACATATGTCATAGCACTTCTGTGGTAACTTCATAATGGACATGTCATCATTTGCCCCTTCCCCCACTCATCCACAAACACCTATTCTTGACAGCATTATACTCCCCAAGTAAGTATTGGCCAAAGAGGAAGCTATGGCATCTCACAGAGGTCACTCTTACTGAGATTTGAATACATGTTTTAACATAGTCTGCACCTTAATTTTAGATACTCTCTCACATCCTTGTTTATGTACAAATTTCTATTATACATTCTAATACTCACATGCTATTCGGTAGGCTTAAAAACAACCACATAATAACAATAAATAAATAAATGTAATAAAATAAAATAAAATAATAATAAATAAAAATGATATCACAAAATGGTGAAAGGCTATTAGAGGATGCCCAGCTCCTATGGCAGAATTTAGGTGTAATCACTGAGAAGGTCCTTTCTCTAGATTCCATCAATCCACCAAAGCTAAGACTAAGAAAAGGGTGTGCCGAAGCTGATACAGGAGGAAGGAGAGGTCCCTCTGTTTTCCTGGACTAAAGTCCTTTCAGGATTTAAAGGATTTAAAAACCAACACTTTTTTCCTGGAAACAAAGTGATAACCAGGACAGCCCTGGCACATGTACAGTACAAAAAAACAAAACAAAACAAAAACCTGTATTGCTTTGGATTGGGCAAAGGATCCCTATTTACTGACTTATCCTTGAATTAAGGCTGCATTAATGGTGAATAATGAGGTGGGGAGTTTAAGACTTAGGAATTTTTGGAAACAATCTGTGCTCTCTCACTTTTTTTTAATAATAACTTTATTAAATTTTTAAAAATAGAAAGATAAAAACTAATGAATCAAGAAAGAGAATAGAATAAAAGAAAGAATAAAGAGAAAGAAAGAAAGCAAAAGTGCAGAAAAAGAAAAAGAAACTGAAATACAAAAAAAGAATGACTTCCAACTTCTTCTACGGCAGATATAAATAAAACATACATTAAACTCTTATTCTAAGATTTTAACTTAACATCCACTTTTTCCCTCTTTAGGTATTAGAGCAATATTAGCTTCTTTTCATGACTGTGGCATCCCATCTCATTGTAAAATAAAATTCATTGTCTTCTGGAGAGGCTGTAAAATTTCTTCCTCAAAACATTTATAATAAGACCCTGGTAATCTGCCCAGCCCAGGTGCTTTTCCTGGCTTAATCTTTTTTATAGCTTCTGAAAGTTCCATTATCATTATAGGCCGATTCATAGTCTGTCTTTATCTGTAAGCCATGGTAGATTTTGAACTTTTAAGTAATCATCTATTTTTTTCCAGAGAAACACCCTGTCTTTTATACAGATTAAAATAATACTGATGAAAAGCTTTTTTGTATAGCCATGTTATCTGTCACAACTGTATCTCCCTCTTGAAGCTTCAAAATCATCCTCTTTTCTTTCTCCTTCCTTAATTTATAAGCTAACCACTTCCCTGGTTTATTTGCAAATTCAAAATTCTTTTTACACAGTTCATTTTAGTTTCCATTTCTCTTACTGTCAACATGGATAGCTGTTGGTGTAAAAGTTTAATTTGATATGAAATATTGTCTTTGCTGGTGATTTAATTCTTCCTTTTTTCTTTTAATCTCCAAATAGCCTCTGTTTTCACTTTTTTCCCAAATTCAATATCTCAAACTGTTCTTAAATCTGTACCTTTGTTTAAATTGTTCTCAAAAAATTCTAGTAATTTCTTTTTACAGTTTTTAACTATCCATTCTTTTTGTAATAATGTTTCGTTTACTTCCCATCTAAAGGTAGTAGATTTCCTTTTAAAAGTCAAGCTCACCAGATTGTGATCAGAAAAAGTTTTTGGTAAAATCTCAACTTTAGTTGTCTTAGTAGTCAAATTTTTTGAAATACATATCATGACTATTCTTGAAAAGGATCTATGTCTTTCAGAACAGTAAGTATATTTTCTGGAACTGCCTTTTTTTTTTTTGGTCTCCATAAATCCACTAAGGTTAAATTGTCCATCAAATAAATAAAAAAAAAATTGGTAGTTTATCTTGAGTATTTTTAATTTTCTTCTCAGATGTTCTGTCTAATTGTGGAAAAACACCACTATTCCAATCTCCCATCAAATGCTAGTTCTCATATGAAAGGTTTATGGATTGTTCCATAAGTCGTTTGTAAAAATTGCCTTTATCTTCATTTGGAGCATAAAGTCCCAAAACAAAAGGTTTGAGCCCTTGTAATTCAATTTCCACCCCCATGAATCTGCCATGTTGATCAGTCAATATTAACTGTAGTTTTAAATGGGGGTTAACATATAAGACAACTCCATTAGGTTTTTTTTGGTCCTGTAAGATAAATTCTTCTCCCAAATTTTTACAAATTCAATACTTTGTATTTTTATTTCTAATATGAGTATCTTGCAAGCAAATTATATCATGTTTTAATTTTGTCCTTTTATATGGGGAATTTGCCCCATTTATTCCATATTCGACCTTTATAATCCATGGTTAAGCAAATAATTTAGAAAAATCTATACCAGTGGCACCAGACTCCAAATCATTTTTTTCAAGTTCTTCTGTCTGGTGTAATTTTTGGTCAATCTTCTCTGCAATTTCCATTTGAACCTCTTCCAAGTCTCCTTCATATTTTTTCAGAAATTCTCTAGCCTTTTGAACAGTATTCAATCAAAATCTTCTCTGTTGAAAAGTAAAAGTTGCACCCTCTAAATTCTCCCAATGGAATGGGGTCTTCCTCTGCTTTAAAATCTCAGTCAGAAAAAAAGTAATATTTTCTTTTATGTAAAATTCTAATAAGGATTTCTTTTAAAATAATTATATCTGCATTAACAATTTTCAATTTTGCTTTAAAATGCTGTAGCAGAACTTGATCTCTTGTTCTCCTTACAAAATGCAGTAAAACATCTCTTGGCACGTGTCTTATTGTAGCAAAACATGAATTAATTTGATACACTTTATCAATCTCCTCTCCTGTCTCTTCTTCTTTCTAGTCTAAAAAATCCAACAATGCCTGGACCACCTTTCTCTTAATATCTTCATTTGGAGTCTCTGGAATGGCTCTAAATCTCAAACAAAATTATTTCTCTCTCAGTTCCAACAAAGCCAAATTATCCATTCCTCTTTCAAATTCTATATCTCTAATGCCTGATTTATTCTCTAAGATTTCCATTCTATTGTTACTCTGTTTTATTTCTCCAGACATGTTTCATATCTCCAGACATTTGTTTTACAAAAATATCCATCTTGTCCAATTTTTCTTTCATCTTTTTTTCCCAAAAGTCATAAATTTAACATCCTATTTAGCATCCAATGACTGAGCCAGTTTAGATCCTAATTCATCAAACATTAATTTAATTAAATTAGCAGAGATTGGCTTATCTTCTCTTTCTTTATCTTCCCACTCTGATAGCTGATCAGAAGAGCTGATAGAGGCTCTTCTAATATCCAGTCAGGTTCTATGTGTTGCCATTATAAAAAGCTCCAAAGAGTAAAAATGTAGAGCAGAAAAGAGAAAGAGAAAATGGGGGGGGGGGGGGGAACCAGGCAAAAAAACTCAAATCCACGAAACCTTTAGAGCTGTAATTGGCAGTAATTGCCAACAGGTGTCTCCACTGAAAATAGGCTGAACTACAAAAAAGAGAGAGAAAAAGAAAGAAAAACCCAAGCATGTAATTACATGCAATTGCCAGCAGGTGTCTCTGTTAAAAAGAGGCTCTGCTAAAAATAAGCTAGACTGTGTTCTTTTGATATATGATCTCAGCCAATTGTCAAGCCAGTTACATGAAAACAAAAAGCATTACCAAGGAAGAATGGAATCCCATTAAAGCAGTTAGTTTTAGCAATACAGATTCATGAAAAATTTAAAAAAAAATTAAAAAAGAAAATCTATCCCTTTCTCTATTGTAAACTTTCTTGTAACACTTTAATTATCACACTTTTTGCGAAGCTTTCAAGAATTTAATTATTTGAAATCTCCAAATCTTCCAAAAATGTATAGTCTCCCTCCAAAATGAGAAAAATAGCAAAATACTTTCTGCTGTAAAAAGAGGTCTCTCTTAAACTGAAGAATAGATATGATCCAAAAGTCCTATAGAAATGGGGGTTAGCCAGTTCCAGTGTCCTTATACAGGCTGTACCTTAGCCACAGAGATATAATTCTCGCCTCCCAGCTACTCCACTTACAAGCCTCTCACAAAAACCTCTGCTTTTGTGATTTACTCACAAGGAATGGCCGTCCAGAGATCAAATAGGTTAATTTTGAGCTTCCTCCTTTATCCGGAAGAAGTTAAAGGCATCCTGTGGTACCCGCTGAGCGCAAAACATCTGAGATGCCATCTCCATGATCTTGAAGACGATCAAACCACCATGCCTGCCACCAGAAGTCTCTGCTCTCTTGCTCTCCTTACTGGGAAACATTCTAACATGTTACTTAGCAGTACAACATACCATCAAAGGTGTCTTGCCATCCTTATCTTTTATGTTCACATTAGCTCCAGCGTTTATTAAAAGTGTGGCTACATCTGTTTTTCCTGTTAATGCACATAATCTCAACAGTGGAGTCCATTCCAAGCCAGAGTCTTTAGGGTCAACCTGTAAATGAAAGAAAAGCCAGAACCACAATATTATTCTGAATATTATCTATATTTTGTATCTTCTTTTAAAATTTGCTTTACATAGTCTTGGTCTCTACCTTTAACAGCTTCTTCTATCTTTCCTATATTAAACTAATTTAATCTCCTTTCCTTATTATAACCTACCTCAAAATCTATTACTTCTACCAAAACTCTCCTGTAACTTATTAATATTTTCTTCTGGCAGTTAAACTGTCTCATTTTACATCTTTACTGTCTTTAATAAACCTTTGTTTTTCGCCCTTATTGTTTCCATTTTCCTTTGTGTTGGCAACAGAGGTATCATTACTGTTATCTCCAGATAGAAGACCATGTTGTTGATAAATATCGATTAGTAAAAATAATAGTAGTAAGTTTCTGGAGAATGTATGTAATAGTTTTAAAAACTATTGTGTAATAGTATTAACTTGGGTTTAATTTGTTTTCTTGTAATCCTTGAATATGTTCCATGGATGAAATTTGTGTAATTACATTCTTTAAAGTGCTGCTATTACATTGCTGTACATTACATGATTCTGTAATACAAATATTAACATTAGATCCTGCAATATTCTTAACCCATATGTTCAATTTAATTTCCATTCATGCTTTTTTTTTTAATTTAGGGAGTTGCTTTATTGCTTTTGGACCATATATTTAACCTGTAGCATTATATAATTGTAAAAGGATTGTGGCAATACTACAGAAAAATACAGAAAAAAGTATAGTTTCTAAATATGCAAACTTGATCTCATATGAACAAACTATTTGTACAATCATCAGCAACAATCCCAGAGCAGTCAAGTACTGCAATACTATGCCACCGCTGAGCTTTTGTTGGAAGAATGGCAGCTGCCTTTCCTTAACTGTTATTGAATATAAACTGGTATTGTTTCAGTGAAAAATAAAATTCTAAGGCTGAAAATCCTACACACTTTGGGAAAGTATCCAAAGAGATATAGGAAACTTTGAATTTCCCCCTCTGAAACTGGTCATGAACTCCAACCTCAGGGGGAGAAATAAAATATCAGGTTCATTCCCTTAATCCTTAATGCAGAAAGGATTTTTAAAAAGTATAGCAGGATGGGTGTAAAACAGGTAACGCAATGCCAGAAGGATGATGGGACTCAGTGGCACAATGGCTCTCTGTAACACCTGACTCAAAAGATTTTCTTGAAGCGGGAGGGATTTTGTTTAAAAAGGCTGGAAGACAAACCCTGTTCCATCCTGCTTTTTTGTCCTGATGATCTACTGCTAACAGGGCAACAGATTTATATTCTTCTACCTAACTAGCCATTATCCCTGACCAATCAAGTACTGAAGTCTTTTTATTTATCTTACTCTAGAATATATAATTGTAACTCTTTCTCCTTTTCCTCCCTGCTTTGTCTACATAGCCCACCATGTTTATGAGCATTAGAGCTTTTGTAACATAAAGCAACCACTGCTTTAGCATTTCTATTACCCTTCCATTCACTTATTTAGCAAACACTAACTGTCCATTCTGTCTTTACGCTACATGTCTGTTAAACTGGCATGCCTGTTTCCAATATTAGGAGAAAGGATATAGTAACTATGCTACTTTCCTCTTCTGTAATAAATGGGTGCCTGTGTTGTCAGAGTTAGGTATCTATAGAAATAACTTATTCCTCACATTCTTGAAGCATACCACATGGATCTGCTGTTTGCCACACTTCTGGAAAATGTTCCAGCATTCATCTACATAAGTGTGTATCTTTGAGTTCACATTTTCATACAAATGAAGGCTTTGCCAGAGCAATAAGAAAGGAAATACAGCAGTCTTAATCCAGTTGGAGTTATTGTGATGTATAACACAATCCTATGCATGTCTATTAAAAAAAAAACAAGGGTAATTAAGTTTAATGAGGCTTATTTCCAAGTCAGCCTTGGAAAGGATTGCAGCCTTAGCCCTATAGCTATACTAAGTAGTCACTTATGTAAATAAGTAGTTTTGTTAGATAGAGCATCATTTAAATAATTAAATGAAATATTAAGAATTTTATTTGTTAAAATAGCAAGTTTGGCTTCTGAAATATTCATGAAGATATTAAAATTATATATGTAGATACTCTTTCTTAAAATGCATGGGGTGTGTAAATGCCTTAGATCTATGGGTTTTCCTCCCCCACCCCTGCTTTTTTTAATTATAGGCCACTATTCTACCCTTCCAAAGATCTCTGCTACGGATGGGGAGGGGAGGGTCCAAAGAAGACCTGGGATCTAGAAAAGGGATGTAATGGGAAGGGAGAATTAGGCAGAAGCAGCTTGTGAAAGTGGAGAGATTTTCAAGAGGCACAGACGATAGGGGTTGAAAACAGGGACTAGAATATCTCCACTGCATAAGCAGCTTCTATTCAATCCAAACCAGATCATCTTATAATTTTTCTTGCTAGATTAAAATTAAATTAAAATTAAAATGTGTCATTTTAATCTTCTTTGCTTCAAGCTTGTTCTTCTCATTTTTTTCCATACTGGTAACAATGATGATTAATAAAAGTTATGACAGGTTTTCCACTAAGAAAATTAATCTAATGGTAAGATACAATACAATAACAATAATTAGATTGCTATAAAAGCATCCCTAAGTAAATAATATATTTTTCACACATGTATCTACTGATGCATTATTCTATCATCTTCAGTGTTACATGCAGACAAGTATATACATATCAGAAAACATAATATAAAATGCTGTTATGAAAAATGTCCCCAGTACCTCACAACCATCCTGGATCATCCATTCAATAACATTACAGTGTCCTCCATCAGTAGCCCAATGCATAGCTGTACATCCCCCGAAATCCCTGGATAGCCAGGAAGCTCCTTGGGATCTGAGATACTGGATAATATCCAAGTGACCAGCAAAACAAGCTATCATTAAACTGCAAAATAAAAGCATTTATTAAAGCCAAAGCACTTATTTTGAATGACTGATAAATGGAAAGTAAATTAAGTAACCCCTGTGTTAGTCTACATACAATTCTAGTTAAATATTAGTTTTCTTGAAAGAGATTTATTCTGTCATATTGTATATTGCTATATTGCATAACAGAAGTACCTCACCTTTTGCAAATGCAATTTTTTTTTTTGATGATCATCATCTCTATACCTTTCTCAGTGAGTAGGTAATAATTAATTTTTCACAGCCCAAAATGCCAGATAAGGAGGAAATATTTTGTATTATATAACTTTTTGAAAAATTGCTGGATATCAGGTTCCTTTGCCTTTTCACACTAACGTAAGAAAATGGTTCTTCCACAGATGGGCAAATAAGAAACCCATTTATCTTCATCCTTGACTCAAAGCTTCAGAAACAGATGACCAAACTTCATTAGAAATTAAAGTTGCTGAAAGAGCATATCTCTGAATAAAACACATGCCCTGATATACTCACATCATAAGCTAATTCCCCACCTCATGGCTCAGCTCTATATCAAAGAAATATGTGCAGGAATCCCTGAAGGACTCATGACAGGTATAGATAGGCCAGTCTGACGACTTCTTTGTGAAATCTCCTTTGTCAGACAGACAGAACAGATAGACAGACAAATCTGGGCTTTCCAGACCACCAGCTTGTCCAGACAGTGCAAGGAAAAGTTTGAGTTCCTATTTCAAAATACTCCCTCAAAAACCTTAGGATGAATTTAACTGCCACTGATTCTCTTTCAAGAGAATCTGATGTGCGTAGTTGTGGTTCATGAATGAAAAATTCATTTTTTATGTTTGCATATACCTATTTAGTTCAGTAAGACTGAGGTAAACATTTGTATAAAACCAACCCAGTTCTAAGAAGTATATCTGGTGAGTTTAGGATTAAAGGAAAACCTTTAAAACTGCTTAACTTTCCAACTGTGTACTATATCAGCAATTTTAAAAAGGGAATAAAAGTTAAATAAGCACATTTATTTTCACAATCCAAACTCAAGAGGTATATCAAGTCTTCAGTCTTAAGTTCTCTGAGTTGAAAAAGATCTATATATTCCCTCAAATGTACAGGTTAAAATTATTAACACACTTTTGTGAAGGCTGTTCTAACAATAAAATATGCAACAATGGGTGCCCTGCAACCTATCCCACTTTGCTGTTTTATAGGTGCAGATATCTGTCATAAAGTGTTTCAGAGAAGGATCTAATAAGGAATTCTCTTTTGACAACAGCAGTGGTTTGATTAATAAAAATAACAAAGTTGCTTGACATAAAAAAATTACTTTATAAAAGATTTTAAAAATTACGCCAGTTGCTTAATCTTGCATTTGAGAAACTGGACAATATAACTGTCTTGATTTCATAAAATCATCTTAACATTGACTTCACTTAAATTAGATAAATATGACCATAATGAAGTAAGTACTTTGTATAGCTGGTTTCCATTATAATTTTTACAAGTAAATGAACACATATTTTCAGTTCAATGAGATCATTAATACATTAGGAAACATTCTTCATGCATATGTGAATTGTACATGAACTTCAGAACTGAATATACTTTTATTTATTTCTCAGGACCCTTGCTTTATATACCTCTAATTACATATTATCTGCTCAAATATCTGTAAATATCAAATTGGCATTGGATAATAAGTAACTATTACTTTACCTAATATCTAATATTAAAAGGAAAAAAGTTATATACAATGCTGTAAAATGCTACCTGATATTTATGTCGGTTTAACCAGGATACGTTTTCACTTTGCAAATCGATTTAGCTAGAATTAAAGCACCAAGCCGATTATATATGGATTCTCCCCCACACCCACCCACCCAAAGAGTGGATGAACTCAATGCAATTTGTTTTGCCTATACTGCCCTTTGCAATATTGATGCATGTAGTATTTACATATGCTTGGTAGTAAGACTCTGCAAAACTTTAAAAAAAGATACTTTACAACATGTACAAAGCACCTCCTTTCAAATAATTAAAGCAGATGTGATTCAGCTGACATTGCATGCTGGGGCATACACAGCCTTTTTGCAGGAAAGATAGTGAATGAAGTGGTAACATATACACACAAATGCTGAGATAGCTGGGAGCAGCTTCTGAAGTAGCTGTGTGAGCTTGGAAAGATGCTGCTGCTTTTATGATCCAAACAGAAGTGCTTTGTAACATTCCTGTGCATTGTGAAATACTTTTTTCCAAACACTTTACATAGCCTAATTGATAGTCTCAATTATATAACTACCTCCTTCAAACAAATAAACATATTTAATATAATCTTATATATTGCATTTTATACCTGTCTTTTCCACTGGAATTTTTCATGTTCACATCTGCTCCTTTTCCTACCAAAAACTGTACAAGACTAGATACAAAAGAGTAGCATCATATTACTTTCATATTTGCACTATATTGTTTTCCAAAACTAGCTTCCTTCCATAGCTTATAAAAATACATTTCAAATTTAGACACCAATTTTAATGAGTCCTTTAGTAAGAAGTGGATCAAATTAAAAATAGCTTTCAATCTCAGCTTCATAAATGCTCTGTTTTATAAGCTAACAGTATTGTCTACAAGTCATTGCAACCATTCGTTCAAGATATTTTAATCTATAACTGATTAAATAATTTGGAGCAAGAAAAAACAACTGACATTCCATCTTCATTCTCAATGTACAATAGAATATTGTAATATAGAAAAATTGTTAACTATATTATTATATATTACAATGATAAATAAAGCGATCAGAACACTAAAAAAGTGAATTTTAGGACTATCACTGAAGTAGTATACTAGTGATAGTATTTTTATTTGAATCCATATATAAGTCCAAGCACAGTGGCAATAGGTTTTTAAAAAGTCCATCAACACACACACACAAATGACAGAAATGTATCTGACAGCATAGATGGGCTATTCAGCAGCAGTGGGCTATTTTGTTGTTCAATCTGTTGAGTTTTCATATTTGACTTCAATAGCTGAATAACAGTTTTATTATTTGCATCTTCCCCTATGGGTTCACAGTCATGGAACATAAGTGTTCAAGAGTACCAGTACTATAGTATATGTGCATAGTTACGTATATTTCATACAAAATTCAAAAAGCTACAAGTTTAATACAGAAACCCTACTGTTTGTAACTAAGACTAAGGAAAAATTAATATAATCATGTGGAGAATGATGGGAAAGAACTGACAAAGTCCTCTTGAGTTAGATCTCCAAGTACATAACCATATAGCCATTCTGTTTTGAAAGCACTATTAATTTCATATAATTCTAAAAAAAGACATTAATCACTGTGATCTAAACAGGTACTAAAATGCAAATCTATGTAGACTGAAGTAAAATGTAAAAGAAAGGTAATGCTATACCTTGTATATCCTTTTTGTGAAGCAACCATCAAAGCTGTAAGTCCTAGTTTATTGAGTGTATCTACCACAACTTGCCTTTTCAAGAAAAAAAAAACCTCATTATCCACATAGTGTTTCAATCATCACATTTCTGAAGAATATTTTATAATGTTATTGCACTTTTTGAACCATAAAATAAAAAATACAGTGGAACCTCGGGTTATGAATTTAATTCATTCCGTGACTCTGGTCGCACCCCAAATTGGTCACAACCCGAAGGAAATTTTCCCATAAGGTTCAATGTAATTACTGTTAATCCGTTCTGGTGTGGAGGACAGGGAGGCGGCTATTGCTTGGAGGGAGCGTCCCCCTCCCTACGACCACGTGTCAGGGGCGGAAAATGGCCGCGGACCACGTGTCAGGGGCGGAAAAATGGCCGTGGACCACATGTCAGGGGCGGAAAAATGGCCGCGTATCCTGCTCGTATCCCGAGGCGGAGTTTGCAAATTGAGGTAAATTTTTGCGGCCGGAACTGGTCGTAACCCGAAAAGTTCGTTAACAGAGGCGTTTGTAACCCGAGGTTCCACTGTATTATTAGTCAGTGAAAGCAAAGCCTACTTTGTAAACAATGCAAAATATAGGAAGTTATTTGTAGCTGAAATCCTGAATAAAGGAAGGAAGGAAGGAAGGAAGGAAGGAAGGAAGGAAGGAAGGAAGGAAGGGAGGGAGGGAGGGAGGGAGGGGAGGGGAGGGGAGGGGAGGGGGGAAGATAGATCCCAGTATCACCAACAATGGTAAAAATTTCAACAGCTCTTCGTGAAGCAGCATGTGGAAGCTGGGGCTGGGTACACTTTTGCTCAGTTTTGGTTGCTGTGCCAATTATGCCCCAGGATGCCCTGATAATGGTGATTAATGCCCTGATCCACATGGTTAGACTACTGTAATGTGCTTTACATGGGTCTGCTTTTGGAGGCAACTCTGAAACTACAGTTGGTCCAAAATGTGGTAACAAGGCTTCTGATAGAACAACCCCATCAGAGTAGAATTATACCTATTCTGCATTGGCTGCTGGGTAAATTCCAGACCCAGTTCAAACTCCTAGTAATTGCTTTTAAAATCTTTCATTGGCTGCACCAGGTTATATCAGGCAACCAAGTTATATTGGGGAAGAGAGAACCTGCCCAGTCAGTATGACCTCGAGAGGGCCTGTTGAGAGCCCCACCCCACTGCCCATTCTGCAAAGTCTGTGACAACGGGCTTTTTCAGTGTTGGACCCTGTTCTTTGGAACACCTTACCTTCATAAGTGAGGATGGGCCCCCCTTCCGTGTATTTAGGAAGCAAATTAAAACTTGTGTTATTATAGTGAGCATTCAGCTCCTAATTTGTCCTGGTGCTTCTTGTGTATTTAATTTTAATTTGTATTTACTTGTTTGCACTTTATATTATGGTTTTAACTATGTATACCAGTTATGTTGTTTGCCATCAGGAGTCCTAATTTATTGAGGCAACTTATAGATACAGTAAATAATAAATAAATACCTAAAGAGGGAACATGAATTGCTGCCTGGTGATAACCCAAAAGGTCTATGTAAGATGCAGGTCTGCAGAGGAGAAATTCCAAGAGCAAACAATACAGCTTAGGCTTGCCCAATAAATACTGTTATCTAAATGGCTGCAGTGTATGACAGCAGCTTTCGTGAAAGAAAAAGCTTGGAATCTGATCAATCTGGTTTCTTCTATCATCATGTCTTCTTTGACGTGTTACATTTTAATTTCATTCTAAGAGGTCAGAGATAGATTTTTAAATGTATATTCTTTCAATGTAGCCTATATTCTTCAACGTGTCTACCACTATTTGTGCAATACTTTCAGAACAGTATTTTTCTCCCATTTATGATTGGGAAAAGATGAGTGTTAGCAATTTTTATCTGATGCAAAAGATTGTTCTGGCCAAGAAAATTCAGATAGGTACCCAAATTAGATTCCAACAGAATTTATGTAGATTTTTATATTCCTAATACCTAATAATAACTAAGTCTATAGTTCCCAACCTGTGTGTTATGGTACCCTGGGGTACTGCATTGAACTCAGAGGGGCACCTGGGATATTTTGCAGAGCACAATGAAAAAAATTACTCAGACAGTAATGTTGTAGTGAACCAAAAAGCCTGGGAACCTTGAACTAAGTCACTGTTTAGTTTCTCCATTTTCACCATGACATAATATTGTCCAGAGAGTACCAAATTTTGAACAATCTCATTTTCAATGTGCCTAAGGGTTCAACATTAGTTTTCTTTAAATTTATATTGAAATGTGGAGAACCTAGAGCACATGTGGAAAATTTCTAATCCTCCAGAAGCTGTTGAACTGGTGTCCATCAACTTCAGTTAACATAGCAAATACTGAAGATGCTGGGAATTGCAATAATTGGAGAATCTCAGATTTTCCACTTCCAATCTACACAGTATCCAATTTACAAAGTATCTTGTTCACTTCCATGATAAGCCAGAAGTGAAGCCATTCTGTATGTTATTTTTGCTCTCATTTTACTAGTCCTAGTTTTCCCTGCTCCCTTAGCTCCACCACTTTCATACTGCCTTGTTTCATTCATGATTTGGCAATTGCTTAATCCTCACTAGAAATAGTTGTTGTGGTGATGGTGGTGGTTGTTATTATTATTATTTGATTAGCCATCAGGCCATATCAGAAAAAAAAATACAGACCAATAATAACACCATATATAATAGAATAGAATAAAATATATGCCAGGTTCCTCTACTCAAGGGGAATATATTTTAGCCACGAAAACTATTAGATCGATGGTTCTATAATTGCTAAGATCCTCTTCATTCCCTTTTTTGTATATAGGAACCACAATTGCCATCTTCCATCAAACCTTATATGGCAGTCATTATTTATATATGTGAATAAACCCACCAAGAGAGGAACCCACCAGTTGGGGTAACTTTTAAATAGATTGGGCAGTAGAAAGTCCTTGCCAGGGGCTTGACTGCTCTTCAAACCTTTTATAACAGACTTAATCTCATTTTCTAAAACTGGTGGCCAATGGGCTATACCTTCTGTAGGTAATAAATCACTTTTTAATAACTGTTTCTCAACAGGTTCCAAGAGAGCAAGCAAGTGATGATAATAATTTTGCCAAACCTCAGCTGAGTTTATTATATCGAATACAAAATCTCTTTTTTTAGGAGTCTGGCCACAGAGTGCCAAAATATAACCAAATTATGATTTCTAGAAATAGTACATGAATGGGACCTCACACTAAACTTCTTTCCAAATAATTGCCACTATGTTCAATACCAAGAGCAAAAAGCATACTACAAAATGGAAAATATAGGACCACCCAGATCTTTAAACACTAAGTATTTTTATTAAGATAACTGACCAGTCCAGATAGATCTTTACAATATTCTATCTTCCTTCATGCCATAAGAGTGAATGACAGGTAGCACTGCGTGTATTATCACATATGCAGGTTGCTTCTTCCAGCCTAATGCTACAACCTGCCTGACTTTAAAGGCAAAAGCTGCTGCAACTGCATTTGCTACATGCAAAAAAATTATCTCTGGATTTTTCTTTAAAAAGCAAACACCCATCATGAAGAATAGTGGCACAGAACTGGTTGTTCAAGGTCTTTGAACTCTTCTCCCTACTTCCCTTATTGGACTGCGCTGTCTGTGGTGGCAATTTTCAGCCCCCTTCTTTCTCCCACACTATAAGATATATAAGGTCTTTTAGGTATTCTCCCAAAACACTGCCATGCTTTAATTTTCTTCTCATCTCTACTCTCTTTCTTTCAGAAAACTGATCAGTGATATAGGAGGCTTATAGCACCAATGCAATAAGTGCTTTGGCTCACGTCAGTCCTACTGCTGTTCCATATAACATTCATTTCCACCCACTATATAACTTCCAACTCCATCACTACACACATTTAAAATGTTCAGGGAAGACCCAGATAATTCCTTAATATGCTCAAGTTGCATGCTTTATTGGCATCTTTGTATTGGCCGAGAAGCAATATACTGTAGGCTACTAATCTCTTAGTCTAACCACTAGCTGCACCATGCTGAAATGGAATTCCTGCCATCTTGCACTGTATCTTCTTCTGCTGTTCCTCCATAAGCGGAATCTCTTTCTTACCAGCACGCATTATTAATGATAATTTGAAACACTACTGGATCCAAGCCAGTGTTATACTGGATTTGTATAACACAACTCATATTAGAAATTTGTTACTAGGTTTAAAAAAAAGTGGTTCAATATTTAGAAGCTTATGCAATTTTCATTATTACCTTTAATCTGTTATCACACATATACAGGTATTATAAAATGTGAATCCTTTCCTACCTTCCTTGAAGAATACGAGTAACATCGTCTAGATCATTTCTGCTTACAGCACGGTGGAGCTGCTCCCCACTCATTGGTTCACCTAAAGAAAAAAAGGAAGTTAAAATATATATACTATCTGTGTTCTGTCAATCATTAAAAATGTCAAATAATTTATTAGTTTTCACATATTTCAATATAGCATGTGGATATCTTTAAAGATCCTGTTTTGTTGATAAAGGAATTGTTCAAAAGATGAGCTCAAAATCTTTTACTGGGAAATGCAAGAAAATTATTTTGAAAGCTTTGAAACAATTTTCCCAATGAATACTCATAAAGAAACAATCAGTTAACATATACAGTATGTGTATATACATATACGATAGATAGATAGATAGATAGATAGATAGATAGATAGATAGATAGATAGATAGATAGATAGATAGATAGATAGATGGATGGATGGATGGATGGATGGATGGATGGATGGATGGATGGATGGATGGATGGATGGATGGATAAGATAGATAGATAGATAGATAGATAGATAGATAGATAGATAGATAGATAGATAGATAGATAGATAGATAGATAGATAGATAGATTTTACATCACTGTTTTGTTTTTTGTAGCAAAATAAAAAGAAGAGATGCTAGAAAAGGTAAGAGCTAGAAAAATTCTTGGTCCAAATCTCATCTCATGAGATGCCTAAGGGCTTTAGGTACTAAACACTAAAGGCCCTCTTAAGTCCAGTTAGACTCCTGATATTTACATAAATATTACCCTTCAGTTTTCCTGACAATAACAGAGAAGTGGTTTGCTAATGCTGCCTTTTGGGATGTTTTCTGACTTCCCATTCAAGCCCACAGCTCCAATATTTCCTAATGGTCTTCCATCCAAGTATTAATCAGGCCCAACACTATTTACAGGCAAAGCCAGTCAAGTGCTTAAGTCATCGGTTATTTTTTCTGCCACCTTCACTATCTACAATATGGAGAAATTAATTATATCAGACTTGTTGTATGAGAATTGTTCACAAAAGCACTGAACAGTTAAAAATTAGATTTTAAAAATATTTTAATTCTCCTTTATTATGCTGCCATGCATCTCTATTCTAGTCAGACTATGTTGTTCTCACCAATATTGTAGGTTGCCTTTACAAATAGGAGTATGCTTCCACTTTGTTAACAAGGGGCTCACTATGAGATGGGTAGGAATATGTGGCACTGTGGGCTGGGAATAGCAGTGTGGCTATCTGGACAACCTAACATGGCTGGAAAGAGATAGCTTATTTGTATTAAGCTGTCTGAGCTAGCATGAAGAGGTTGCAGAGCAAGAAAGGAACAAGGCCTGAATCCAGAAGGCACATAACCAGAACAGTATGGAGCAGCAGCAGCAGGTTGTCACAAATGAGTCAAAAACATTACACTTGTTCATTTATTTATTGAGGAAAATGATTCAAAGCTACATGTTTGTGTGTGGCAAAAGTATGTGAATCTCTAGGATTATCACTTCATTTGAAGGGGAAATTAAGAGTCAGGTATTTCAATCAATGGGATAATAATCAAGTTTGAGTGTGGGAGATCCTACTTTATTTAAAGAACAGAATTCTGGGTATTCATTATCAAAGTCTGATCTTCACCACACAGGTATGTGGAAGTATGTCATGGCTCAAACAAAGGAGATTTCTGAGGGCAGTTGTTGATGTTCACCAACCTGGAAAAGGTTGCAAACTATTTCCAAAGAGTTGGGGCTCCGCCAGTCCACTGTCAGGCAGATTGCATACAAATGGAGGCAATTCAACACCACTGTTACCCTGCCCAGAAGTAGTCAACTAACCAAGATCACACCGAAAGCAAGGTATGCAATACTCTGGGAGGTCTCAAAGAACCCCAGGGAAATATCCAAGGAACTAAAGTCCTCTCTTGTATTGGTGAATGACACTGTTAATGGGACCATCAGGAGAACACTGAACAACAATGGTGTGCATGGCAAGGTTGCAAGGAGAAAGCCCTCATCTCTAAAAAGAGCATTGCTGCCCATCCACAGTTTCTGAAAGACCACATGGGTAAGCCAGAAGGCTATTGGAAGAATGTTCTGTGGGTGAATGAGACCAAAATAGAACTTTTTGGCCTGAATGAAAAGTATTATGTTTGGAGAAAGGCAAACACTGCATTCCAGCATAAGAACCTTATCCCATCTGTGAAATGTGGTGGCAGTATTATGGTTTGGGCCTGCTTTGCTGCTTCTGGACCAGGACACCTTGCCATCATTGATGGAACTATGGATTCTGAATTGTACCAGTAAATTCTACAAATGTCAGGGTATCTTTCTGTGAACTAAAGCTCAAGGGAAAGTAGGTCATGCAGCAAGACAATGACCCAAATCACACATCATATGACCCAAAAATGGTTAAAGCAGAAGAAAGTTAATGTTTTGGAATGGCCAAGTCAAAGTCCCTGCCCCTCAAGTCCTGCTGTGTTGCCTAATTGTGGCAGTGGGGTGTTCCTGGGAGGGATAAGCGAAGAACGTTGGGAGTATATGTCAAGGGTATATATTCCCAGCACGGTCACCCAAGGTGTGAAGGTCATCCCAGCTGCCCAGATAAAGCAAGCAGGCACCTATATTGGGCAGCAGCAATATAGGAAGATGCCAGAGGCAGATGATCACTTTAGTGACAATGGCAAAACCATCAATTCATACTTTGAGGGAGAAGGCAATAGTAAATCACTCCTGTATTTTTACCAAGAAAACCACACGGATAGAAAATATAAAATGATAGCACTCAACATGCTATTGAGGAAGAGCGGAGGATCTTTAGGAGTACTAATGATGTTTATGGCATGACTAGATGAAAGCCGTTTGGATGTCTAGTTGCTGATGTTGCCATACAAGAAAAGAAAAGCTGAAGCTGCAAAGACAGAATTACAGTAGAAATGTGGAATGTAGGAAGCAGGAACACAGAAAAGCTGAACACAGTACATTTCTAGTATGAAATGAAACAACTACAAATTGACTTTTAAGCATCAGCTAATTGAGATGGACTGGGATGGGACACTTTCAATCAGAAGATCACACCATTTATTACTCAGGACATGTAAAACAAAAAAGAAAAAGTGTTGCTTTTATAGCTAGGAAGGGTATAGCAAGAACATACTTGGCTACAATGCAATCAATGACCAAATAATATCGATTAGACTTTGTGGACAACCTTTTAATATGATGATCATTCAAGTTTATGCTCCAACCACTGATGCAAAGAAGAGAAAGTTAATGACTTCTATAATCAAGTTCAATTTGAAATCGACAGAACATGCAAGCAAGATGTGCTGCTTGTGATTGGAGACTGGAATGCTAAAGTTGGAAACATGAAAGAGGAAAATGTAGTTGGATTATATGGCTTAGGAAACCGAAATGAAGCAGGAGACCAACTTATCAATTTCTGCCACTCCAATGATTTATTCGTAAAAAACATTGTCTTCAAACAACCAAAACAAGGCCTCTATACATGGACATCACCAGATGGAGTATATAGAAATCAAATTGACTATATTATTGCTAAAAGGAGGTGGAGGAGCTCAATTACTGTAAGACTGTTTCCAAAAATTCCTGTGGTAGTCACCCCAAGAAGCTTTTTATAGAAGAGAAATTTCACTTACTGTAAGCACCATGGTTAACATATGCAATTTTGTTATTGTTTTCTGAAGGAGAACCTAACCTGAAGAAGAGAGAAGAATTAGAACTGGAAGGTTGTGCTTACCAATGGTTTACATATGCACAGTTGTTGGAAAGATTTAAATTAGATAAGAAAAGTTATGAATTTACCACTGAGAAAACTAAGTTTGTATGTGGTTTGTGTACTAATGACGAACATCTTATTGCTAAAATATATAAACTTTTGTTAAAGATGAATTTGGAAGATGAATATGTTAAAGATTGTATGGTTAAATGGGCAAAAAACTTTGGATAAAACATAATGTTAGACCAATGGGAAAATATGTGGAATAAATTATTAAAGTTCACTCTTAATTATACGTTAAATGAAAATTTTTATAAAATGATGTACCGTTGGTGTTTGACACCAGATAAATTGTCAAAGATGTATAAAGGAATTTCAAATGTTTGTTGGAAATGTAATCAATGTGAAGGTACATTCTATCACTTATGGTGGACTTGTGAAATGGCTAAGAAATATCGGAATATAATATATATTTTGATTCAAACGATTTTGAAATTAGACTTTCCTTCTAGGTATGATGGATAAACAAATGGAAACCCAACACAGAAATTTATTTCTTTATATGAAAACTGCGGCAAGATTTTTATACGCACAAAAATGAAAAGATTTACAAATACCTACAGCTGAAGAATGGATATTGAAATTAATGGAATTGGTGGAAATGGCGAAACTGACTACTTTGCTCAAAGAGAGGGCACTGTTTAGCTTTGTTTCTAATTGGAAACCACTCTTAGACTTTTTGACACTCAAAAAATGCAATTTTGATTTTAGGATTTGTTGACTGATGTTATAGAAATATCTTGTACAAATAACATGTATTATTGAAATAGATTGATTTTAAGAATTTTCTTGAATATTAGATTAAAAACTATTTTATTATGTAAACTTACAGATATTAGAGTAAGAGGTGAATATATTTTACATTTATACCTGTACCAAGGAAAGTCAGAAGCTACTCTTTCTTTTCTATGCTTTTTTTCTCTTTTTTCCTTTTTCTTGATTTTCCTGTATTTTAACTTTTTTTGAAAACATAATAAAAGTTATATTAATTTAAAAAAAACAGGAATACGCCACAGACTAGCACTTGGTAGAACAGCCAGGAGGCCTTGGAAAAGATCTTTAAATGCTGTGATGTGTCTACACCTACAAAGATCAGAATTGTGTAAGCCATGGTATTCCCTGTGGCACTCTATGGAAGTGAAACTTTAAAGAAGTAGGATAGGAAGAGTATTGACGCCTTTGAATTTTGGTCTTGGAGAAGACTCCTGAGAATACTGTGGACAGCCAAGAAAACAAATCGATGGATCATTGAACAAATCAACCCAGAGTTCTCACTCAAGGCACAAATGACCAGGCTCAAATTAGCCTACTTTGAACACATTATGCGAAGAACCAGCTCTCTGGAAAAGGCTCTAATGCTGGGAAAGGTGGAAGGAAAGAGAAGAAGAGGACAACCAGCAAGGTGGATGGACTTAATTACAGTGGCAATGGATGCACCATTGGGAGACTTGAAAGAAGAGGTTAAGGATAGATCATCATGGAGAAAATCTATCTATGTGGTTGCCAAAAGTCAAAAAGACTTGATGGAACATAATCAATCAATCAAGTCAAAGTTCTAACCTTAATCCTAGAGAAATGTTTAGCAGCCAGTTCAGGTCCTTCTACAACATTCCTGAGCTGAAGCTGTTCTGTAAGGAGGAATGGGCTAAAATTCCTCCAAGCCAACATGCAGGATTGATCAACAGTTATTGGAAACATTTAGTTGCAGTTATTGCTGTCCAAGGGTGGCATACCAGTTACTGAACGCAAAGGTTCACATACTTTTGCCATACACAGATATGTAGCTCTGGATCATTTTCCTCAATAAATAAATGAACAAGTATAATGTATTTGATTCATTTGTTTAACTGGATTCTCTTTATCTAGTTTTAGGACTTGTGCAGATAATAGATCATGTTTTATGCAGTAATATTGAAAATTCTAAAGGGTACACAAACTTTTAAGCACCATTATAAGTCCATCATGCCGTTTAGAAGACAAAAATTGTATGGGTTGAAATACTAAACTAACTATCAACATCCCCGTTACTCAACTCTGTTTTAGAATAAATACATGCTGGACTTTGGATACTGAGCATATTTCACTTTAAGGATTTACTTTTGAAGACTTCTTAGTGATGACTAAGGATTAGCAATGACCAAGATTTCCAGTAACATAAATTCAAGCATACTTTCTTTTAGTGACACATTTAGATGACTTACAATTGGGTAGAATATAATAGCAAGCTTATAAATTAATCCCAGGTTTTGGAAGTAAATATATTTATTACATTTTTATACCACATTTCTGAGTTAACATCTTAAAGCAATATACATATAAAGATAATAATGATTATTAAAATGCCACTAATAAATTTTCTAGGTCTGTAAAAAAATCCCAGCTAATATAAAAATATACATTAAACATTCTGGGTAGAGAGAAAAGTTCGTACAGAGAAGGCCTGGGTGAAAAGATTGGGGTCTTCAGTAGGCACTTGTGAAGATGTACTGATAGCAAATGCTCAGATATCATTCTGGAGAGCATTCCAGGGACTAGATGTTAACAGAGAGAAGGCTTATGATATTAGGCAAGTTGTGGTATAAACGCTAGGACTCGTGATGATACTACCGATCATACATGTTTCATGCAAATTTTAAAACAGTAATACTCATTTCATTTACCAAAAGTTGAAATGAAATCAATAACCTTATGTCCTGAGTATAAAATATAGAGAAAATTAATATCAGGAAATATTTTCAGTGGCTATAAATTTCAAAGTATATTATGGAGTTGGTTAAGCAATATGCTACCCTGTTTGTATCATTTGAGTCTCACAATTTCTGAAAGTTACTTAAAATATTTTTTCTAATAACCATATTGTCTAAAATCTAAACTCCTTGGGAGACTTAAAAAAAAAATAATTAACTGCATTTCCTAAGACTCTTTGGTTTTGATGGAATCTCATCTCTGGTATTTAGTGGAATTCATTTCTGTTTTCCTTGTGCTTCCCAAAAGCTCATTAGGGAAGATACAAAGAGCTAATGCCAGATGAGAATTAGAAAAGGCCTCAACATAAGCAGAAATAAATTCTTGATACTTTGGATCCAGGTTTTAATCAAATTTTCAAAAAGCTATAACTCAGCAGACCATGACTCACCATCTTGCTAAATAAGCTATGGCTCAGCACAGTAACGAAGTGCTCAAGAATGTATTAAATCTCTATACTTCTATTTCACCATATACCAAATTGCCTTTCAAGGTATTTCAAGAGGATATTCAAAGAGTATCCTATATTTTTCAGTTTAAAGAAATGAAACCTTCCTTATTTTCTTAACTAACTTTCTCATTGTCAACCTCTGTTCTCATCTGCAATGCAATTTAGAAATAATGGCTATTTCTCTCATGTTTCCCCTTCATGGATCACTGCCTTGTCGTGGCAAAGGGGCTTGCGTAACTCAGTGAAGCCATGAGCTATACCGTGCAGGGCCACCCAAGACGGACAGGTCATGACAGAGAGTTCTGACAAAATGTGGTCCACTGGAGAAGGAAATGGCAACCCACTCCAGTATCCTTGCCAAGAAAACCCCATGGACAATGTTAAAAGGCTAAAAGATATGACGCCGGAAGATGAGCCCCTCAGGTCGGAAGGTGTCCAATATGCTACTGGGGAAGAGCGGAGGGCAATTCCAAGTAGCTCCAGAAAGAGTGAAGCAGCTGGGCCAAAGCCGAAAGGACGTTCAGCTGTGGATGTATCTGGAAGCGAAAAGAAGGTCCGATGCTGTAAAGAACAATATTGTATAGGTACCTGGAATGTAAGATCTATGAACCAAGGCAAGCTGGATGTGGTCAAACATGAGATGACAAGATTGAACATCGACATCTTGGGAATCAGCGAACTGAAATGGATGGGAATGGGTGAATTTAATTCAGGTGACCATTATATCTACTACTGTGGGCAAGAAGCCCTTAGAAGAAATGGAGTTGCACTCATAGTCAATAAGAGAGTGGGAAAGGCAGTAATGGGGTACAACCTCAAAAATGACAGAATGATCTCAGTGCGTATCCAAGGCAAACCATTCAACATCACAGTAATCCAAGTCTATGCCCCAACCACTGATGCCAAAGAAGCTGAAGTTGACCGGTTCTATGAAGACCTACAACACCTTCTAGAACTAGCACCAAAAAAAGATGTCCTTTTCATGATAGGGGATTGGAATGCTAAAGTAGGAAGTCAAGGAGTAATCAGAATAACAGGCAAGTTTGGCCTTGGAGCACAAAATGAAGCAGGGCAAAGGCTAATAGAGTTCTGTCAAGAGAACAAGCTAGTCATAGCAAACACTCTTTTCCAACCACACAAGAGACGACTCTACACATGGACATCACCAGATGGTCAATACCGAAACCAGATTGATTATATACTTTGCAGCCAAAGATGGAAAAGCTCTATACAGACAGCAAAAACAAGACCAGGAGCTGACTGTGGCTCAGATCATGAGCTTCTTATTGCAAAATTTAGGCTTAAATTGAAGAATGTAGGGAAAACCACTAGACCACTCAGGTATGACTTAGATCATATTCCTTGTGAGTACACAGTGAAGGTGATGAATAGATTTAGAGGATTAGATTTGGTAGACAGAGTGCCTGAAGAACTATGGACAGAGGTCTGTAACATTGTACAGGAGGCAGCAACTAAAACCATCCCAAGGAAAAAGAAATGCAAGAAAGCAAAATGGCTGTCTGATGAGGCATTACAAATAGCTGTGGAAAGAAGGAATGTGAAAAGCAAGGGTGAAAAGGAAAGATATAAGCAACTGAATGCAGATTTCCAGAGAATAGCAAGGAGAGATAAGAAGGCCTTCTTAAATGAACAGTGCAAAGAAATTGAGGAAAACAATAGAATGGGGAAGACTAGAGATCTCTTCAAGAAAATTGGATCTCTTCAAGAAAACGTTCAAAGGAACGTTTAGTGCAAAGATGGGCATGATAAAGGACAAAAAAGGCAGGGACCTAACAGAAGCAGAAGAGATTAAGAAGAGGTGGCAAGAGTACACAGAAGAACTATACAAGAAAGATCTTAATGTCCCTGATGTCCATGCTGGTGTGGTCACTGACCTTGAGCCAGCCATCCTAGAGAGTGAAGTCAAGTGGGCCTTAGGAAGCATTGCTAACAACAAAGCTAGTGGAGATGACAGTATTCCAGCTGAGTTATTTAAAATACTAAAAGATGATGCTGTTAAAGTGCTGCACTCAATATGCCAGCAAGTTTGGAAAACGCAACAGTGGCCACGGGATTGGAAAAGGTCAGTTTACGTTCCAATTCCAAAGAAGGGCAATGCCAAAGAATGCTCAAACTATCGCACAATTGCACTCATTTCACATGCTAGCAAGGTTATGCTCAAAATCCTACAAGCTAGGCTTCAGCAGTACGTGAACCGAGAACTACCAGATGTACAAGCTGGGTTTCGAAGAGGCAGAGGAACTAGAGATCAAATTGCCAGCATTCGCTGGATCATGGAGAAAGCACGAGAGTTCCAGAAAAACATCTACTTCTGCTTCATTGACTATGCAAAAGCCTTCGATTGTGTGGATCACAACAAGCTGTGGCAAATTCTTAAAGAGATGGGGGTACCAGACCATCTTACCTGTCTCCTGAGAAATCTGTATGCGGGCCAAGAAGCAACAGTTAGAACCAGTCACGGAACAACCGATTGGTTCAAAATAGGGAAAGGAGTACGACAAGGCTGTATACTGTCACCCTGCTTATTTAACCTATATGCAGAGTACATCATGAGAAATGCCAGGTTGGAAGAATCACAAGCCGGAATTAAGATTGCAGGGAGAATCATCAATAACCTCAGATATGCAGACGATACCACCCTAATGGCAGAAAGTGAAGAAGAACTAAAGGGCCTCTTGATGAGGGTGAAGGAGGAGAGTGCAAAAGCTGGCTTGAAACTCAACATTAAAAAAACTAAGATCATGGCATCTGGACCCATTAATTCCTGGAAAATAGAAGGGGTAGAAATGGAAGCAGTAACAGACTTCATTTATTTGGGCTCCAAGATCACCGCAGACGGAGACTGCAGCCATGAAATTAAAAGACGCTTGCTCCTTGGGAGGAAAGCTATGGCAAACCTAGATAGCATATTAAAAAGCAGAGATGTCACCTTGCCGACAAAGATCCGCATAGTCAAAGCTATGGTTTTTCCAGTAGTAATGTATGGCTGTGAGAGCTGGACCATAAAGAAGGCTGAGCGCCGAAGAATTGATGTCTTTGAACTGTGGTGCTGGAGAAGACTCTTAAGAGTCCCCTGGACTGCTAGGAGGTCAAACCAGTCAATCTTAAAGGAAATCAACCCTGATTGCTCATTGGAAGGACTGATAATGAAGCTCAAGCTCAGATACTTTGGTCACCTAATGCGAAGAGAGGAGTCTTTGGAAAAGACCCTGATGCTGGGAAAGATTGAAGGCAAAAGGAGAAGAGGACGGCAGAGGATGAGATGGTTAGATAGCATCACTGAAGCAATGAGCATGAAACTGAGCAAACTCAGGGAGGCAGTAAAGGACAGGAAGGCCTGGCGCAATATGGTTCATGGGGTCACGAAGAGTCGGACACGACTTAACGACTGAACAACAACAACTCTCATGTTTGTAAAGAACCAGTACAGTTTAATAGCTAAGATGGTGAATTAGGACTGGAAAGTCCCAGGTTCAAATCCACCCTTGGTCATGATATCTCAATAGGTGACTCTGGACCAGTCACTATCTTTTAGCCCAAACCTACCTCACATGGTTATTGCAGGATATAATGCTATGTAGGTATGCATTAGCACTTGGAGGAAAGGTTTAATAAATAGATAAATAATAGGAACCTATGTATGACAGGCGACTTGGTGGCGCAGCGGCTTAATGACGCTGAAAGTTGCCGGCCAGAAATGGTCGACACTTCAGCGGTTCGAGCCCAGCTCCACACAGCAGAGCGAGCTCCTGCTTCCTCCCCAGCTCCTGCTAACCCAGCAGCTCGAAAACTTACGTGAGTAGATAAATGGCTACTCTCACTCCGGTGGGAGGAAAAATGCTGGCGGCGCTTTGCAAAAGGAGACAGGAGTAGTTGCCGGTAGCGTGGAAAACCGCGCTCGCCCGAAAAAGGCGCGAAGCAACGGAAACCCCGCCTCCTGCGTTCACCAGCTGGGCTCCACTCTAGGCACTGGCAAACCACTTCTGAAACACCTTGCCTTGAAATCTGCAGGGACTCATTCAGGCAGTCGCCGCAGAATCGGTAACAATTGAGTGCGGATTAAAAAAAAAAATGTACACAATAACTCTGACACTACATGCAAAACTTTGGCATACAGATATTCCCTTTACGTTGGCTTTTTATCAGATAAGTACTTCCTATAGCTGCATCCACAGGTGGGCTTGACATTGCATGGATGTATAAAAGGGTGAGGCTTCAATCACACCATCATCTTGACTTTTTCACACCTACACACACACAGGATGCCACTAATTTTCTGCTTGTTTATCCTTCCCAATTATCAGCTTATTTCATAATACACTTGTAATACACTTGTAAGGTGTAGTAAAGCTTTCCTTGTGGATTACATAAAAAGGAAGAACAACAATTATATGTTAGTAGCCATTTTCCCTTTTTTACATATCCAGTATATAACATGCATGTACCCTTGTGCTAGAGCATTTTCTCTTTCTCGGATATCTTGTGGAGCAAATAATAGATACAATCCACAAATGTATTCTCTCCCATTTCCCCATGTACATACCCTCTACCAGGCCAGGGAGGGGATCCAAATAAATCCCAGGGACTGAAGCCTATTATTGAGTTCAGGCCATATGATAATTGGATTTGCTGAAGCTTTGTTCTCTATACGAGTTTCAATGGCAGACATTTACTTCCTGATGGCAATGTGCTAAATTTATGACATTGGTCTGCTGCCAAAAAGCAGCTGGACTTTAACATACATTGTTTTATATGTTGAAGATATACCTTCTATTTAGAATTCATGGGCTGTGAGGGATATTAATACTTTTTATCAGCTTATTGCCAATTAAATTCTTTAAGCCATTTGAGTTATTGCAAGAGGAATGTGGATCATCTAAAACTGCACAATGGCAGTATATTTAATTAAAACATCTTCTGCTTTCATTTGGTTGAAATGAGTTAGCAGTATCTAATACTCCTGAATTACAATCAACATTGAAATGTGTTTTGAATTATTCTAAATCTATAGCATTATTCTAAATCTAAAAGCTACAGTATTTTTACAGAAAATTGAAGGAGATTATTTAGATGGATTTTGAATTTATCAGTATATGAACAAATACAGATTTACTGAGTATGGGGTACAGGAAAAAAATATATTACTTTTTATAATGGAAAGACAGTGCAATTCCCAGATATAAAGTCTTGAACTGATGAGATATGTTTGATCTCTGCTTATGTAATGGAAAGACTGATTGATGGCACTCCATCAGATCAAAATATAATGCTTTATTTAAAAATTAAGGTTTTAAAATTATATTAATTTGTTACTTTTTTGTCTCTTTTTCTTCTTTTGCCTCTTTCTGTATATTAAAGCAAGAATAAATAAAAAGTAATCCCAATGGAATACTTAAGAGGAGTAGAACTTGCATACTGAAGAATTTGCATGTGGTTGATGAGACTTTTCCTACTTTTAGTCTGGGGAGCTAAATATTTGAAATTCAGTAATGTGAAAAAAAAAAAGATCAGAGAATAACAAGGAAGAGCAAATACAAAATGAGTCCAAAACATAGCCCTAATACGATACTGTTTAAATGAGAGCACTACTATATCTTTAATTTAATGAACAAGTTTCTGCTTTCCTTCCAAAGCTGTCTTCATTTTGCATATATTTCTATACTATTTAACATTTTAACTATGTATTGTGAACTTACTTGTTGTAGTTACACAAACAGGTGAACTATAAACAGATTCTCCTTCAGGGTCTGTGACTTTAAGCCGAAATCTGTAAGTTGTTCTAGGTTCAAGACCTTCCACAACATACTGTCGGGCATATCCCCTAAAAAGAAAGCAATGTTATTTTTTCCAATCTATATACTACTAAAACTCTTGTGTCTGTTTGTTTGTAACCTTCAATTGGGTGAAACAATGCATCATAGGGCAACAATTTTTGAACCAAGATACCTCAAATGAGCTAACTTACAGAATGTGTCCAAAATCCAGGACCCATTACTCCTGTGGGATTGAAATTTGGCAAAGTTGTGGCCGCTTCAGCGCCGCCATGCTGCTGTAGTCAGCCACAGTCACACAATCGTAATTTCCAGTGCTTCCTGACAACTTCCCACAAGTCAATGGGGAAGCTGGCAGGAAGTCTAAACTTGATTCTGATTGCCAATGTTCCCTGCCAGCTTTCCACAAGCAAAGTCAATGGTGAAGCTGGCAGGAAGTTGCAAGTCCAAGGCCAGCAGGCAGGTAAATGGCTGCTGCTGGTTGGGGAATTGAGCAAGGCAGTGTGTGAGAGGTGCAGCAATGTTGGGGAGGGTGCGCAGGAGTGTGCGAGAGGCACGGCGCTGGTCAGGAAGGGTGCGAAGGGGTGCCTGAGAGGTGCGGCAAGGGTCAGGGAGAGTGCACGAGGATGCAGCACAGGTTGGGGAGGGTGCATGAAGGTGCAGATTGGAGAGGGTGAGTGGGGGTGCGACATGGGTTGGGGAGGGTACATGATGGTGTAGTGTGGGTTGGGAAGGATATGGGGGAGGGAGGGAGGGAGGGAGGGAGGGAGGAAGATTTCCAACACTCTCTGCCAGCTTCCCACAAGAAAAGTCAGTGGGGAAGCTGGCAGGAAATCAGAAATCGCTCCTGCTCCTACTGCTTTTTTGCCTACCACCTGTGGTCATTCTGTTTCTCTGTTTAGATAAAGAAATATCTCTGAAATCTGAACCCAATGGGTCACGGGTTGTCTATTACTAATATTTTATTGTCTAACATTTTAGACAATAATGTAAGGGTAATCCTCTACAAATTTCAACAACATATTATCATTGTTAATATCATGTATTACTTAATACCTGTGAATGTCAATGCTGTTGAAGAAAAAAATTCACAGTGAGTAAAAGTGAATCAATTTTTTAAATACTTACTATTTTTCTTTATTATGCATCAATGAAGCTATCTGCATATTTATATATCCTGTGTTGTCATGTGATGACTGCAAGACAGATGCAGAATAAATTCATCCTTGCATAAATATCTAAACTATGCAGATGTAAAAAAAAACATCAGAGAGATGCAAGGACTGAACATCTTCGAAAACAAGAGTCAGAACATCTGCAGAAGTGTCATCAAATATACACTTCCAACCTATTTTCAAGGACGAAAAGACAAGGTTGATTATGCTAATGGTGTGCACTAGGATTAGACCAAGACATCAGAATCACACCAAAAGTGTCATGTGCTACTGCTTCGTTTAATAAAAATCTTCCTAAGATTGTTTCATAGACCTCTCAGAATAATTTAAAATTTAAAATACCGTTGATGGTATCAGATAGCTATCTTGATAAATGATGAAAAAGGGAGTACTGAAACAGTCTAATTCTGCCACCTAGTGAAAAATTCTCCACAGAATCTTCCCAAAAATACCTAGTAATTCAAAACAAAGCAAGTAACAGCAGTTAGGGGACCACTGATAGGCAATATAACTGTGTACTCTCTCTTACTTTCTCTCTGTATGATAAATTTCCAAATGTAGAAAATAGTTGATAATCATTAATAAGAAATATGACTGAAAATTGCCTCAAGTGTTTGCAACCATGATTCCATGGCTTGGCACAGTATACCAATACTGTTTATGTACTGTCTACCTGCTCCACAACAATCTCTTTCTGAGCCAGGCAAGGTAATCTCTTGCATGACAGTGAACTATTCAAGACTTCTTGTCTTGGGAGTCTTTAACATTTCCACTAAGGTTACCCAATTAGAAATGACTCAGGATTCCAGTCCCCTATGTCAATGATGGAGGTGTCCTAATTGGTATTTGGCCCCATGAATACAGTAGGATGCACACAGGATTTGGTATTCTGTTTGGCTAGCCAGTGATCTTAAAACAGATCTGTAACTGTGGTCAGTTTTGGACTGGCAGTTGATATGTATTTCTGCACAGTGGATGATCAGTAGAAAGAGTCTGATCATATCCCTGAAGGATCTGGTGAACAATTTTCTGAATGGGTTTGGGGAATTTCCCACCTGATCTGTCAGTGAAACTGTTGAAACTCTAGCTGATCTGCGGAATGGGGGGACAGCCCAGGCAGTTGATACAATCATTTCTATACATCTTTCCTCTAGCAGAGCTAAATCAGCAACTTGGTTTACCAGGGAACTGAGAGCAATGAAGAAGTTAGGTAGAAAATTAGAGCCTAAGGTGGAAGAACTCCAAGACGGATCAGTTCGCACACTGATTTGGATCTACATAAGGCTCATCTGAACTCATACCCAATGGTAGCAGATGCAGCAAAAAGGATTTATTTCTCTGCCCCCATTCTGCACCAAACACAATGCCAGTGGTTTACCATATTCTGGAATAGCTTCTCCATTAAGATGTTAGGGTAGGGAGGCTGGAATAGTCAGGGGATCATCAAGAGCAATTTTCATCGTTCTTTGCAAACAAAGTAGATTGAATTGTCTTTGGCTTGGACTCTAGTGTTGGGGTTGGTCAAAAAGAGTTAATCTTGACATCTGTCCTATACATATGGGTTATTTTCTGCTTGTTGTAGAAGTTGAGAGTCGGAATTTCTCAGGAAAAGTTAATGATTATGGCAATAACCAATAGCTGTCCAGCTTCAAGGCAGAGAAGCAAAAGGCTTAGAACCCATGGAGTACCATGACAGATTAAGGGCAAAAATAAAAGTTCATTCAAAAGCTGCCAATCTTCTATCACTAGAGCTTTTTCTCTTGATCAGGGGTTCTGGATTTTTGTTAACTAACAGGTTCTACTGTATGAAAACATTTGAAAACTCCTGCTGTAAATCATGGGAAGTATGGGAGAAAGAAGCATTGGAATTAAATTATAGTGAGCATAAAGAAGGAAATGAACTTTCATCATAACAGATGGCAATCAACTGTTTCAGTGGTTTCCTAGAATGCAACAAAGATTCTTATTCAGCATTGTCATATTGTTTGTTGAACAGTCTTAAGATGAGTACAAGCCTAGAGCCTTCTTAAGCTATTCCAAGTGTTTGAAAAATTCTGCTGAGGTTTTGCCAATGAGCCTGACATGTGTAGATACTAAGGATGTGAACAAGTCATATGTAGAAATGTGAGCTACCAACTGCTTGCTTGACCCTTGCCTTCCTAGCTGATTAAATTAATCAAGTTGGGATTCACTCTATAGTTAAGAGATATGATCAGTGCCTTCCTGAGTGTGGAAAGTGTTTGTGTCTGCTTAACATAGGCAGTTACAAGACCTTTCCTGAAAAATCTCTCCCTTATCCTGTAAGATCACTATAATTATAAGCTAGTTTCTAATATTTCAAACTTGGGTAAAGTGATTGAGAAAATCATTTCTTGCACTTCTAGATGTATTTGGATAAAACTGATTATCTGGATCAATTTCAGTCAGGCTTTCATTTGGGTTCTAGTAATGAGACTGCTTTGGTCATCTTGGTGTATGATCTGTTTTAGAAACAGATGGGAAGAGTATAACTTGGCTAGGTCTTCCAACCTTTTTGGCAGTTTTTGATATCGAGCATAATACAGAATGATAATTTGGTGCTGATGGTCATGGTAGTCAGTTTTGCTAGAATTCTATCTTTTCCCTATGCTATTCTACATTTCCATGAAACTGATAGGCGAGGTCATTTAGAGCTTTGAAGTGGGTGCCATCTTTCACTTTCTGCAAGTCTACTGCTTTCTTTCGTTTTTCTCTTTCTATCTCCAAGAAAGTTATCAGTACTCTTTTATATTGTCTAATCTGGATAATGGGCTAGGTAAGGAAAAACAATCTGAAATGAAATCTAATAAAGAGATGCTGCTGGTAAGGAGAAAACTGGACTGAGGTGAAAACTTCTTGGGACACAGTTGCATTTTCCCAGAAAGAACAACTCCAACTGTCACTGGAATTGTAGGTTATAGTCATGGTGAGGAGTACATTTGTACAGTTATGGCTAATAGACCAAATGGGACATTTCCTCAGTAAATAAGATTTGGTGACAGTGATTTTGTCTTGGTTACACCTCTCTTGATGATTGCAACATGCTCTATAGAAAGCTAAATTTGAATAGCATACGGAAATTGAAATCAATACAAAATGCAGTATTCAGGTTACGAAATGGTGCAAAGTACAAGAACCACATAGTGCCTGTATAAAAAATTCTGCACTGCCTGCCAATTGCCTGCCTGGCACAATTTAAGGTGTTGACTAATACCTTAATCTATGAGACTACATCTCCCTCTATGAACCTGTCCAATTACTTAGATCAGGGGGAGAAACACTTCTAAAGAAATCACTATAACAGTAACTGGTATATGTGCAAGAACCTTCTCCTATGTGGCCTTACACTATGAATGCTGCTCCTCAGGGAGTTGTGTCTGATTCTCAGTATTTAGGAAAATTGTAAAAATGCAACTTTTGGCCAAACTTTTAACTGTTAATTGATTTTAATTATATTGACAGTACTGTTATTTTTTATATTTTGTATTTAATTGTTATAAGCTGACTTAAGGTCTTATGTAAGTGGAAAGATGGGATATATATGAACAGATAGACAAACAGTAAAATGCTGTAAGAACTTAGCTGTATCAAAATAAGAAAGAGAGTAAAAGTATTAGGGAATATTGTACATTCCCATGCACTAAATCCCTTGGTAACATTTGATCCATCACTGATTACATTACATTTCAAATATTCCACTGAGTTACATAAAAAGCGGGGATAGAGTTCTGGAATCCAAAGAACTGAATATTCTAGTAACATTGCAGCTACAGCTAAGAATTGATTTGAGAAACTGATCTGGACGGTATGTCAGTTGAATTAGTTTTCTATGCTCAGGCTTTTTTTTACTTGTAGAAACAAAATAGTAGAATTGAACTTACGTGTAAATCAAACCATATTTATGTAACTTAGGATCTTCTGCTTCAACTGAAAATTTTAGCCATTGTTCTTGAGGACCTTTTCGTTGTTCTTCCAAATTCCAACTCAGTTCAATATTATGATGGCTCACATGGCTTACAACTGGAGGGTGTGGCTTTAATTTGGAATGTCTTCCTACAAATGAACACATCAAAATTAATTTAGTATGGCAACATACACAAACAACTTTCAAGAACTGAAGAAATCAAATTATAAATTAGAATAAATGAGAGTAAATCAGCATAAACAATATACAATATCAGCAGCAGAACAGATTGTTGTTTGCTTCAAAAAAGCCTTATAAAAGCTTTTAAAGAGAGTTTTAACTTTGTATTTGAATGCCAACAGGGACAGAATTCCATGCTATTATTATTATTATCTAGCAGACAACTTCTCCTATCTCTGAAAATTTAAATGTACAGCTAGGCTTATTGTAGGGGAAAGAGAGGACAGGCTGAGGCATACTGAATTTTCACCTAAAGTTCCTATCCTGGTCTCACTTTTGTCTGATCCACAAAAACCGGTCCCCCATATTTAATATGCAATATAATAAATTGGTACATCAGGTTAAAATAATATTTTTTCTATTTCCCAAATATTTTCTAAGGAACAAAGCACAAACCCAGCAATATCATGGATTACCAGTGGTTAAATCCCCCATATACTGACAAAGAATATAAAATTAATTACTATACATAAGGTAAACGAAGTTCATGTGGGTTCTAAAGATTAAAGAAAAAACATTCCTAGAACTAATAAATACCATAAACAATCATATAAACATCCCCTTGCTGCCTGAACCATAGATCAGGCTAATCTGAAATTTACTGTAGTATTAGTTTCAAATGTGATTTTTTCCAAGTCTAAAAAACAACAACAACCGAATTTAGCTTTTCATATTTCAGGAAGTCTTCCTACAGTATAGTTAACAAGCTCTGATTGGAGTTTTGGGGGGGAAACCCTCCCCCCCTCAAACTACATGTGCATATTTCTCATATTTTATTTGATATTTTTTTCCAGACACAATTGTTAGAAAAACTGCTTTCCCTCAAATGTAAAAACTGACTGTAAACTTGCCCATTCTATAGATAAATAAGATGGGATTCATAAATAGAAACATTACACAATTTCAAAGACAATTTTACCATTGGACTATGGAGACTGGAGCTTTAGAATTATGGTAAATATTATTTAAATTAGGTTAGGCTAATGAAACCTTAGTAAAGCTTCCTTAGTATATTGGTTGCCAGCCATTTATAGCTTGCATTGCAATGTCTTCCAAGGAGAAGGCTACATTTGATCTTTCAGTGTCATGTCAAGAGACATATTCTAAAAATGAGTAGGAGAGATGAAAAGAAAAGCTAAATTTGATTTAACTGACATTTAATTGACATTAATATCATTAGTATTATTATTCTCTTATCTTGTATTTAGTGACTTCCCATCTTTCCATCTTATTGCTATAGATGGTGCAGAAATGAGGAAAATCTCAAGATGATTTTGTGCTTGTCTAATTAATCCAAAAAACACAAAAGCATGATTGGAGGAAACTTGAAAACCCTAGATTCTTTTTCTCTTATTTAAATTATGCTTCTTGGCCTTTTGGCTAAGATCAAGTGTAGTATCAACTTGTAAGTAATTATCTGATTTCATAGTGATATTTATGCCCTAAAATATAAATAAATAAATAAATATTGATTCAATGTATGCTTGTAAGAATGGTCTGGCTATTAAAAAATAAGCACAAAACAAAAATACTGGATGCTATAAAAATGATGGCTGGGTCTAGATTCAGCTTAGATACAGTATAGTATATTCATTTCATAGTTTTGACCAACATGGAGCTTTATGACATCATAGTTACAGTACATTAAAACAGGAAACAGAAACATTATGTGTTGCAGGATTATGCCAAGACTTACTGTTTTGCCTTTAGAAAGTTAAAGAAGTTGATATTTTCAGTGCTCAGAAACCCAAACCATTAGTTTAACATACCTAAGGTTTGTCCTAATGCAGATCTAGAAGGCAAAGCCAGATAGTGTGAAACTTGATTTACTGGATCTGTCTAGAAAATACTTTGCATGCAACATACCAAATTCTCTGGCAATTTTTACCTTTGCATAATGTTATTATACAAATGATACAAATTAAGTTATTTATGTCATATTGCAAAGATGACGTACTCCAATTTAATGGACCATTCATGAACAACAAAATTCTCTCCCTTCAATTAGCCTGTAAAAATGAGATTTCATAATTTTAGTAAGCAAGACAGCTACATAATTATACGTACATAAATAATTATGTAGATCTATCGTAAGATCATATCTTTCAAAAGAAATAAAAGGATAGGCTCACCTATCTCTCTATTCACTATCCTTTGCTAGTGAACTGCTTTATCTTTTTTTTAATATTGAAAAAACAAATTAAATCAGCTAAAGTTCCCAATCAGCCAACCTTATAATCTCCTGCTACAAAGTCAATTTTGGAGTTTACTTTAAGTTCTCTGGAAACATTTAAAACTTATGAATAATGAAAATTAAAATAGAATTGGCTTTCTTTTTGAGAATCTGCTTTAATTATTGAAAGCAATTACTTTAAGAAGAATTACTCAGTTCAAGATCTCCTTTATCTTCTCCTGAGGGAAAGTAAAACTCATGAAGCAAAAACAAATAGCAAAAATAACAAAAAGGAGAAATAGACATATTGATATTTCTCTGTTTTTCCATCTCCCACTAGGGATAATTGAAATATAATCCTAAAACTCTATGAAAATTGGCAGAGCACTACTTACATGGAATATCCATCATGCTCCCAGAATTGGGGAATCTACCCATGTGTGTGTGGCTTGTCACTATGACATCAGCCTGAGTCACAAAACACAATCACCATAATCTAGTCTCATGATTTAGCCTTTCTTCCCTCCATTGTATTTGTCTTGGTTATTTTGAGACAGGTGTTTCCTACTTCATTGAGCCATATTTGAGACATATTTATTTGAGACAAATTTAAAAGCATGTCATGGGCGTTCTAAACAGACTCCTGCTCCAGATGCTAATTACAGCTCATACACAGCTTTCCAAATGCCCCCAATATGGAGACATTTACAAAAGTGGAGTCCTTGGTGCTCTCTGAGCTTGGTTGTCTGCTTGCAGACATTTCATTACCCAACTAGGTAACATCATCAGTGCTAGTGAGTATGGGGTTTGCTCTTTGCCAGTGTTGGTGGGGGTGTGGTTTTCTCCTTGGTAGTTCCTTGATTAGGGTGTTTTCTGCTTTTTTAGGGTATTTTCAAGTTTTCTGCTTGATTGTCTGGTGTTAATCCCTGCTTATCTGGGTGTTGGCTCCTGGAGGGGGTGTGCTCTGCTCTTTTTGTTTCCTTCTTAGGTTTTTGTTGTCTCTTTTGAATGGTGTGTAAATATGGTTTATTTCTATGTGTCTATTGATGTCTGATTTGTCTGAATGCCAAGCTTCCAGGAATTCCCTAGCATTTTTTGGATTTGGCTTGGTCTAGAATGCTCATAGTTTCCCAGTTGAAAATATGGTTGAGTCTGCCCATGTGTTGTGAGAACAAGGAGTTTTCATCCTGTCTTCTAACTGCTAGTTGGTGTTCATGGATGTGCTCTGCTAGTCTTCTGCCTGTCTGTCCTACATAGTGGCTGTTACAGTTCTTACACTGTATGTTGTAGACAACTCCTGGTTTTTTCTTCTTGGGCTACTGGGTCTTTTGGTTTATTTAAGATATTTTGCAGGGCTTTAGTTGGTTTGTGTGCTACAGTAATGCCATGTGGTTGTAATAGTCTGTTGGTTGTTTCTGAGATGTTTTTGATGTATGGTAGTTATCCTTTTCATAGCTTGTGTTGGTTGTGCTGTAGTGGGTTGAGTGGTCAGACACTTTTTGATAAAGTTGTGTGGATATCCATTTTGTTGGAAGATGTTGCATAGGCAGTCTGTTTCCTTTTTCTGGTGTTCCAGGTTGCTGGAACCTCACTCGGTAGCACTGTGATGTTATCTAGTTGGGTAATGAAACTTCTGCAAGTAAACAACCAAGCTCAGAGAGCACAAAGAATTCCACAGTTCAACCCTGAGCTACATATATTCTCTTCAATGGGATTTACAAAAGTTCTAGGTATAGCTTCAGAGGCAATACAGGTGTCTGCATCTTACTGGGAAGAGGAAATTTCAGATAATTTGCATGATACTAATCTGGTGAAATTCCTTATTCTACATAACTTCTATGGGATTTACAAAAGTTCTAGGTATAGCTTCTAGGTATAACGTACAAAAGTTCTAGGTATAGGAAATTTCAGATAATTTTCATGATACTACATCTGATGAAACTCCTTAATTCTATATAAATTCTAAAGACAGAGTCCTGTTTTCTTGCATATGGCCAAATCACCTCTGGCAATCAGCGGGGAGACAAATGTTGCAGTTTGGGAAATGGCAATTCCCTATATTTGTGCATACAAACATGATCTTTCCCTACCCCAAACTCCTCCAGAACTCAAATAACTCTTAACAACTGGTGGCAGAACTGTAGGTAATATAGAGAAGTATCCCATCACATTTTACTTTGTATGATAAAGCAGATAAATGTTGACCATATGCAGGACTTAAATGATTCACTTGTTTGATCATGTCTGTTTGTTCTGTAAGCATTTTTTCTTCATTCAATGCTTTTGGAGAGTTTGGGGAAGGGGGAGGGAGGAACACTGAGCCCAGATTACTTGTTTGAGTAGGTCTGTGGAAAATATATCGATTACTCATTAGAATTATAATATAGGTAAAATTTCTGAAATTGCAGTTTCTATCAGAGAGAGAAAAGGAGAAAGACATTTACAGGTACTACTAGGGCAAATGCAGATCTCTTTGGTAAAGAATTACTAAGTTTCACATTATCAAAGTTTTAAAAATTCCAATTTTCTCAAATAATACAATTAATGACTAATTTTTGTTAATAATCTTCCCAAGAAAAAAATTACAGGTTTCAAAGGTTCTCTATTAGCTGACAGTAAAGTTGTGTTTGAGCTTTCTATGATATATCATCCAACTGTTAAGATGTTTTCTCTTGATATCTTTGCAAAAACTCTAAAACAGTTTCTCTGACACCTCATACTATAGGATTTCAGCACTAATGGCCATTCATTCCCCACTGCAACCAAAATACCTATTCCTTACAATTCCATCTTCCAATTTTCCTTCATTTTCTATTCTTTTCTCCTCATATTCTAAGAAAAATACTCTATTCTTTTTCTGCACTCCTACAGGTAGCCTCACCTTACAATAACTGGACCGGAATTTCCATCAGTAAGCAATGTGGTCTTAAAGTGTGACTGCATCACTGAGCAACAGCAATCCTGGGCAGTTCCAGTTGCTGTCATAACCCCAAGACGCACAGGTCGTTAAGCAAGGACCCACCCCGATCCAAGCCATTCCCCGGCTTGCTCCCTCCCAGCCCAGAGCCTAAGGTAAAGGACTGCCTCCTATGCCTCCTCTTCAACTCCTCTCACCCACCTATCTCCCCATCTCTGATCTTTTGGCTGACCTGCATAGTGGCATTCCTTGGTGGTGGCGGCAGCACTGGGGCTGAATTAGAGGTCCAGGGCCTTCAGCAGTCTCAGCTGGCTGCCACTGCCCCCAGGCCTCTACTTCAGTCCCAACACAACTGGCACCCAGCTGACTTTCCCTGTCTTCCTCCCGCTGTTGATGAGGCTTGCCCAGCCTGCCTTATGCGAGGCAGCTGCTGGCCGCGCCAGGCCTTCTTCCCGAGGCTGCTTGCCCCGTTCTCCAAATCACGTGCGTTGTTCTCCAAACAGTGCATCTCATTCTCGTGATGCTTCAGAAAGCCTTTGGAAAGCTTCTTCCAAACCATTGCAAGAACAGCACACCTGTCATCCAAATAGCATGCCTCGTTCTCATGATGCTTCAGAAACCTTTCAGAAAGCTTCTGGGATCTTCCAAAGCATTGCGAGAACAGCGCACCTGCCATTCTCCAAACAGTACGCCCTATTCTTACAATGCTTCAGAAAGCTTCTGGGGTCTTCCAAAGCATCACAAGAACAGCGTGCATGATTTGGAGAACAGTGTGAGCAGCCTCGGGAAGAAAGCCTGTCGTGGCCAGCAGCTCCTCGCGTAGGGCCAGTCCAGGCACACCTTGTCAGCAATGGGAGGAAGACAATGAACATCAGCTGGGCATGGCAGGGCCTGCAGAGCGCAGGGCAGCATGGACAGCTGGGGCTTTGCACTGTGGAGCTGGGGTGGCTGGCCGCGGCACAGGGCTTGAGGTGGCGCTCCTTGACAGCAGCAGCACTGGGGCTGGAGTAAGGGCCTGGGGGGGGGCAACTGGCTAAGACTACTGAAGGCCCTGGGCCTCTAATTCAGCCCCAGTGCCGGCACCACCAAGGAGTGCCACTGTGAAGGGCAGGCAAAGGGGCAGGGGGGAGGAGAGAGGTGGGTGGGTGGAGTGCCCCTTCAGTCTTTAATGGAGGCAGGTTGCCAAGCACCCGAATTTTGATCACGTGACTGCGGGGGCAGGGGACCAGTCATAAGTCACTTTTTTCAGTGCCTTCATAACTTCAAACAGTAGCTGAATGAATGGTTGTAAATCAAGGACTGCCTCTGAATGCTTCTTCTTAAACCAACATCATCATATTCTTCTTGTTCCTAGGATCCCTGAAATAACATCAGGCTCTGTTCCTTCCTCACTTCATTCTGACCTTCATTAAACCAAGTTGTTTCAGTTTAAGCACCACAGGACCTTTTTTCCAAGATGGTAACTTGTATTTCAGAATGGAGATCCACTGGGAGCTAAAAGGTTCTAAACTCTCTTCTAATTTCAAGAGCCAGTTTGGTCTTGTGGTTAAAACTCCAGGCTAGAAACCAGGAGACTGTGAGTTCTAGCCTCGCCTTAGGCATGAAAATCAGCTGGGTGACTTTGGGCCAGTCACTCTCTCTCAGCCCAACTCACCTCACAGAGTTGTTGTTGTGGGGAAAATAGGAGGAGGAAGGAGTACTAGGTTTTCTTGCCTCCTTGAGTTAATTATAAAAAATAATAAAGGCAGGATTTTAAAAAAATCTAAAAAACAAAAGATTCCTATGAGTCAAAAAGAACATAAGACAAATATTCACTTGTTCTATTGTTCTGGGTTTGAAATATTAGTCAAGGCACACAGGATCCAAAAATCCCAAAAGCTCATGACTTCAGAGGATTGCCACCTTTTCACTGGCAGGATCCCTCTGCTTTAAACAGCTGTTCAGCAGCCAGAAATGCAACAGGTGAAACTTGCTTCTCACTGTACCTCCATATGGATTGCAGAGAAAATCTTACCAGAAAAAGAAAAAAGGATGATAATTTATACCAGTCCTTCCTCCTCCTGTCCGTTCTTCTTAAAAGATCAAATTTTGCACCCATTCTAAAGTCTCCTACTCCCAAGGGAATACAGTATACTAGTGTCCCTTTATACCCTTTCAGAAACAGTTGGTCTACCTCCCTTTCCATGCAGTGTGTAATTGCTCTTTTTTCTTGAGATGTTGGCACTGGGGATCTAGACGGCCCAGCAAGTCTGCACGTGCCTCTTCTGAACGCGCTCTTCCCAGGCTCAGCAGCATTCGAGGCTGTATTATTTCTTCCCAAGTTCCTGCGCTGAGCTTTCAAAGCGTTTGGGGCTTCTCTTTCTGGGTCTCTGGGCCAGCCCTCCACCTCCTCACTCTGCTCCAAGGGGCTCGCCCCCGTTTCCCTCCTCAGCCATCCGGCTCCCTCTTTTCCGTCCCTTCTCCCTCACCTCTCACCGCCTCCATGAGCAGCTGTCCTTAGAGCTTTGCCCAGTCTGCGAGGCCGCGCCGGCATACTGTTGCCATAACAACGTAACGGCCCAATTAGGCGCGCAGCTCACGGATTGCTCTCCTCTGGGCGGGGTGGGAGAAGGAGAAGCGGTGGGGGAGGGGGGGGGGACGCCCAGAAATTCGTCGCCGTTTGCAATTCACCGGGATGCCAATTGGGGAAAGGTGGCGCGTTCAGATAGATAACCGGGCCTTGTTTTATCACGAGAAAACCCTGCTTGGGTGTCTTTGACCCGCAGCTGTCCCATTTTACCGTTTCGAGTTTGTCTCCACGTTCCAGGAAAGAGTCGAATGAGGAGGTAACCGAATGTCAAGGTTTTTTTTTTTTTAGCAAGACGAAGAATTTTCACAGCGTTATGAGCATTCCCGCGTCTGTATTTTGATGTGTTTGTTTTTAGGCGCTGTTGGTGCAAATTCAAGGGCACCAAGAAAATACGACGGAGCCCCGTTCCAGCCCTGGAGCAGCCGAGACAGCAGGAATATATAAAATAGGAACTTTGCTCACGCACAAATCCTACAGATGTTATTGATCATTCCTTGGCTTCTTACAACTTTGTAATTGAGAAGACTTGATTTCATTGAGAGTATTTCTGGATTTCAGTGGTTGGCCTGACCCAGAAATTAAAATTATGTGCAGGCTTCACTGTCCACTCTGAAGAAGACATTGAGGAAAGTTTAAATTCTTGGTGTGATTCAAGATGCTTCATATTAAACAGTGCAGTGAAATAGTATTTAATTTCTCTCTCAAATCCCAGAAAGCTCAGCTTGCACTCCTAGATTTTTCTTTAATGTTGACACCAAACTAAAGATTGTTATGATACATTTATCAATCTTTCACATCCTGTAATAAAAACTATTGAATTGAGATTAAGTGACAATATGACCCTCTTCACAATCAGTCACAATACCCTCATTCTGTAATCATTTTCTCACAAAGAATCAGGAAACATAAGTTTGTGGCAAAAAGTCATTTAACAGAATTCTTAATCACATTCTGTATTAGCAAAGGAGAAGCTGGAGAGACTACATTGCAGGAGAACAAAACCAACTTGCTATTAATTAGTCCAAACTGAAAAAGAAGTTAATTAACTGAACATGCCAAAAACTACTGGTTTCTCCTAAGCTGTATTTCCAGATATTCATCATTCTAAATGTGGGTGTTCTGATTTTTGAACTTTTCTCAAATATATATTTTTGATGAAAGAGTCTCAAGGTCTAAAGTGATAACAAAAAGAGAACATTCAGGACAAAAACTTTCAAATTGAATGGGAAGTATAACCTTTGAACTAAATTATTTTAATGACTTTTTTTTCCACCTGCACTCTAACCCTTTGGCATTTTGTTAATGTCATGTCAAACCTCAGTACTGGTGCTTAATTGTTAGGAATACTATATGAAGAAGTGATCTGGATTGCTTAACCCTTTACTCTTACAGTTTGTCAGAATTATTTGACTCTATTGATGGGGAAGAGATGGAAGAGGAAAGAATGAAATGTGCAGATTTGGAAATGAATCCTTTTAATGACTTGCCTTTCTCTTCATGTCACTACAAATAATAATAATAATAGTTTATTAAACTTGTATGCCACCCTACTCTCAATGACTCTGGGCAGCTCACAACAATCAAATAAATTACAATAAAATCAATAGATGAGAAAAGATGGCAAGTGTAATGAAGTCAGGGGCCCCACTGTCCCTTGCCAAAGGCCTGGGTGAAGAACCAGGTCGTCACAGCTCTTCTAAACAACAGCAGAGTGGGGGCCATCTAGATCTTGGAGGGAACCTCATTCCAGAGGGCAGGCACTGCTACAGAGAAGGCACACTTCCAGGGTCCTGAGAGATGACATTGTTTAATTGAAGGAACCTAGAACACCCCTGGATTGAATCAGCTGGGCAGATGTTATGGAAGACAGGTGGTCCCTCAAGTAACCAGAAAAAGAAAACCTTCCTAGCTGGCAAGTGAAACATTCATTCATGGAAAATTTGCATTATTATCAGATTGTGATTGTTTCAGGGATTTTAAAACTGGCAAGAGTGCCCAGATGGGTGTTTGTTACCAAGGATTTGCAGTGTGCTATATAGATTTAATATCTGCATTAGTATTTTTTTTTAGCATGATTCCTTGTAACTGTTATGCTAGATTATCAACATAATAATGTTACCATTCAACTGTGGATCTTTATTTAATTAATTTTTAATTAGCAGCCCTAGAACCTCAGACAAGACATTCACGTCTTTAGAAACTCCATTTCTTTCACATATTTCATATTTTTCTTTTCCAACCTGATTTTTGTGAAAACCTAAACATAATGCTTGAAAAGTTTCAATACAGTATGACTTGTGAAATAAAATCTTATTTGTTTGATAATACTGTCCAATTTGTAATGTCTATTCAATATGTCCAGCATCTCATATGATACTCTGGCCTACATGTTATAGTTCATGGAACATTAGAAGAACTGTCCTAGGTCAAACTAAAAACCCATGTAGTGAAGGCAGAAGTAAAATTATAAGTCACAGTCGCGTGATGTTTCACTTAACAACTGCAGTGACTCGCTTAATGACTGAAGGGGAAGTGAGGTCATAAGCCCGTTGTGGTTATGTGATGTTTCACTTAGTGACTGTGGCGCTTAGCGACAAAGTTGCCAGTCCCAATTGTGGTCACTAAGCAAGGACAACCTGTATTTATGGATCCAAGTTCCCTAGCTATGGGGCACTTCGCATCTACAAGATTTTAAGTGCTTAAAAACTGAGAGTACAGTCTGAAGAGTGCCATAGCAAAAGGTTAAAAGGCCATTTATTTAATATGTGCTCAAAATTTTACTTCTGGAATCTCGGTCCCTGCATCTTATAAAGTACAAATAAACTTTCAGCATTACAAAACTTTAATTCTTAAAGCAAACTTATAATTCTCATATACATTAAAGTTTATTCATTAAAGTAGCTCCTAGTGGCCATACAGTATCCTACCTTGGATGGGACACTGAAATTCCCAATGTGCAAAAAGATAGATTAACTATATAGCTTCTGACTTCTTCCTTCAAGGTAGTCCTATCAGCCATGCTTAAAACTGGAAGGTGGTGGGAACTAGGCAGAGTCACAGAGAAGGTCTTCGTCACACCCATCCTTTTTGCAAAATCCCCCCTTATGCAAGTTATACCTTTTGATCTGTCACAAAAAGGGCTTCTCCTGTCTTAGCCTATCATGCTCTGAGAAAACTTTCAGGAAAAAAACATGAATTTTTGGCAGTAATACTTTCACAACTAATAGGGAGAGGTTATGCACATAAAATTTGATAGCATTTGTTTGTAAGAATAATGAAACACAATTCAACAAAGAATTATATTCCCATAATTTAGCAAGGGTGGGCAAGCAATGAGTTCCTTCATTCAGGCTCTGATCTTGAACATGAGCATGATTATTTGGAGTACTGGCACCTTGCATGGTCCCCAATAAGTACCCTTATCACGTTTTGAAACAACTCTATATCTACAATCAGGATCTGGATAGAATGCCTCTTTTCAGAGACTTCCAGAATACTTGACCCTTGCACTCTCCCATTACCTCCCCTTCAAGTAGTTTTGCACCTGAGAACTAGCGCTGCTTCTGTGCTGATCTTCAGGAAACTGCAAAGCGTACACAGAAAAGCTCTACGGCTACTGAGAGGTGGGACTAGAATAAACAAGGAAGAGGTGGAAGAGGTATCTGTTTCCTGCATGAGTGTTAAAAATCACATTATCCTATAATCAATAATATGCTGGAGTTGTGTGGGTGTAAAAACTGGTGTTTTATTTATTACATTTTTATCTTACCCAGTCTCCAAGGAGCTTAGGAGGCATATATACTCTGCATTTTTCTGAGATAGGTTAGATTGAGATTTAGTAACTAATCTATCTTGTATCTTACAGTGAGCTTCATAGCTAGACAGAGATTTGAAACCAACTTTCCACTTCAGCTCTAATCCTGGAATGAAAGGCTCTCTGTTGTCAAGGAGCTGAAGCATCCTAGTGATTCTCATCTTGCGTTCAGATCTAGTTATTTATTTTACATAAGAGAATAATATTCAATATAACAATGATCACATTATTCTGGTTATTCAAAACAGTAGTGAATTATTAGTATCACTACACCAAAATAGTGGCATTGTGGCTAAATTTGGAACATATAAATCTTTCGGTAGCTTAAGCCTGTATTTTAATTTATCGTAGTTGTGATATATATAACAATCCTTTTAAACTCTCTGACTTTCAGTCTTGTTACCAGCAGGAAAACTTCCTAAAACTAAGTAAAGATCTACTGTATATCTGAGAAGTATGTAGCTAAAGTTAATTAATTAATGTAGTGATTCTCAAACTGGTTCAGTTTCCCTGGCAGAGTTTCCCTGCATTCACCAGCAGTCAGCTGGTTAGACAAGAGCTACTCACTACTTTAATCCTGCTTATCCATGTTCACCAGTGAGCTGGTCAGAGCCAAGTTTGAAAATAGTGAACAAGTCTCAAGTGCAATTAAAAATTGTGTATCTACATATATTGTGCTAAGTGGAATGGTGATCTTGCACAAGCAACCCCCAATGAAAAGTACAAATAGGAAATATGACCTAGAAATGGGACTCAAAGAATTCTACTGAAGAATACAGGTAATCCTCCCTAAATGATGGTAATCAGGACTAGAATTTCCATCACTAAGTGATGTAGTAATAAAGTGCCACATCATGTGACTGCATTGCTTAGGGATGGCAATCCCGGCAGTCCCTGTTGCTGTATTTAAGTGAGGATTGTGGGTTGTTAAGCAAGGACCACCTTGTGACTTCCTGCCGGCTTCCCATAAGCAAAGTAAATCAGGAAGCCGGCAGGAAGTCGCACATCCCAGGCAGCTCACAAGCAGGCTGGTGGGTAGATAAGTGGCTACTGCAGTGCAGTGTAAGTACAGCCAGACTGGGGGTGGCTGCTGCCAGGTGTGGGAAGGTGCACTGGTGGCCACCACAGTGCAGCGCAAGTGCAGCTGGGCCAGGCCAGGGATGGCTGTTGCCAGGTGCAGGAGGATGCACAGGTGGCTGCTGTGACACCAGGTGAGTGCAGACAGGCATGTGCTACAGAGTGTGGGTGGGCTCATGCTACAGAGTACGAGATCCCCAGGATCTCGTACTCCATAGCCAGACTCTTCAAGAAAAAGCAGAGAGAGTACAGGAGCAACTTGTCACCTTCCCTGCCAGCTTCCCCATTGACTTTGCTTGTGAGAAGCAAGCAGGACAGGTTGCAAATGGCAATTACGTGACTGGAGGGGTCCCGCAACCATTGTAAGTGTGAGCCGGTTGCCAAGCACCTGGATCACAATCACATGTCCATGAGGGTGCTGGGATGGCCAGAACTTTGAGGACCGGTCATAAGTAACACTCATTCAGCACTGTCATAACTTCTAACAGTCACTGAACGAATCATCATTAACCAAGGACTACCTGTATTCTTCACCAGCAAGTTTGTGGTAAGAGTTACATTATATGGGATACATAAAATAGTTAAATTAATTTTTGTCACAAAATTTAGTTTTAAAAGGGCTTTAAAATGGAGAGGTTGGGAGCTTATATATAAATGCAACCGTAATCATTTGTCCCCAAAATGTGAATGTACAGGTTCTTAAAGAAGAAAATATAAAGAGAGGGTGTTCAACTGGGTGGTCACTACATTTTCCATATGTTTCCCACAATTGCAGGAGGTTTGAGGAACACTGCTTTAATGTGTAAAAAGTAATGAACAAGAACTTCAACCTAAGATCACCATACAATGAAATCTGAGAAGAATCTGAAGATACAGTGGTACCTCGGATCACGAACGCTTCTGATCACGAACAATTCAGTTCACGAACAGCACCATTCACAAAATTTTGCTTCCGTTCACGAACTCCGCAGTGGGTGACGAACAAGATCCGCAGCCATTTTCCCTGCTGTGACACGTGGTCGTGACTTCCTGTAGGGAGGGGGACTCTCCCTCCAAACAATAACCGCCTCCCCACCCGCCTTCCTGTCCTCCACGCCAGAAGTCGCCTTGAGCAAAGTTAGCGTTCTCTCTCTTCGTACTGTACTGTACTGTACTTTGTTTCATATTTTTGTGGTTTAAAAAAAAAATACATATGGTTCAGAACGGATTAACCATATTTACATTGAACCTTATGGGAAAATTTGATTGGGGTCGCGACCAAAATCGGTTGGCGACCAAATTCGTAGGGGTCAGAACGGATTAACCGTATTTACATTGAACTTTATGGGAAAATTTGATTCGGGTCACGACCAATTCAGTCGCGACCAGAGTCGTGGAACGAATTAAGTTCGTGACCCGAGGTACCATTGTATATGCCCTGTGTAATACAGTATCTCCTTTTATCTAAAAAAAAACAAGAGTTAATTCCTTCTCCAGTCTATGTAAATGCTGCTATGTTCTTCATTTTTAATATTCCCCATTATATGATCAGTGTTTTAGGGACTCTGTTCCTATCTTTGAAATGTCATTTGAGACAATCCAAACAAATATCTCCATGGTTTCAAGCCGTACACAAATGGTAGGGAAGCTGCATCAGATCCAATGAGCTGTTTTTTGTTTGTTTGTTTCTGTTTCAGCTAGCGTAGCAGGAGTATGGGTAGAATTTCTGCAACTACAATAATGGGATAGGGAATTCAGTAAAACTAACATCGTGCAAGTTACATCTCCTGAAATTCCCTCTTCTATATAACTATCCTACATGATGCAACTGTTCTCTTCTTCATCTCAAAACTCCATCAGCTACTTAGAGAATTAGAAAGAAAGGGGCAACTTCCACATCCAGAGAGCTTATAAAGACTATATGGACGTTTGCCAGCAATATGAGATAACATTAACCAGGGATAAGATGCGGGTGGACATGGCAACATCAGTCCCTAATATGCCCATCTGCTTGGTTACATCTGAGATTTTCACATGCTCACAGCATATTTAAGCCAATGTGCATTTATGAAGCTCCTGAGTTCCTGGATGCAGGAGTTGTAAAATTGGAGAGTATTCATGTAGTAATCAAGGTTTTAAATGGGATGAAATAAAAGCCATGTCAAAAAATGCAGCAAGAAAGTTAAGTAATATTGAATTATTTACCCTAACACATAGATACTATAGATCCAATCAGTTGTATATCCAATAAATGATATAATAGTTTCCTGTCAAATTAATGCAACCTAATTCCCCACAAACATATTTGCAATTATAATGCTATTTAGTAAGGCAGCCACTGTTTCCTTGCCCCTCCCATCAAATGGTTTTTGCGTGAGTGTGGAAAATGAAATATCCTAGCAACAGAAATATTTCCTTTGGTATCTGAACCTACTTTAACAAATGAAAAATAACTCCATTTGTTATAAAGAAGTGATTCTCTGCAATGTTGTTGTAAGTAATTTTGGAACCTAGCCATTTTTAATTGTTGTTGTTTAAAAATATGTGCTAGATGAAAGCAAATGGTGGCTGCTTTGCCCATTCACACTTAGTAGATACGGTAATTTGGCAATGAAAGAAAAATTGAATGAACATGTTTCTAAAGGGTTTTCAGCAATGCATTTTAATAATGGGATGCCAATTAAAGGGAGTCTTTTAAGCTTTATTGCTCCATTTGTCTGATCTGTAGCTGAATTGTAAATCTGGGGTGTCATGAAGGAGTAATACAGTGTTTTTATATAGCATATTCTATTTTTATTTTCAGCGATAGCGAGAGGCTCTCCTGGAATATTCCAGGTCACATGATTAAAAAAGCTTGTCAAGATGGATTGTTCATCTTAACATAGGGTGGAAATCCAAATTGATGTTCCATCTCAGAAAATGTTTTTTTTCAGGCCCTATTTGCAAAACAAAACGTATAGTACTAAAGTAAGGGACATGGTAGATTATTAAAATTAAATAATTCTGGAAGAAAACGTGTCAGGTTGATGGAAGGTAGAACTTGAGGTGGTGCAACAATAGAGGAATTTATACTGTCATTTTTGATAGGAAAGATTCATTACATAATGATAGATAAACTGAATTTGTATAAGGTGTTCCTCTGAGAAGAAATAATAGATTGTCTTTTCCTTATTTTTTTTTATGGTCATGTAGGTCATGCCCAAATCACTTTGCTGCTCAGTTTACAAAGGATAGGATAATGATGGAATTCCTCAGAAATATTGAGTTGCAGGGCTAAGTATGAATTATCCTTGTGCTTCAAATAAACATTAATGCTGGCTGTTGATTTCTTCCTGGCAGACAGCTCAGCTTCTGCTAAAATGACTGAGGAGGCTCTGTGCTCTAGACAAGCCCAATTGGACTAGATATGGCTTTTGCCCTGACCCTCACCATAAATGCCCTCTCATTGTTAAACCAAAGGAATACCCAAGTCTTCAAGAATGAGAGGGTTGGTGTCCTTTCCTCCTTAGAAACCATTCCTGTCACTCTCCAATATACTCAGCCTAATCTAGCTCAGAACAAGAAATTCCCAAAACTGTCTTTCACTTCAGGTTTGACCACTTGGCTGACACCAGGTCTTGACATTTATCCAGGCTGATAATTTCCATTTATTGAACTGTTTAGTTGCTAGTAGTTAGACAGCTAGCAAGCTATAGATGTTCATTTGAGACAGTGCTTGAAGTATTTATTTTTTTAAAAAGCTGTATGTGTTCATTTTGTAGATAAAGTCATTCTTTCTCTCTCCTTCTCACTCTCTGTAAAGTTTCCTCAGTAGTGTGCTGAATATTTGTTTTCTGCCCATTTTCAACATGGGACAATTGTTTGCACACAATGAAGTAGGAGATGTGATCCCATGAGAGACCTGCTGCAAAAGGGAAGCAACCCTGTGGTTTGTGCATCTTTATTTTGTTCCCTGAATACAGGGGTAGATAACTTGTGGCACCAAGACCACATACTGTGCCCAAAACTGGCTCTCCTTGGCTGTTCTGAGATTAGCTAAAGTTGACTAGGTATGTTACCAGCTTAAGCTAAAATAGTATTAACAGAGTTAAAAAGAAAGATAAACCCTATCCCTTCAAAATAATAGGCATTGTACCCTAATATCCTTTATATTGTCATATCCCTAGAAACATACAAGTGCAGTCCCATGACACACACATATTATGAAGACCTCATCACTGAAGATCATGGACTATAATTTACCATGCCTGTCCAGTGTGGGTTAATAGATAGAATTTTTGACTTCCCAATCTATGACTGAGAGAGTGTGACTAGCTCAAAGTCACCCAGTTGGCTTCCATGCCTAAGGGAGGACCAGAAGTCATGGTTTCCTGTCTTCTAGTCCAGCAACTTGAGCCATTACACCAAACTGCACTCCTATCCCTCTCTCTTTAATGCACATACCTCCATACGCAGTCTATCACAGTGTATGAATATTATTGATCATAGTCTATGCATTTCTTTCACAGTCTATGGATATTATTGAACTATGAACATTATGGAGAGAATTATAAAGCTATCAGCTATCTTAATCTTTATGTGGCTTACATATAAAATAAAAGGACTGCATTCTGAGATGCAGTTAGTATGGGAAACTAGTTACTGTCAACAGGAATAAGGATTGAGTTTATCCACTATCCTTTACACACACACACACACACACACACACACATGCAAGTAATTCCCCTTTTCATTTCCCCATATAAATGAATTGTTTTTCCTTGGATGGGTAGAGTTCTTAGGTGAACAGATTTCTGGCCAGACAGCTCAAATACATAATTGCCATGGTTGGAGAAGCAGTCCAAATTCAGCAAAATATTCCCCAGATGGAAAATCTCTTCTATCAACTGTTAAAACCTATTGCCAGGTTAATTTCCTGGAATTATTGCCAATAACAATGTTAAGACCTTCCTTTTGCCCAGAGTAGAGTATGATCCATAATGATGGATGGTGAGAGTCATCATCTAATTTATCTGGAAGGTGCTGGGTTAGTCTTCCTGTAGCATTCAGTATAATTTGGGTTTCAGTACTAAACCTGTGAGTAAAACCAATCTTAGGTGATCTCAAAAAGTTAACCAAGGTTGGATCTGGCTAGTACTTAAGATGGGAAATAGTATAGCTATAAGCTAGACTGGGAAATAAAAAAAAGCAACCTGGGAGACAATGGCAAACTACTTCTATCCTGAATAGAATATTCTATTCTAGCACTGAAGATGTTACCTAGCCGGGTAATGAAACGTTTGCAAGAAAACAACCAAGCTCAGAGAACCCCAAGGACCCCATACTTCTATCCTGTTGCCAAGAGAACTATATGAATGTATTGATGAAGTCATCATGATTCAAGCTTGACTTGAGGAGATTTTACCTTTAATTAATGTCTACTGAATGTTGTGGGACCATGTGCAATCCATATAAGATTGCAGTGTCAGTCCAACAAGTTGTGCAGGGACTTGTGACTTCTTACAAATATAATATAAACTTGACTGGCTATCTCTAATCCACCAATATTTCCCTAGCAGCACAACTGTGTGGAAATATTGTAGGTGATTCAATAGGAAAAGCTTGGCATATCTTAGAAGCTGTGGGTTGCTTGCTCTAATCTATGTAATTGTGAGAAAAATGAATCTTTGGGTGAAAAAGACAAGTTTCTAGAGGCCTCAGATGAATGGGATCGCCTTAATAAGATTGAAACATAAAGGCATGTGGAAGCATCCTTGAAACTGATGTGAACCAGGCCGGTTGTAAACTCCTTATCACAAACATTCCCATAGCAACCTGGGCATCTGCCCTGAGGGAGGATGCCTTCTTCCTGGCATTTGGCACCTTGAACTAATTTGTGTCTTCTTCTCTGTGACACTATTGTTTTACTAGCAGTTAACAGATAACAGAGGGGCAGAGAGTAACTTGAGAACTATTGCCTATTTAGGTATGCCTGCCTCATCATATGAATATGTATGCATATACATTCTTTTTCCCTTCCCCTTCTTGGAGAACTGTATAAATACCAGAACATCCATTTTGCCTGTAGGGGAGTGCCTCCCACTAACTTCTGGTGGGGTCCCCCTCCAGTACGTACTGCTCAATAAACACTGCAGTGAAGCCTTGATTATTCTGCATTTGTGTCCTGCGTTTTGATCCCACAGAACACAACTGTGTGGAAATATTGTAGGTGATTCAATAGGAAAAGCTTGGCATATCTTAGAAGCTGTGGGTTGCTTGCTCTAATCTATGTAATCATCACATTTATTTGCATCATGGTCTTCCTTTGTTATGTGTGGTTACAGATATTGTCCAGATTACATGCTGTAAAGAGAAAGGATGTCCAGTCCTTGTCCTCAGCAATTATGGAATCATCACTTTAGATGATGCTCATAAAAGAAGTGAAAGAATTCTCACAACATACAGTATATTACTTAATCTTCCGAAAGAAGTTGTGATATGAAGACCAGACCTGAAGCTAATGAGAATTACATCTCCTCAAATATCTGGGAAACTACAAGTACGTTTTGACAGCAGGTCTCTCAATAGAGAAAAGCAGGTATCAGGCAGAAGTTATATATACCTCTAGCATTCAGAAATACCATTTTGTGTCTGCTTTAGGGCTGTTGTTTGAGGTTCATAACTCCAAAGAAAGAGGTGATATTATGAACTTTCTAGCCTGTGAACAAGTAAGTTGCTTGCTTAATATAATGTGGAAAGATTGTCACATTTCTTCTTTTACACTGGACTGAGCCTCTTCATAACCTATTTTTGAAACTGAACTGTTACAAAATTCAACTTACATTAGGCATGTGATCCTATATATTAATCTGGGAGTAAGTTCCGTTGACCTAAATAGTATTCTGAGTAGATTTTCACATGATAGTGCTGTAAGCAAACTGTAGAAAGCAATGTACAAGGTTATCTAAAAGTTCATTCCTCTAAGACTGCTACTATCACAGGTAGTGGACTGGATTCAAAGGTCCCACTGCACAACCTGGAGGAATTTTGGCTTATGTATGTACATATGGTATACCAACTTTATGCCTGCACATGTGCAAACAGAATTCTCCAAAAAACTAGTTCTGTGGGTGTTAACAGTTTTTTCAAAGCAGCTGTTTGATGAGAAAACAACCAGCAAGTCTCCTGAGAAAAGTGCCTCCTTCTATTGTAGTGGAATCTTGGATCCAAGGCATAACAATTGGAAAAACATCTGGATTGGCATGTACTCAATTGCACATTTGTAAATGAGAATTTCCAGCTGTCATGGCAGATCTCTTTTGATCTTGATACGTTCTTCTTAATTCTGTATGTAGGGTAGGTTTTGATTATTTAGAGTTAAGGGAATTATATTCTACATATGCTCACAGGCATTTTCATATTAACAATCCATATATCCCTGGACTGTAATAAAGTGTACCCTTAGCTTTTAGCAAAAGTAGTTTCTAGGCAGCCATCTGACCCCATAGGGAAAAGAAGCCCCAATCCTTCTGTGCTGTGCTGTTTAAGTGTTATATCTTAATCCCAGCCTTGAGAAATTTATTGCTACATGACTGTCCAGCATGGGAATGGCGAATTTAACAAATATTGAGCATTTCTTCAATAAGTCATCTATCAGGATCACTATTTATTCTTGAAGAAAAGGAGTCAATTCCCCCTTTTCCTTGTTCCTTTTTTATCTGTTTTAAACTATCAATTGATGTTCAGCAAATCCTGGAAATTTAGAGCTTTGTGTCATACTGTTAAAAAAAGAATCTGTGTGATTTCCTGACTTGTATTTTTGAAAATAATTTTTTTTTCACCAGAAATGTACTCAAAGGTGAATTGACAGAATTGAAAGAAAAAGGTTGTTTATTCAATGGCCAGCTCATAATTAAGCACGCACACATATGTATAAGCAGCCCACATGGTTTCATAATTGTTAGTATACCTCATATTAATGTATTGAAAGACGATCTAGCCTGTTGGCTGTTGATCCATGGAAGGCAAAAAATCCTGTGTTGACAGTACAGTATCATTATTTTTTGCAACCGTAAGTGTGTGGAGGACCTTCCTTCTATTCTGACCAACAGGATTCATAGCACAGAAACATAATTACTATCAAAGAACTGGAAAGAGCCATTTAGGCCACTGAATCCTTCCTGCCCTCTTTCCATTGCAGGAAACCAGATTAAACATCCTCTACACATGATATCTGCTTGATCATGTGAAAATATGTTTATCATCTCCCCTACTAATTGATTCTACTGTTAAATCCTCTAAATATTAGAAAGGTTTTCCCCTAACGTTCATCTGAAATTTGCCTTCCTGTAAGAAGATCATTGTGTCCTGCACTCTAGGCAACAGAAAAGAGGTCTTGGCCTTCTGTGAAATGTCTCTGCTGGTCTGCCCCCTCACCATTGTTTTCTCAGGACTAAACATATCCAGTTGCCTTAGTCTCTCCTTATAAGACTCATTTTTAAACCCTAATCTTTGTTGCTCTTCTTTGCACATGTTCCAGTTTCTATGAATTTGCCCATAATATTTTGCTTTTGGAAAATATCTTCTTGGTAATTTTTTTTTTTTTTTTGGTGATAAGTTGGTGATGAACATTAACAACTGTACTTATTTCTTCTTCTATTTATTTTAGCTGAGATGCTCTCAACAGCACCACTAAGTCCATTCCTTTCTATTTCTTTATAATGTAACTTCTCATCCTTTTATATTAGTTCTGTTCTTTTTGAACAAGTTATATCCTTCAGTTTTTGTATTGCCATAGTATTGCCATTGCAACAGGATAGAATCATAGAAAGATCTCAGAAGTCATATAGTCAGAACTTGCTAAAGCATTTCAGATAGATGGCAACCTAGCCTCTCTTTGAAGACTCCACTGAAGAGGAACATATCACTACATGAAACAATTTATTCCAGCTCTTATTGTCAGGAAATTCTTTGTAATACCTGATCTGAATCTACTTCCCTATAATTTTAACTCACTGGTACTGGTCCTGCCTTTCAGGGTGACAGAGAACAACTCTATTCCTCCTCTATATGACAAGCCTGTAGATATCTAAAGACTGCTATCATATATCCCCTCAATCGTCTCTTTTTGTAATGGTATGTGGTCCTGGGAGACAGGAGGAAGAGCCGCATCCTAGACAACTGTCATGCAAAAGGTATCTCAGCCCACAGAAGGAAAAAGGTGTGGGAAGCATCTCAGAAGGGACCCTTCCTGTTTTCTGCAAAGTAAAAGTAAAAGAGGGAGAAGGGCTTTCAGACTTGCAAGGTTCTGTTACTGTAACCTTACAATAAAGGTAGTGTTATACTCTTGGTTTGGCTAAACACAACCAATTCCTTTTAGTGTTCTTCATAGGATTTGGTTTCTATCTTGGTAATACTTCTCTGAACTTTCTCCAGATTATCAATGTCCGCCGAGCAGCTCACTTATGCCATATTGATCTTCCTGTAATAAATTTTCAAGCTTATCTTATTTATTTCCCATACTCTTAGATGGTAATTTTTTCCCCTAATTTTTCACCAAATTGTATAATAATCCCACGTATAGCTATTCTGTCTTTCCTGCTGTGCACAAGTCCTCATCTGATCTTTCTTACAAATGTTCATCTTCAGCTGCCAGAGGATTTACTTTAAAACCCTACTGGTCAACATGTTTTGGCCACTGGGTAGGTAAGAAGAGGTTGGGTCAAGGTAGTGGTCAGTGCATCTGGATAGCAGGGATGGTGCCACCTGCATTGAAGAGGGCAGTGGTATATCCCTTGCCGAAGAAACCATCTCTTCATCCAATGATATTAGATAACTATTGTCCAGCCTTCAAACTTTTATTTTTTAGGGAAAATTGTTGGGGAAGTGGTGGGTCCACAAGAGTCCTGGAGGATTATTTCTGGGATCCTAATCTGCAATTGCATTTTGGAATGGAGCACCATATATGACCTAGTAAGTCTAGTGTAATATAATGTAATGTAATTGAGTATGATATGATATGATCAAATTCAACCTTTGTGAATTGCAGTCCTTCTTGTTCTAATAGTCTATCATCCAGATAATGTAGTTGCAGATCATGGTCCCATAAAACATTTTTTCCATTAGCACCATCTACAGTATTCTTTTTTTCTGTTCCAGTCCTCCTACATGGGCCAGTTGAGCTGTCAGGTTCTTCAACTGCTCTTGGTAATACTGTTTGCCCCTTAGTGATCAGCATGAAAGGATATATGTCAATGAGTTTGATGAATCTTGGGAAGTGCTTTATCACATATCTGACTGATGCTTTCAGGAGATAACACATTTCATCATCCATTGTTTTGAGCCAGCATACATTAGAGACATTCCTCAAAACAAGATGTCAGCAATCCATAGTTTTCTTCTTTGTCCTTTCAAGCTTCAGCCTCCTGCTCAGCCTGATCTTGTTTTTCTTTCCTGGGGACTGAGAGTACTTGAAAGCATTTCTGAGTTTCAGCAAGGCAGAATAGTTCCTATTTTATTTCTGATTGGCATTCTTATCCACTGGATTTGTTCCTTTGTTTCATTCTCTTCCTTGTGGACCATTACTTTCCCTGTCAGCTCCTGTTGTAGTGATCCCTTTATTTGATCTAGTAAAACTTGATTCTCTTTTATAAGTGAAATTGTGGTCAGTCACTCCTCCAATTCTCTTTGCTTTACTTCAAGTACCTCTACAAGCTTATAGTTGCAGCAGATATATGCCAGGTTGTTTTCAGGCAGATACAAGCATTGAAGACTGCAGTCAGTGAGTTTTAAACACATGCAGTGACTTTAAAGACATGTGTGCAACAGTGAACTTCAAAGAGATTTTGGATCACAGGGTGTTTATGAGCACAAACCTCTCCCCAGAGGATAATTGTTAGAACATGCTCATATCATACACAAAATGGAGTCATGTCTGCAATGTTGAACCAATGTACCATGGTAATAAATTTGACAGGTAGCTATTGCCTATGCAAGTTAAAAAAATTAACATGAAAAGAGGCAACTTAAAATGAATGTTTCAAAGTTGTGCATGTAGTTTTCAATTACCATATGAAACACGTAGTCAAGAACCTCCTGGCTCAAAGTTATGGTTTATAGTTCTTATTAGACAACCCATGACCCATTGGGTCAACGTTTCAGAAATATTTCCTTCTCTAAACAGAGAAACAGAATGACCAAGGATAAAAAAGCAGTGGGAGCGACTTGCAACTTGCTGCTGGCTTCCCCATTGACTTTGCTAGTGAGAAGCTGGCAGAAGCCTGCCTGCCTGCCTGCCTGCCTTCCTCCCTCCCTCCCTCCCTCCCTCCCGTTCCACATATAATATAGGCTTGTGACATTTGCCCTCCCTTCACAACCTTCAGGAGAGCCCCAGTGAAGCTGCCTTCTCCCCCTCCTCCTCCTCCTCCTTGGCCTGTCAGGAAAACTGCACCCCTGCTCCCTTTCTCCCGAGGGCCCCTCCCTCAAGGGACAAAGAGGGCTCACCCACTGACCACCAGCACCCACCAGCCAGCCCTACCTTGCCAGCAGGCATCGGTGTTGCTCCCTCATCCTTCTCTCACCACCAACTGCCGTTAAGAGATTTCAGATTTCCGTCTCGGTTCCAGAGCAGCCAATCACCGCTTGTCCGTCAGGCCTTGCCTTACTCCAATGGAATACACCCATGGTGATCATGTGACCTGGGCAGGCTGCTGCAGTGCAATGCTGAAGCAGCCACAAATTTCCCAAATTTCAATCCCATGGAAGTAATGGGTCCTGGAATTTGGACTCATTCTGTAAGTTAGCCCATTTGAAGTACCTTGGTTCAAAAATTGTTGCCCTACGACACACCATTTCACCCAGTTGAAGGTTATAGACCTGAGAGTTTTAGCAGTATATAGATGCTAAGTAAATACCTCTAAGTGCTGCATCATATGCAGGGAAATCACCCTTTGCCTGGCCAGAGTTCCAAATTATTTTCTAGTTACCTTTCTCTGTTCAGTTTAAAAACTACTGCTAAAAACTGAACATGAATCATCTCTGGTTTTAATATTTTAAACCAGATAATTACAATAATGCAAGCTCATCTGAAAATTGAGTAACAGGCAAATGAATTTTTTTAGAATTCAGAAAAAAAGGGAAAGTACGTTTGTATCTTACTCCTTTCCCATATCTTGCAAGCAATAATTCGATAGGAAAAATAATGTCATATAATTTAATAAGAACTCCGGGAGTTATTTTCTGTTGTTGAATTTTTGGACATCTATGCTTTTAATCTCTCAAACTTAATTTTTGGTGAATGTTTTTAAAAACATTTTACAGATTTTTATTTTCCCCAGAGACTATATCTGACAGTGGGAATACTGCTATAAAGTAAATTTACAGTCCTTCTATAAACTCAGTTGTTATAACAAATGACAAAACATCATTTTCATGTAAGTTTTATAGCTGTTTTGATCATTTAAATTCTACAGACTAAGAATATAATAGCAGTTTTCAATACTATCTAACTAAAGATTTTTCAAATTAAGTCTTATTGTTTCTGGGACCAGGTTATTGAGAATATTGATAGAGGTTTAAAGCCTTATTATTCTAGTAGCATATTAATCAATGGTGTCCACAGCAAACCATAATGACACCAAAATGACAACATTTGGTGATGTCATGATGCCAATTCCCCTCTACAGGTATTTGTGTCCAAATGACTGACACAAAGGGGGAGGATTGTAGTATTTGTTTTTTTGTAAATAAGTCACAGTATTTGTATGTAAGTCACAGTATTTGAGTCATGATACATAATTTATCATTTACCCCCTTTGTCCCCCATGGACACCCATAGTGTTCATGTACTGATATTAGAGAGCCTCTTGAAGAGATTGGTCTAGCCTGTATAGATTGTCAGATTTCTCAAATCCGTTCAACAATGGTACTTTAGAAAATATGGATGGGACTGAAAAAAGTATCTTCTGAGCTAAAATCAAACTTGTGAAGGAAAGTCAGGATATAAATCTGACAAATAAACAAATACTACATTATGGTATACAAAGTTCTTAAGCATCATTATTCAGTTACAGTTTTTCTCAGTGCCATCATTATTATCATTTTCTCATTAGAGCTTAAAACTTTGATTTATCACAACTTTGTTTGGTAGACTTTGGATGCAAAAGATAAAAAAATCTGTCTTGAAATCTCAGACATATCCATTGTATCTGAAGTACTTCAGAAGTTAAGCTTCAGCTGGCAGACAGGAACCAATTAGGCAAGCTCACAAGAATCTAAGAACTTCCATTATGTAATTTTTATTGAAATCATAATGAAAGAATTCCAGTGACTGCTGTGTTCCAAGAGCAAGCCCTATTTATATAAAGAAATATAGAAATATATGAAGAAATGACTTCCCCCTTCATCACAGCAAATATAAACAATTTTAGTAACTTATCACCTTCTCTTAAAGTACAACAAATGATCTCTTCTTCCCATATCTCATCTCTTACCTATAAACAAATCCTTAATGCTTCATCATTCAGACTTGATCAGCAAAAGTCCATTAAGGGTTACCAGAGATAACAACATATCTATTTTAACCTTGATCAAATAAACCAACTTTATTTATTTATTTAGCGTATGGCATCTCATATATGGACTTACATTAAATACTAACTTTTAGCCTAAGTTAAAAGCACTTTAAAATATAAATATTAAAAAGATCTAGATTCAAATACCAATGTCTAGGCCATCTAACCAACTTTATATTCCTTCTTTTTTACTTTTAACAATCTTGATCTTTACTCCCTTCAAATAATGTCCTAGAACTTGATTTCTTTTCATTTTTCTTTGTCCTGTCTCACAAATTTCTTCAAAGCTTCAACAAGTCTCTTTTGTAAATCCAATATAGGAAAATTATCCAGGTCACTCTCTTAGTTTGTTATTTTTGTTTTTTGTATAATGGCATAATTATTCAAATGACAGCAATTGATATAAACAATATAATTTACATCATTTACATAATGATAACATTATGAAAATTGTATAGATCAACACAGATGATGAAATGTTTATACTTAAGAGACATTCAGGAAGAATGGAACCTCTTCCCCCTAGATAGTTTGTTAAATCAAACTTCACTGTGTTTAGAAGAAAAGTGTTGTGTGGGTACTAGATGGAGATATTGGAAGAACATATAGACTTTCTATTCCTAGACATCCTTTGGAACAGTCTGTATGGGAAAAACAACAGTCTGTAAAATTAGTGGTAATACTCTGTGTATAAGCACAGCAGCCTCATGGACTGGGTCATGCTTACATGTTTTATTGAAGAGAAATTCACTAGAAAATAACAGTGTTCATCTCAAGAAAACTATTGTGATTCTGACAGCAACTAGCAGTACTTCAATCAATTTACCCAAGTGCTTTCATTTTTCCATTGCAAGACAGGTGAAACTATAATAAATACTGGGAGAAGGAAATGAATTTGTAGCCAAACACTATACAAAACACAGAAGAGAAAAATCTCACTCTACCACACACACAATCCCCTCAATGAAAATCTATTTCTTGTTTGATCAGTCTTTCTTTTTTCAGCGCAATCATTTCCTTCTTATAATGCAAGATATACAGTATGGTCCTTGAATCAGAGCAGATACTGAGGTTATACAACCCATTAGCAAAAACAAAGCTGAGATGCATTAGCAAATTCTGGGCAAATCTTCGGGTTAAAACTAAACAAAACACCACTAGTCAAAATACAGCAATCTAACCTGACCAGCATGGTTCTCTTTCTAAAAAGATTGGCTTAGGCCCTTGTGACTTCATAGGCAGGCTATGTAAAACTAACCATTGCCTTTCCTATTTTTTCTGGATTGCTTTACATTTATTATTTCATTTATTTATATCTCTTTAAAAAATAATGCTTCCTCAGAGCAGCATAATCAGAACAAAACTGCAGTGAACAGTCAGATATCAAAGCCCAATAAAAACACATCAGCTTAGAAATCCAAGGTGGCAGCATTCATGAAGCAGTGAATTTCTCCCCCTAATATGAATTTTATTTTCTCATGCATTGTTACTTTACTATCACTTGCTGGGAGCAATAATCATTTAAAAGTGTGAAATGTGGGTAGTTTGTATTATCCAGCTTGACCTTTATTTTTTTATTGATTTGTTTCTAGTAAAAAACAAAAACAAACTCCACCTTCATATTATCCAAGCCAGCAGTAAAAAGAGATGCAGTCCTTGCCGCAAGCTATAACGCAGATTACCTGAATGACAATGTTGAGAGGCACTCCTCTATGGGAAGAAGAGCATCACCATTGCTTATCACTCCCATTTGAAGGCAGATCACTTTCTGTTCAAATCTTTCTTACTTTAAGGACTTTTAAAATGTATTTCATTTGAATAAGGTCAAAATAGGGGCTGTTGCTTCTATACATCTTAAGATACAAAAGGACTACTTGGCTAAATCTATAAATGGGGTTTTATTTATTGGAATTATTCTAAAAGCCCATATTTATTATTCACAGAAGTGCAGATTACATTACTCTTCTGTGTGGCATTTCCATTAAATCACAAGGCTGACAGGTTATCTTTAATAATCTTTAATGGCATATAAAGAACACTTCCTAAATGTTAAAGGAAAAGTTGATGGTTATGAAATGTCATTCAAATAAGATAACTGTTGTTTTGATGGCAACCATATATTTCCTTTTTAAAATCTAATTTGGCCTTAAGATTGAAATCACTGTCACCTGGAAATGGTGGTTCCTGAGTAGGTTGTTATGAACTGAGTCATCATAAGTGCTGAGCTCATATTATCTACTCAGGACTTTAAGAAGGGGAAAAAATCCACTGAGCCAAGCCATGATGACTGATGAGCACACAAGCACTTCTATGCAATTTGCTTGGCTTCTGACCTTCTATACATCTTAAGATACAAAAGGACTACTGGCTAAATCTATAAATGGGGTTTTATTTATTGGAGTTATTCTATCTGCTGTCTTCTTCTTCCAGGATATTTTTTTTCAACTTCCCAGTTAGCCTGCATTCCTACCCAAAGATTAACAGGGCCAGATCCTGCTTCTCTTCCAAGCCCAGACAAGGTCAGACAGATGCTGCCACATGCTAAAATATGCAGGTTTTTAGTTATGTGCTTAAAAAAAGAAGAAGATTGTAATGGCATAAGGTTAATTTGTGTATACTTCTTGTGCTTTGTTGGTCCTGAAGGACACAGAATCACAAGAGAAAATACAGAAATGATGATTTCTGATCATTTTAATCAACAGACAATGCAGACTTTAAGCCTTAGGTGAATATTAAGCTGATACTTTACCTCTTCAGTTTTAAAAACAATGTACAAAGCATAAGGCATACACTGTTTATATTCTGGAACAAATGAGATAGGTAAATACATTTGCTTTGCAGTGTGTTCTTTGCAAGAACATCAGACAAGATGCTGCAATTGCCACCCTTAAGTATACTTCAATTATATTCCTAAGATATTATAAAGTGTGAGTGCCTTTTTTTGTTTAATGGACATTCTGTAGGCTATGCTACGTCCTGACTAAAGCATTAGTTTTCGGATGGTGACTTGTGCCACAAATAATTTGACTGGGCACGCCTAGTGAGGCAGAGAGTAAGCAGGAAAGAAAGGAGATTGGGTTGACCATAAAACAGTATTAGCCCTACTGTAAGATTGGTTACATCTTACAAAGGATATGAACCTTTCCTTTCCTTTCCTTTCCTTTCCTTTCCTTTCCTTTCCTTTCCTTTCCTTTCCTTTCCTTTCCTTTCCTTTCCTTTCCTTTCCTTTCCTTTCCTTTCCTTTCCTTTCCTTTCCTTTCCTGTTTTTAAAACAATTTTACTAACAGAAGAAAAATATGTTGATCAATATTGTCACTTTACAGTTTAGGAGATACCCTAGTGGAACAACAGAGTGGTAGAATATACCAGTGTGTCCTCCAGATGTTTTTGATCACATCTCTTATTTAAAAAATGGCTTTAAGAATCAGCTCCCCATCATAGTGATGATTTTATTGGTATACTTTCCACAATTTAAACATCTTACAGTGACTAAGTACACACATGTATAACCAGGTCACTTAACTAGGAGGGGTTACATTTCCACATCATGAAAAACTTAGCTACTTTTATGCAGGAGGTTAAATTTTTATGTAGCTTAATGTGTTGTACACCCCTGGCCCATTGGATTAGTTTATGACTCACTGTACTTGCAAACCCAGCAAATGGCTTAATTTAGTAAACATGTTAAATATGTGATGCAAATACAGCCTGATGATACTAGTTACCATCAAGTTATGAATCTGACTTTTCTTCCATTGGTTTATAAGATTAGGTGATGTAGACATCTCTAGAATTAAACTAGGTTTGAAGGCTAGTGTGGAATTTTAGAAGACCTGTATTGCAAGTAAGCCCCATTTACACATTGCACTAATGTGGTTTGTTTTCAGCTTGGTTCAATGAGTCATTATGAATAAGCACTATATTTGAATCAGCCCATTATAGTTCATTAATCAAATTATGATTTAAAGGTATTATGTATGAATCCATGATACCTCTGAGTACATAATGCATTGGATTGTGCTGTTTGTGAATAGTGTTGAGAACCGAATTTAATTTTTTGAATTTTTGCAGATCAACTCATTATCATCATGCTCTGTATTTCTAAAGGCCAGTGATTGAGAAGTCCAGGGTATGCACCTAAAAAAGCTTTAAAGTTGATTCTTCAGGATTGTTGTTTTTTTTTTTTTTTACCCATTCATGCATTTTTATACATCAAATTTCCAAGCAATTTTTATGGGAAAAAAACAAGTTGTTAACAATAAATGGTTGAGGTAAATTAAAAAAAAAAAGTAGGCTTAAAATTTTGTATAACTGATCTTGTTCATGTAGCAGAGATAACAATTCATTCACAAAGCCTTACAACAAGTTCCCCATTTAACTCCTGGAAACACTGACTTTAGCAAGGCCAGACATAATAAAAATGTCATCTTGGTTAAAACCTCATATATACAATATATAAAGATTGTTTAAAGGAAGGCTTTCAGAATTAAACATATTTATGATCAGTTTATTTAATTCTGAACGCTACCATAAAGAAGCCTCCAGCAAACCTTTGTCATTTTTACAATGATTTTTTATCAGCTACATTTGTACCTGCACATGCAGGGTGATATCTGAACATCCTATTCAAGGGATTTTGTTTTATGACTGTTCCTTCACCTGTATAATCTGCATTTATTAACTTGTCCTTTCTAATATAATAAAACACCAAGTAATTCCTTTTATGATAACACTGAAGCAAGTCTTAGAATCACCCCTGTTTCTCAGGCTTACAGCAACCAACTTGGAGATACACAAATGCAAAGTAGTAAGACTGTACAGGGACTAGAATTGGCTGCAGACCCAAATGCTTCTAAGGAGAATAATTATATATTCAGCTCACAATACAAATGATCGTACTGATTTATAGAAATTAGTTTGCCATGATTCCCTGGTAATTACTCTGGAGACGTGGTAGCCATTCATGTTCCAGACCTGTTAAATCTTGCATCCCTATTTTCTGTCAATGCCTTTTGGTTTCTCCCATTCATCAGCTGTTACTTTTCATTTCATGGCTCAGTGATAAAACTCTCAAAGTTTTTCCCACTTAGACACCCAACCTGTTTTCTTCTTCAGTGCTTTGACTTTCTCAAGGACTCATCTTTTATCACATTAAACATTGCAGGCTAATAAATGTTCTCTTTTTTCATGATGTGCAGGCAAGGATCTGAATTCTAATTATATTAAACTTGATCTCTAGATAAACACATGGCATATTTGCTGCATAATACAAGCTAAATTACTAGAAAATGCAAGCAGTTTGGCAATAATTCTCAAATCCAACATGCACCTCAATATTATGCATGTTTATTTGTAAGATTTAAGTAAATGTACACAGGATTGCAGTTTTTAAGTGAAGACTTATGGTCCATCTGCCTTTTGCCAGGCCTAGTACCATTAAAACTAGCTGAGATCACACATAGATTACTTTGTCACTCAGCATTATTAATATCATGAGCCAGTGATTAAGAGAAGCAATACTCACATGACTGACTTCAGAAGTAAAATTTATATATGACTGGTTCCAAAATTTACTCAAGTCTGTTGTGGAAATGATTCCACATACATAATGCTAACAAGGCAATATAAAATGACTGTGTTCACACATCATGCTAAGCCAAGATATTTTAATCATGCTTTGTTGAGTAAGCCATAGGGACTAGTTTACACATAATGCTAAATTACAGTGGATGGTGTCACATATCAAATTAAGCCATCAACAGGCAAACTATGTTATAGCTTAACTTTATATATGAACCAGACCAGTATTTGAAAAAGGAAGTTTTAATTTTAGTGAAGCCCTGATGGTCATAGCGGTCACTAATGTCAGCAGAGGAATGTGGTCATTCTTGACTTCCCATGCATATTCTGAAGATTCTGCCACCTGTGTGCAGCAATATCTCTGGTAGGATCTGCCATGGTTCTTCATGGTTCTATTGGCAGTTCTTTGGAGAAAGCTTGTTCATTGCCAATTATCATCCATGAACTATTGCTAGAATGAAAAATCCAAGAACCCACTGCTATGATTCTTGAAAGTATGTATCAGCTGTCAGGTTCGGTCAGCCATCCCCGGGAAGCGCAACTTCCTAGCAGACGGGTTGTCTCGCATGCCCCAGCACGCCAGCCTACGAGAGGAGATCGTGGACTCCATCATCCCTGCCAGCAGGCTGGCTGCAAAGGCGGTGACCTGGAGCCAGACCAAGGGGGAGCGACGGGACGCGGCACCTGAGGTAAAGCAAGGGTTCGCGGAGGCGGCGGAGCGGGACGCTTGGCTCAAGCAAAACCGAGAAGCGCTAACCAACCAAGAGGGTTTGTGGTGGCACGAAGGGAAGTTGTACGTGCCCGAGGGGTGCCGACGGGAGGTCATGGAAAGAGCCCACGACAGCCGGAACGCGGGGCATTACGGCTTCGTGAAGACGCTCCACTTAATTCGGCGGCAGTTCTGGTGGCCAACGCTCCGGAAGGATGTGGAGGCATACTCGGGGGGTTGCCCGGTGTGCGCGACGGCGAAAGGGGCCAAAGGCAAGCCTAGGGGGTTACTCCAGTCGGTAGCGGAGCCCGACGGCCCATGGCAAGAGATCGCCATGGACTTCATAGTAGAGCTCCCGGAGAGTAAGGGGAAGACCGCCATTTGGGTGGTTACGGACTTATTCTCCAAACAAGCGCATTTTGTAGCGTGCCGGCGAGTCCCCACGGCAGAGAGGTTGGCGAGGCTGTTCGTGCAACATATTTACCGGCTGCACGGCGCGCCCCGACGGGTCGTCAGCGATCGGGGTGGCAACTTCATCGCGCGGTTCTGGAGGGAGTTCCTGAAGCGGGTGGGGATGAAGCAAGCCCTTTCCTCCGCGGCGCATCCGCAGATGGACGGAGCCACGGAACGCCTGAACGGGGGGCTCGAACAGTACCTGCGATGCTACGTGGGGCACCAACAGGACGATTGGGCTGAGCTACTGCCATTCGCGGAAGTAGCATACAATAACGCCGTCCACAAGAGTACCGGCTTTTCTCCATTCAAAGTAGCCACCGGGAGAGACTTCGTCCCCATGCCGGAGTTGCCTCAGCCGTAATCCCAAATCAACTCCCTGGACGCCTGGTTCGCCCAAATCGACGCCACCCGGCGAGCGGCGCACACGGCATTGCAAAGAGCCAAAGCCGATTACAAAAAACACGTGGACTGCAAGAGATTCCCCGAGGGGCAGTGGAAAGTGGGGGACCAGGTGTATTTGTCAACCAAAAACCTAAAGACGCACCAGACATCGAAAAAACTCAGCCCGAGGTTTGTGGGGCCATTCCCCATTGCAGAGGTCATCAATCCAGTAACTGTCAGGCTGACACTCCCGAAAAGCCTCGGGAAGATCCACCCGGTGTTCCATTGCAGCCTGCTAAAGCTGCACCAGCCGGGGAACGCCTGGCACAAGGCAGAGGGGGTGCCACCACCCATCATGGTCGGTGGGGAGCAGCATTTCGAGATCAACCAGATACTGGACGCCAGGAGGCACAAGGGGCAGGTCCAGCTCCTAGTGCAATGGAAACATTTTCCCAAGTCCCACAGCGAATGGGTAAGCAAAACCCACATAAGAGCACCGGACCTAGTGCGGGACTTTTACAATAAATACCCCGGGAAACCGAAATAAAGTCGGGGGGGGAGTTGTCTTCAGGGGGGCGGTATGTCAGGTTCGGTCAGCACGGGGCTGCGGGAAGCTCGCAGCCAGACCACGCGAACTCCACCGGCGGTAGCTAGCGAGGAAAAGAGGAACTGAAAGCGCCGCTAATTAATGGGCCACCTGCGCCCAGCCAAACAGGAAAACCACAGCGGAAGCTTTAACTATACACTGATAACGGCGCGAGCCAACAATGAACGGGGCCGCAGGCAGCGAAACAAGATCGCCGCGCAGCACAGAACCCTCGGGCTTGCACGTAACGGGGAGGGACCAACCCAAGCCGGAGGGGACTGCCAATCAAGGACAATGGACCCTGACCGAACCTGCCATCATGGACAATCAAGAGGGATTATGGGGGGGCCGATGATCCGCAGCGGTAACGCGATCGCGGGGCAGGAAAAAGCGCGGGAAGGGGGGAATATAACGAGTGATGCAATTGTACCAAGCCAGTCCTGGCTTTGCTTGTGACTGCTACGTTACGCATGAGTAAACCTCTTTTGTGAACCACACGTGTCACGGGAGTTTCTCTGTCGAACGGGGCAAACCTTACATCAGCCACAAACTACCATTCTAAGGTGGAGGATCCATATTTGAAGCCCATTTCCCAGTGAAAACTGAATTTTGTCTTATTTAAGCATATTTAGAAGCTGCACCTTAAAGACTTAATTAATGGTCTGGTACAAACTTAAAATTCATTTTTGCAAGGGAGCAAATGGATAAGAAAATCTCAGCAGCCTTTAAGCTAAATTAGAAATGACACTGCAGTGGAAAAGAGAATGAGGCCATATGAGTTCTGATAAAGGTATGCTTTATAAACCATGGCTTTAAAATGAAACTGATCTTTTGTGATTTAATTATTTCAGAAGATAACAATTAAATGGATTTCAGATTGAGATCCTGCTGTGTCTCTTCCTAGCATCATGCATAATCCCAAGGTAGAAATCAGCATAAACTATATATTCTCCAGGTAGATATGTTTTCTTTGGGCTTGCAAAAGTCTCTACGCATCTGTCTTATAAATACCCGCAAAGTCTTGTATACAAGAATCCCCAACATTAGTATCCTGAAGTGAACAAAACTAGCTATGCTATTTTTTCCCTAATTTCTTCTTATTTGTTCCTGATCATTTTCATTCAGAAATGAATATACCATGTATATGTATACCATGTATTTTAGCAACACCAGAATTATATATTTTATCATTGGCTGAAAGAGAAAAAGAAAATCTTAAAAATTAAGGCAGACTTAAATCAGACTTACGCTGGTGGCAGCAAGAATATGTATAGTCCAGGAATGGAGGACTAGTATCCTAGCTTTAGACTTTTGGTACTCCACTTTTTAGAAAGTTTTATTTGAAAATCTTATAAACACAATATCTAAAATAGAAGATATTAAATATAACATCTCATTTCATCTCACTTGGGAAGATTATATTCTCTCTGATAAAAAGTCAGAATCAATTAAGAGATTTCCACAGTGATGATGTGGATTTTGTGGAGGGAAAATGAATTAAAGAGGCTTTAAAGAGGGTGTCATGAATCAGCCATGTATTATGATGATGACATAGCCTTTAATTATTTGACGTCCCCAATCATTTTTATTCTGATCTATTAATTATTAAAAGTACGGTTTTAAGGTTTATATAGTGTTTTTTAAAAATGCATATACCATCCCTTCGCTCCCCAGTGGTTCTTAACAATATACACTGAAATTAAACTTTCAATACCATGAAACAACCTAACATCCAGCCATAATCAAAATGAAGTAAAACAATCAAATAGCATGTGTGTGTCCAATAGATGACTGATAGATAGATAGATAGATAGATAGATAGATAGATAGATAGATAGATAGATAGATAGATAGATAGATGATAGACAATACGGCGCAGCGGCTTAATGATGCTGAAAGTTGCCAGCCAGAAATGGTTGACACTTCAGCAGTTCAAGCCCAGTTTTCGCGCAACAGAGTGAGCTCCTGTTTCCTCCCCAGCTCCTGTCAACCCAACAGATCGAAAACTTACATGAGTAGATAAATGGGTACTCTCACTCCGGTGGGAGGAAAAATGCTGGCGGTGCTTTGTAAAAAGGAGTCGAGAGAAGTTGCCAGTAGCGTGGAAGCCTCGCTCACCCGGAAAAGGCACGAAGCAACGGAAACCCCACCTCCTGCGCTCGCCAGCTGGGCTCTGCTCTAGGAAGGCAAACCACTTCCAAAACACCTTGCCTTGAAAACTGCAAAAGGACTCGTCCAAGCAGTCGCCATAGAGTCGGTAACAAATGAGTGTGGATTAAAAAAAAAAAATCCTATATAAAAGATTTTAATATGACTTTAAAAAAGTGTGCTGGAACCAGGTATAGAAGTGCATTCCAAATGTTTGCTTGGGGATGGGGGTGGGGAGATGCCCTTTTATTTCTCAATAATATATGAAAAATTGTTTTTTAAAAATTCCCTTTGTGGTATTGTTTGGAAGTCAATTAAACTACTTGCGGGGTTGTTTGTGATTCATTAGTTTAGTCCAAATTGTATTTTGTGTAATTATAATGGATTTTACATTCTCTGTTTTGTTGGCTAATTGCAGTTTTCAGGGTGTTTTATTTGGGTAAAAAATAGGCATCCCTTTCTAGAAGTTATATTGATTCTTCCTCTGAAAAAACTTAAGTAGTAATTTCTACCTATCCTAGCTCCTGAAAGTCTAATGCAGGCATTGCAGTATCTGGATTATTTAACTGCCCTGGACAATGATGCCAGCCTTTTAAACTTTGGAACAATGATGTCAGAATTTCATATTGATCCACAGCTGTCAAAAGCTATTTTAGTTTCATGTAAATTTGGCTGCTTCGAGGAAATGCTCACCATTGCTGTCATGGTAACAAGTAAGCTTTGAACACTTGTGATTCCCAGAGTATCTACAAATAACTGCTGATAACTAATTAAAAAATAAGTTGGTTCATAAACAATTATTAAATTTACAACATTAGTAAATAGGAATTTTAGGCTTAACTTACTATTTGATTGTCATAAATATTAACTCACATGAATTAAAATATACCTTAGAAATTGCATCAACTGTGCCATTCACAGCTTCTCATTTCACAGTGTATCCTATCAATTCATCAACCAAACATTTCTTAGATTACCTAATTTATTGCATATTGGACCCTTAAAAATGACAACATTTGCAATTAATGTAGTCTTGAGATGTAGATTTAATTTACACAGGTCTGTTTGACACAGACATTCAGATTGGGTAATGTTTCTTCTTTCACATTATCTTTAATGAAAATAAAATCATACAGCCCTACAGATGTTTGTCTATACTATATGAACAACTGACACTGGATTTAGTTCAGTGATGTAGCAAAAGACTGACAAACCTGACAGTGTATCAGCACACTTTTTAAAGTGCAAATAAACCCCATCAATAGGAATATAGCTTGCTTTTCACAGTTGTAGCAACCCGCTATTTAGACCTACTTGTCACATAGATATCAGTGATAAACATATCTTTTCTTGATAATACCATTTCAAATTAAAACTGAGGGCTTTCCTTTGATGGATGCACAATCTTTGCCAGCATCACAATGCATGTGGCATTTTAGAAAAAAGATTTGTACATTCTATTTATATGCAAGAACCATTTCTGTGTGGAACAAACACATTATTTTACCCTGCTAAATAAACATACTTAAATATAGCATCCTTTTAGAGTTTCCTTAAATCGACTAGCAGTTTCAGTGTCCCCAGAATGTAAGTGATTTTAACAGTCATATTGTTCGAGCTTTAAAATTGGGCATTTTGGGAGCAATCTTTTTAAATAAAACAGGAACCAGTCAATAATAACATAAAATAATAAAATATTGGTATACATCACCACAGAAGTGCATAAAACTTACAGAATATCAGTGGAAAAACTAGGTTCTGTAAGGGCCTTACAGTGCAAAATCAACAGAAGAAGGCAATAAAACAATATGTTGAGGAAGCAACAATAAATAAGGAATATGCATTCTGCTCAGTGATACTAGAGTGTATGAGTTTCTTGTGGCCCTGGAAAAGTTCTGAGTCTCCAAGCACTGCAAAAGGTTTGGGACATAAATGCCATGACAGCATCAGAATTAGAAAATGAACGTTTTTGTTTTATTTTCTTTAGTTGTCTGTTTTCTTTAGTTGTCTGTGATATTTTAAGAATTTAATGGGTGCCTTATTTTATTTATTTATTTATTTATTTATTTATTTATTTATTTAACACATTTATATAGCCGCCCATCTCAGAATACGTGACCCTGGGCAGCATACTGTACATAAAAACAATAAACATCATAAAACACTAAGTAAAAACAGAAAAACAAAAAAGATAAAAATTCAAGATAAAATCCTTAGCCCCTTCAGGGGGTTAGAGTCTCATTCTGCCCCTTAAATTCCACCCAAGATGGGAAAAACATCCAGTTTTGAAGAGTTCGGGAGGGGGTCTGGCAGGGATAGTGGGTATCTTAAGAAAATCATGGCTACAACCATGGAGTAGGAGCTCTGGCTGGCTTAGGGGTTGTATATAGTCCCTGGGTTGTACACATATTTAGGTTTGTTTTCACACAGAGATAAAAACTAATCAAAGGCTATAGGGAAAAAGTACTTTTGAGGCAGAGAGAAGCAGCATCACATAGATGTTTATTTATTTAAGAAATTTATATGGCCACCCATCTCATATACATGACTCCGGGCAGCTAACAATTAAAATAAAAATAAAAACAAAACAAAACAACCAAAATTTTAAAAGAAGCGCTTCCAGATTTAAGTAAGGAATAGTTTCAAGAGGCAGGAATCTTATGTACAGCTCCATTTGCTGGGGTTGAACATGTCACAGTAGTTATAGAATAGGAGCAGTTTGTTAAGAGATGGGGAGGTTATGACCATGGATTGCTTTTGAAGAAACATGAAAGCTCAACCTAGTAGACCTCAGTACAACAGACTTCACATGAAGTGGACCAAATTTCTGTGGCAGTTTACATCATCTGTGGGGCAATATCATTATGTAAATGATGTAATTTCTATAATTTGCATAATTATGGCACCACTCAAATAAGGTAAACTGTTGTGATGACATGCTGTCTATGACTGTAATAAAGATTTGATTTGTGATGACATATTTTATTTAATGGACATTTGTGAACAATTGATACCCCCTCCCCTCAATTAGTCTGTTAAATTAAGGTAGTTTGCCTATTAAATTAAGGTAATGTGTGCCGTACTTGGGTATCAAAAACCACAGCATGTAGTAGCTGAAGTTGAAGTGTAACTCAGTTATAAAAAGAACAAGAGAAGGCTTGAGAGGATACAATAATTAAAGTGGAGTTTTTGCTGAGGAAGAGACACAATTCTAACAGTTCTCATTGAAAAATCCTCAGTTTATGTGGTAGACTCACATTTAAAAATGGTAAATTAGATTGCAATACTACAGTCATGAAATAAGCTTTATCAATCCTAATACATTTATAGGATCGCACTATTATAATATAGAAAACTCTACAATAAAAGCTTAGGGAGTTATGACTAGTAGTAAGAAAAACAAATGAAAAGGGTTCTTTTACCATGTTTCTTAAAATAAAATAAATAGCTATGAATTTGTTCAGGAAATTTCTGTCATAGAGACATGCTAGGAACAAAATGCATGGTAATGACATGATACATGGACTATTGACCAAAAAATTAGAAGAACAGGGAGTTTCTTAAGTAACAAGACCAAACATAATTCTTAAAAAACAATTCCAAAAGCAAAATATTAAATAAAACAAGATAAAATGGAGCACTGCATTTAATTTTCTCTACCCTGTGACCAGAACATTTCATCAATGAGGCTGTATGTGTGCTGATTATTGTACTCTCTGGTCTATACATTTAACAAACAAAAATTACAGAACTGTCATATACAATAAGTAGAATTCAATGTGATCCAAAGATTAATCTCATAAATACCTTCCAGCAATTGATGTAATAAATCTTTTAAAATTATAAATGGGATCCTTGAATAAAATGTAATTGTGTATTTTCCTCTCAGATGATACTGAAAAATAGTGTCAGGTTTATTTTCTGAATTGTTAGGTATTAAGAATGGCAAAAGCCATCAAAATGGAGTTGGGTGACAGCGTGAGACAAATTGAACTCCCAATTTCAGCACCAATTTTGGGACAGAAAGAAAATGTACTGAACAGAAAAATAAGCCCTCTTATCTGGCTACTTTATGCAAGTAAGGAGAACATTTGGATAGCTTCAGCTAAGTATTTTAACATTACTATCTTAATTTTATCCAAAGGCGTAACTTTAATTTCCACTTGAAATCATGAGATCTTTGTTACTTTGCTTGTAACATTTTATTCATGAAATTCTTTATTTTAGACTAGTTTTCATTTAGTGTGTCTAGGCCACATTCCTATGCTCATTTACCTGGAAATAAACTCTAGGTTTGATATTATGTAAGTAATATTATAAACATACTAATAGTGAAACACAGCTTTTAAATAGACCAAACCATGCACTTTTGAAAACAGAATGCAGACTTGATTGTACCATTGTAGGCATAAATTCAGATAAATTCCATCTAATTACAATACATACAGATTTTTTTTCCTGTTTCAGATTGCTCATGACATGGATGGATGTGGGAACCACTTAACATTGTCACATAGGAAAGTATCTCAGCTTCACCCTTTGTAAATATACTACAACTTCATGAGGATCCCAGAGTGACCTGTATTCCACGAATTTTGTATACTGTAGCTGAAAATGCTATAAAAATCATCTCTGCAATATCACCAGACCCGTCAGAGGAAACATCTTTTTCATTCATTTTTCTATACTACTTAAGTAGTCTATCAGATCATCTAGCCAGTGCAAGCAAAGTTGCTGATGAATTGTGTTCTGTATCTCAGTTCAGAGCATTGCTTTGGATATTACTTAGGAGAGTTTCAAATCGCCAAGGTTTTTCTAATGAAAAAATTCTAAATTTTGATTTAATCCAGGAAATTGAAATACTGCCTAAAGGATAATGATGCTGGTTTTGTTTTGCTTTGAATTTCATTGCCCTCGATTTCAACTCTTTTCGATTCAGTTATTGATGACAGGCATGGATACTGGAAGCATTCCTAATTTTAACACACATGTGCATGTGTCTATGTGTATATATCAAAAGAAAGATATAATCTAGATATAGCAATATTGCATTCAACAATTTTCTGCCTGAGAAAAATGGGTAAGGAGCTGAGGTTATCACCATTTTAGATGCCAGTGGAGCTTGTTTTCATAAATACAAAGCTTTCAGGGTGTCCGTAAACATTCATTTTAGTCAAGAGAAACACAGAAAGCTGCTTTATAATTACTCAGACTATTGGTCCAACTACTTCACTATTTTTGCCCCCCTACTAGATAGATCTTTGGGATTTCAGATCAGGATCTACCAGGAATTATTGGGCTTGTTTTTCTGGGGCTTTGTGCACCCAATCCACATGCTCAGCCATCAGATACTTTTTAGGAAAAGCAACTACCTACGTATATGTTACTATGACTCAGGCTATAGTAGTCTTTAGTAAACAAATCCATACTGGATTAATTTTTCCCAAGGGATTTGTTCATTCACAATAAGGGGAAGAGGTGTTTGAACCCAAGCCATATTCCCAGTCTTCTCCCAGTCAGATGCCACGTTAGACAAAATATTATTTTAAGTACCGTATTTTTCCATGTATAAGATGATACTTTTTTCTAAAATCATTACACTAAAAATTGAAGGTCATCTTATACAAGGAAGTAAGCTGAGGAGAGAATCGCGCGGTTGCGAAACTGCCCATACTTTGTCTCTGCAAACAGGCTTCCTCCAATCACGAGCCTTATGTAACTGACGTCAGCTGATGCTGAACAAACCAATTGGAACACATCTCGTTGGAGGTGGAGAGCGTGTAGGCAGTGCGCAGGTGCGACAGGAACCGGTAATGTCAGAGCATTCTGAGCCCATAAAGATGTCAGAAAATAAAAAAATAAATAAGCGAATGCCTTACTCTGCAAAATTCAAACTGAATGTAATCAGTTATGCAAAAGAGCATGGAAACAGAGCTGCAGAGAGACAGTTTGGACCTCCTCCCACTGAGTGTATCATGTAAATGTTACCTAATTACTAAATAAAAATGTGTTCTGCTTTATCTTTAAAATATTGATTTCTTAATTTTGGGTTGGAAAAGTGGGGATCGTCTTATACATGGGGGCGTCTTATTAACGGAAAATATGGTAATACTTATTGCTAGCACTGGAACCTGATTCATCATTTAACACAGCCTTGCAGAGACAGACTATGGTCATATAGATTTTCATTATAAATTTAGTAGATGGGACTATTTCTATAAAATGGCTTACTTGCAGCTCAGTATAGCTGATTAGAGATGCTTTTCTGTATAACCAAATGAATTTTTATTAAAATACATTTATTTTTTGAAACAGGGAATTAAAGGGTAAAATCTTTATTAGAAATTTTAAAATGAGCTTGCAACTTAGTTTGCCTGTTTTGTTGTTTAAAACCAGAACACGTACTCTTAATAAAATAAGCCAACAGATTGTTCTTAAACCAAAAAACCTGCTTTGACACACAGAACCTATGCAACTGTAAGATTAAAGAAACAAAATCCATGGTACTTTTTAGAGATGAAACACCAAGTCCAGTAATTCCAGGGATATGCCTGCAGATCAAACATCCATGTCTCCTATTATATTTATCCACACAGTGGGCTTTATATGCACCTGTATATAGCCTAGTAATCTTCGTGAGCATTTCAGAAAGAATAGGTTCTATGTGACAGTAGGATATTCCTATCCAGGATCCATTGAAGTAAGAAAAAACTCTTAGTTTCCCTGAGTGCCAGTAAGGCATACACTAAAGCAGTTGTTTCTCAATCTTGACAACTTTCAGGTGTATGGACTTCAATTCCCAGGATTCTTATCAATGGCATGCTAACTGAAATTCTGGGATTTTAAGTCCATACACCTGGAAATTGCCACAGCAGGGAAACACTGCAGTAAAGCTTTATAGATTTTGCAGAATATGCTTTTGGCAAGAACTATTTTATATTTAATTTGTAGCTTGCAGCACCTGAAGAAAGTCTACTATCACTACTCTCTACAAGGAGAAGAAGTAGTTGAAGCATCCTATTTTGTAGATAGGCTTAAGAGTGTAAACTTGTGTGTACATTTCCTTTTGGAATCAATTCACATATGACATAGATAACATGATGAGCAAAAAATTTTTGTCTCTCATAGTGTTAGAACTTGATGTCATCCATTGAAATTAAATGCAGGGAGATTTAAGAACAAAAGGAAATGCAAACTGAGGAATTTGTTGACAACAATTGTAGTACTGGCAGCCAATTTGGATGATTTCCAAAGGGGACTGGACAGGATCATTTTCAGACAATCAGTAGATATTAACTTGATTCAGGAGCTAGTTTTTACTAACTCCTGAATCTTAGACAGCATGTGTTAAACCCTTGTTAATGGGAAGTGATAGTGGAAGGGGGCTCTTGCTACCCAGTCCAGATTTGTGAGCGTGTCAAATACATTCAGATAACCATTGTGTGACAGAAAATGCTGGCACAATCCAGCATGGCTCTTTTAACATTCTTAAGCATTTTTTGGAATGAGATAAAGCAATAAATAATAATAATAATAATAATAATAATAATAATAATGAGGAGGAGGAGGAGGAGGAGGAGGAATGAGAATCTTAAAATATGCATTGTTTTTGTTTATTCTATTTCTTAACAGATTTGCAGAGCTGGCACTTCAGTACTATCATATTTGTTTTTGTTGGTTTTGTCTTTTTGAATTATATTGCATTTTATTTTCTTTGCCATACTGTGAGCTGCCCAGAGTCACTATGGGTTGGGTGGCACCTAATCAAATACATTCAATTAATACTATTTCAGTAATTTGCCTGCTAGTGAAAATAAGACTGTTCTGCATTAAACAATCAATCATTTATCAACCATTTCAGAAACAGAAAAGGAACAGAAAATCAAGACAGAATATATGATACAGAACTAGAAATTTCAACTGAATAATGATGCATTATTCAATAAGTTTCATACTGCAAACTCTATTAGTACAGGTAGTCCTCATTTAATGATGCTAATCGGGACTGGAAACTCTGTTGCTAAGCAACATGGTTTTAAATCAAAAAACATGTGACTGGGCTGCAGTTCCAGCAGTCCCACTTGCCGCCATTAAGCGATGACCATGCAAGTTGTTAAGTGAGGACCTCCTGTGACTGTGACTTGCGACTTCCTGCCAGCTTCCCCATTAACTTGCTTGTTGGAAGCCAGCAGAGAAGGTTGCAAATCACGATCATGTGACTGCAGGACACAGCGACAGCTATAAGTACGAGGACCAATTGTAATTACCACTTGTTCAATGCTGTTGTAGGTTCAAATGGTCACTGAACAAGTGGTCGTTAAATGAGGACCACCTGTATGTTTCTTTTCTATGTATAATGTATGGTGAAACACCACTTATTACAACTAGACGCATGAGAGATTTCTGTCTATCATAATTGAACAAATGAAGACAGTATCATATTCAGCACACAAGAGCCAACTAGAAAAGTACGCAGCAAATAAATACTGACAATTATTTGAAACTTCTGATTACACATTTTTAAATGACAACTCATGGCATATAAAGATGTTGTAGATGTATAGCTGACATTTTACAATATGAAGGAAATCTTGAAAGGATGCAAATTAGTTTTAAAAAATATTCATTTATGACTCAGTTGTCAAAGTCTTAAAGGATGACTTCACAATATAGTTTGCATAGAAAGTGGTCTAGACAGAAAGATATTCTTTGAGCTTCTCCATGATGACACTCATCCTGTCAGCAGGGATTACTATCACTGTTCGTAAAGGCTTCATAGGTACATCTTCAAAAGACCATCTGCCTCCCAAACATGAGTCACTGTCGTCTTCTACTGAATAACTGAATTTCAGCAGTGATTGCTATTAAAAAAACAAAACAAAACTGATTCAGATTATTTCCCAAAGAGGAAGAAAGTATATAATTTTGTGTTCTCTAAGTACCAAACAAGACTTTTAATGAAAACCAGCTGTAACTGAAAATTCCTACTTAAAAGACGACTTGGAAGTGCCTCCACTGAAATCAGTATATATGAATAGTCATGGCAGCAAGAACAACATAAAGTACCATTCCTCTGTTAGCCAAGCATAAGATCAAGCAGTTGTTTCAGAGCTGAAACAGTGGAGAGTCCAACTCCAGAGACCAATCCCACAACTTTTCTATTCAAGGCAGATGCTTCCTAGCTAGATCTATAGCAGTAATCCACAAAACAAGGACACAGGACTTGAGGGTAAGCTGTCAAATTATATATGTGGTTATCATTATGGCAGTTGTGTGTGCTAAACAATTTATAGTCTATAATCAATAGTGATTTTCACATTAGAAATAAAAAGCTTAAATCCACAAAACTGCCCAGAGTTGCTGGCAGTCAGGCAGTGTATAAGTGTAATAAAGTAAGTAAGTAAATCAAAAGCACTCAGGAAATTGAACTAAACAATAGTTTTACCTCATAGAAAAATTCTTCTTCAGCATTTGAAAACATTAGCTCCTCTTTCTGGTGGGTACCACTTCCTTTTTTTTTAGCATTCTTCTTATTAGTATAAGTTTTGCTAATCAGAAGGTAGAAGTAGCATTTGCCACAAGGTTTGTTTGTACGCTGAGCTTCAGCTAGTTCTTTCCTAGAAATAAGCATGTTAATGACATTAAAGATTAAGGACAAAGCACTTCTGTTATATCCAGCCCTCAACCCACAAACTGCAACCACTACAGTATCGTTTTAATGTTGAGAAGAAAACGTGATTGTTTTAATGTATTCTCTAGCTACTACTTCAACTCTGAAAATTACAAAATTCAGTTGTTTGCCTGCAGTATACTGCTGCTAAATATTAAGTAGCATTTATGTCCCTTACAAAGTATCTCCGCAATTAAATAAAATAATTTATTCACAATATGTTTGTATTAAAGGCCATGTTAGACAGCAATATTAAAATGGGCTCATTTCTCTAGCTCTATTCTCTATTCTCCCATTCTAGATATTTCCATTTAAATAAGGTTTCAGAGGTCATCCAAGGATAAAAATTACAGTTCAAAAATGATTTGGGAGAAGCACTTACTGTAGTTGCTGGTGCATGGGCAGAGCAATCTGGGGAGGTACATTAATGAATCTTTCACTTAGCAGGAAGCCCACAGGCTTAGTGGTGTCACTTAAAAGCTTATCCAGCTGCTCAACCACATTCTGTTCACAGTTCTTTTCACACTGACTTAAGACCAGTTCTTTAATTTGCTCAGCACATTCAGTACCCTAGGAATCAAAAGACAGATCTTCTTTGTGCTACAAAATAATTGTTTACATAAGACAACTTGAAAAGCAAACTACTGGGCATTTTTTTCCTAGACAGTAGGAAAATCACTGCTGTGCTGTTAATAATTTGAAAGGATTTCTTTTAAAATTATTCACTCAATTCTTACAACAGGAGTTCTTAACCTTTTTGCGTCATAGACCTCTTTGAGTCTGCATACCCCTTCTCAGAAAAATGTATTTAAATACATAAAATAAATATTATAAAGATATAGATTGTATTACATACATAGATTATATGACAAAGGAAACCAATTATGGTCAAATAGTTATCAAAATATTAAAAATTATCAGATATGTGATATAGTAGTATATATGAAAATAAAGTTGTAATTTTTTCCCCATCCAAATTCAAAGACCCCTTGAAATCTATCCAGACTCCCAAGGAAGAAGCTGTGCCTTCATAAATTTTGGGTAGAGTGATTCGAGTTACAGGTAGTCCTCACTTACCAACCACCCATTCAGCATCCGTTCGAAGTTACCACAGTGCTGAAATATAATTTTATGGCCAATTTATGACCATTTACAATCTTTGCAGCATCCCTCAGTCACGTGATTACCATTATAGTCAGTACGCCTTATCCTGTGCCTGACCTGTGGCTTTTTTCTCCCCCTCCTTTGCAGAACAGAGAGAGTAGGGAAGAAGGGACTGCAAGACAGTAAGCTATTTGCTCTTCTACACATAGAAAGCAATGCAATCGCATTGTTGATGCAATTGCTCTGTGGGGGGGGATCAGGCAAAGGAGAGATTGGCTACAGAAATCAATTGCTTTCTCCCCCCCCACACACACACACGCCAAGAGATTGGAGAAGAAGGGATTTCAAGAGAGTAAGCTGTTTGCGTAGAGTGCCTGCAACTCCCAGCCCTGGGCTGCCAATGTGGTTGCATTGCTTTCGATGTGTATAAGACAGTAAGCAGGCACTTAAGCATTCCAAAGGGCAGGGGAGTGGTTAGGAAGCAAACAAAAGCTGGAGGTGTGAAATTGAGTAGTCTTGTTTCTTTCCAGCTGGAAAGCACAGCTGCAGTCACGTGATTTCTCATTTAGTGACCACTTTGCTTAGTGGCCAAGTTGCTGGTCCCGATTGTGATTGCTAAATGAGGACTACCTGTATAACAGTTGTTTAAATAACTCTAACAACCATCAAACATTTCAATATTTCATTGCCAAATTAAGCTTATGTTGATTTATATATGCTCATGATTACTGACCTTCCTTTCTGTTAAGTTTAAGAGGCTTATAAAGCCAAAAACTTCTTCATCATCTTCATCATCACTTTCTTCTATAACTTCTGTTTGCTATGAAATAGAAAATAAACAATAAAATACAGCTGATGCTTGTTCTCTTCAACATTTTTATGAAGACTTTTTCCCAATATGGCTTTCTCTACTGGGCATGCTTCAACTCCCAGAATCCCCTGCCAGTCTGGACATTAGAATTTGTAGTCCAATAAATTAAAAAAGGACCAAGCTGAAAAAGGCTAGCTGTATTTAAGTTAAAGCATATGAGCTGCTTTTCGGAGCAATATAACATAAAAGGACTAATACTGTACAGATATCAGTAGAAAAAAAAGCAGAATTAGTTTCATTGGAAAAGGCAGCATTGAAGAATTTAGTTTTCAACACCAGCTTAACTACCTGCATTAAAGGGCCCAAGGACAAGTCAATTCAGAGTACCATATCTGTGGAACCACCACTATGAAGTCCATCTCTTTTGCACTTGCCAATTTCATTGACCTTACAGCACACACAATAAAGTCCATCTTAATATTCAAGCAGAATCATTTTGATAAAGGCAAACTTTAAGGTAAGCTATCCCAAACTAAAGCATTAAAATGTTAATCACATCAATGAATGCCTGGGAACTTGTGACTAACCATACAATTCGAGCAAAAACATTAAATGACTGTAAGATAATGTATTTATGTTGGAAAATGCCTGGAGCTTTGGGAGCAGTGGAGCACATACATTCCTGTTATTAAATAAACCACATTATTCAGAAGCATGTCCTATTAAGCACAGTAGACACACAAAACACATGGACTTCGGTTGTATAATTTCCATGTGAGCATTATCTGCAAATACAACCTTCTAGTTCCTTAATCATTTAGTTGCCATTTTTCTGCATCATTTCGATTTTACAATACAGTATCATGTTTGAGATGACCAAAAGTACAATTGCACTTTACGCAGTATTCCAATCTGATTACATAATATATTTATATAACTGTATTAGCAGTTCTATTTTCAATTCCCTTGAAATTTCTTTAATGATAGCTGCACATTGGATTGACAGCTGTCGAGACTCAAAGGTACGCTTTCTGACCAATCATTATCAGCTCAAATCCCACAAATATGTATGTACTGTCTACGTTTTTCAAGCTACTGTGTATCACTTTGTACTTACTTATATACTAATCTGTACTTAGAACTACAAATGAAATGTTGGTGCAAACAGCCCTTTCATCAATTTTCTGCTGAATTACATGAAATCGGTGAACTTGAACATTTCAATCTAGTCTCTGAAATACTGTATCAACTGTGGTCAACTTCATCTTTTTCATTAGTAACAGTGAATTACACAACTACATCAAAATCGTAACCTATTTGCTCCATTGTTCTATCCGATAGTTGGAGGCCTGTGCAAAATGATACTGCGCTGCCTAAAATCTAACTGTCTAGAAGCGTAACAGGAAGTTGTTGGAACTGTCTTGTTGGTCATTAGCATTCCAGTAATGCTGTGGGAAATTCAAATTCCATATGCTAGAACTAGTATATCATATTAGAGAGCTAGTATATAAGGGGAGCAGTGAGCTAACCTTATGAGTTAAATGGACCTAGAAACATGAACATTGGGGAGATGGCCCTTCAGTAATTTATGGTTCCCTGAATAAAACTACCCACAGATAATCCATGATATGAGTCTCATCAACCTGAAGGCAGGAATCTAAACTTGCCATTTTTATGCTACAATTTTTAGTCAATCTAATCATATACATTTTTTTCAGCAGGTTACCAGAAAAACAACTGAAAGTCACTATTTCCAAGATTGCAGTCAAGCCAATTGCCTTTTTACTACAGGCTTTTAGGGCTATTGGCCAGCAGCAGATTTTTAATAACTTTTTAAAAAAGTTTATATTTTCATAGCCATAAGAGCCTACTCTTTCCTTAAGGTTTGCAAAGTACAGTGGGGCAAAAAAGTATTTAGTCAGCCACCAATTGTGCAAGTTCTCCCACTTAAAAAAATGAGAGAGGCCTGTAATTTTCATCATAGGTATACCTCAACTATGAGAGACAAAATGGGGGAAAAAAATCCAGAAAATCACATTGTCTGATTTTTAAAGAATTTATTTGCAAATCATGGTGGAAAATAAGTATTTGGTCACCTACAAACAAGCAAGATGTCTGGCTCTCACAGACCTGTAACTACTTCTTTAAGAGGCTCCTCTGTCCTCCACTCGTTACCTGTAGTAATGGCACCTGTTTGACCTTGTTATCAGTATAAAAGACACCTGTCCACAACCTCAAACAGTCACACTCCAAACTCCACTATGGCCAAGACCAAAGAGCTGTTGAAGGACACCAGAAACAAAATTGTAGACCTGCACCAGGCTGGGAAGACTGAATCTGCAATAGGCAAGCAGCTTGGTGTGAAGAAATCAACTGTGGGAGCAATAATTAGAAAATGGAAGACATATAAGACCACTGATAATCTCCCTCGATCAGGGGCTCCACACAAGATCTCACCCTGTGGGGTCAAAATGATCACAAGAACGGTGAGCAAAAATCCCAGAACCACATGGGGGGACCTAGTGAATGACCTGCAGAGAGCTGATAACAAAGGCTACCATCAGTAACACACTATGCTGCCAGGGACTCAAATCCTGCAGTGCCAGATGTGTCCCCCTGCTTAAGCCAGTACATGTCCAGGCCCATCTGAAGTTTGCTAGAGAGCATTTGGATGATCCAGAAGAGGATTGGGAGAATGTCATATGGTCAGATGAAACCAAAGTAGAACATTTTGGTCTAAGCTCAACTCGTTGTGTCTGGAGGAGAGAGAGAATGCTGAGTTGCATCCAAAGAACACCATACCTACTGTGAAGCATGGGGGTGGAAACATCATGCTTTGGGGCTGTTTTTCTGCAAAGGGACCAGGACGACTGATCCGTGTAAAGGAAAGAATGAATGGGGCCATGTATCGTGAGATTTTGAGTGAACACCTCCTTCCATCAGCAAGGGCACTGAAGATGAAACGTGGCTGGGTCTTTCAGCATGACAATGATCCCAAACATACCGCCCGGGCAACGAAGGAGTGGCTTCGTAAGAAGCATTTCAAGGTCCTGGAGTGGCTAGCCAGTCTCCAGATCTCAGCCCCATGGAAAACCTTTGGAGGGAGTTGAAAGTCCGTGTTGCCCAGTGACAGCCCCAAAACATCACTGCTCTAGAGGAGATCTGCATGGAGGAATGGGCCAAAATACCAGCAACAGTGTGTGAAAACCTTGTGAAGACTTACAGAAAACGTTTGACCTCTGTCATTGCCAACAAAGGATATATAACAAAGTATTGAGATGAACTTTTGATATTGACCAAATACTTATTTTCCACCATGATTTGCAAATAAATTCTTTAAAAATCAGACAATGTGATTTTCTGGATTTTTTCCCCCCATTTTGTCTCTCATAGTTGAGGTATACCTATGATGAAAATTACAGGCCTCTCTCATCTTTTTAAGTGGAAGAACTTGCACAATTGGTGGCTGACTAAATACTTTTTTGCCCCACTGTATATTCTTAATTACCCACTTTGGTGCTGGAAGTGTGACTGAACCACAAAGCTAAATTCAGGGATATTTAGTTAATTTCTTTCCCTTTTTGACTCTCATGGCTTGCTAAAAAGGTTGCTTATTAACAAGCATTTGCATTATTAAATGCAAAAGATTTTCTCTTTAAGGCAATCATTTTTTGGCTTTTAAAAACTCAGAGGCAAACCCATTTTTGTTTTGGTAAATGTAGTTGTATTTTTATATTTTACTATTTTTATTTTAACAGTTGACAAACAATGCTATTATCTTTAGAATACAAGGGCGGAATAGCAATAGTTTCAGCCTTTTTTACTTTCAGAGGTGACTGGTATTCAAGCACATTCTGGTGTTTTTTTTTCTTTTTGAACAGCAATAAAACTGAATAAACTAAAAACTATTTGCAGCTATTCTCTTGCTTTGTTTAGAATAAGGGTAAGACATTACAGTTAGGAAAAAGAAACAAAGTGGAGTTTTTGGTTTGCTGTTGTTTTTTCTTTTACAAGGCAATGCAATTCTAGCCTCTTTAGTTCATCAACAATTATTTTTCCAATATTAAGTACTGCTATAGTTAAGGTAAAAAGAAAATTCATTCATTCAGAAATAATTGTTTGCATGTAACCTTTACAATTTAAGCATGTGTGCTGTAGACGGTCTATATGTACCACAAATACTACAGCCTGAAATGCTATACTTGAAAAAGAGTCCTTTATATATTGCCAATTCACCATAAGTACAGAGTGCAAACTATCTTATTCTAGCCTGAAAATACAGTGTTTAAGTTAAGAGAATATGAAAAGACACCTTACCTTGACAACACTTCCAATATGATTTTGTTGTATCAATATATCGGTCAGATCACCTGTATTAATAGGAGCCTTTAGAAATAGCTGGCAGAAAAGAAACTTTTATTTAATACAATGTAATCTGTTTGTGAAATCTGATTTGATAGATATAGCCACTTTTAGTACTGGTCAGGTAAAGAGAGCTGTAAAATTCATTTGCAGGAATTCACATTAGGCCAGTATTCAAAGGATGATATAACTTTCAGCATAATTTGCTTATAATTCAATTTGATAATACCTAACCATTCTGTACTCATTTTCTTTATTCATAGAGATTTAGTATTCCAAATAACCTTGGTAAATAAATATTACCTGCAGCTATGCACTTTTTAAATCAAATTAGAATTCAAAATTATAAACTTTATACTCCCCTCCCCCCAATAAACAAGCTGCCAGAAATAATAGAATAGTACCGTCATATGGTTAAAATGTTCTCAGAATGTGACAAACGAAACTTCACATGCCTACCAGATGGCTCCAATGTTCTGGGAACATTTAAAGCTCAGTCAAGAACCACAACAATTTTAAAATACAAAAACTAAAATCAAGTGTTACAAGACAAAACATACATACCTGTTGCAGTAATTTTTTAATTCCATTTTTATCACCATCAGTTATTGTATGTGCTTCAAATTCAACATTTACTTCCTAGGAATAAAGAGGGAAGAAATAATGTGCAAAAGTGTCTATATTGTTTTACCAATTTTTAAAATCTAGCCATAAAATTAAAGACTTACCTGAGATATATGGTTTATCATGTACACCCACTAATTTGTGCCTATATTAATCCTCAAATTCTTTGTCTCAACTGAAGACAAAACCACTGTGAATTTCTTTTCCTTCTTGAATTGACTTTGAATGCGACCCCCATAAATGGAACCCACACTGCCACATCCCATGCAAGCTGCTCCATGCTGACAGTCTACCCCACACTGGCTGATGGGAGTTGTGGTCCAACATATTTAGAAGGAATCAAACTGGGGACGCTCTTTAGGTTTTGCATTCTGGTGGCAAAGCTAGCAAGGAAATGCACTTTGTATATATTCAGAGGCCTCCCATTTTGGTTATTATCACTCATATGGGTTGGGGGATGAAACCCAAAGGAGGAGGAAACTTCCGAGAGTGGAAACGAGATCGAGAAGTATTTCGGAACGAACATTAAGGAGGTGGGAAACGAAGGGGGATTTCCAGGCGGGGGACAGACTCTGTCAGAAAGGAAACGGCGGCGTCCTCTCAGCGGCTGAAGCCAAGGCCAGCAACCCAGCTGGGGTACTGGCCCATTTGGAGGCCCCCCGGACCCGAGGCTGCGGACAACTCCGAAGCACCCGAAGTTGCTCCAAAAGTCATGTCTGCTGGCGGACAGACTGTGGGCTCACCTCACCTCATTGATTTCTTCTTCGTCTTCCTCGCCATCACTCTCCAACTCCGAGTCAGATTCCTGGCCATCACTGCCTGCCTCCTCCTCCTCCTCCTCCTCCTCCTCCTCTTCCAGCCGAAGCCCTGAAGGCCCGTCCGCCTTCCTGCGCTTCGCCCCAGTGGCCATGCTGCCCCTTCCGCTATGCGCATGCGCTCGCGAGCCGGAAAGGCAGGCGGCGGGGAAGAGAAAGCAAAGGCGAGGACGCGGCGGGGGGCGGAACGCTGGTCCCGGCGTGGTCTGGAGCCGCTGCCTCCTGTGGGGGAGGAACCGCCGTGCGGGGGAATCTGCTCGTACTCGACCAACGACCGCCTCCTCCTCCGCCCACCCCCGTTTGCCACTTACGCGGTGGCGTAAGACGATTTTAATTTACACTGGCCTTTCAGGCGTAGATAGGTAGGTAGAGCGCGCAGTTCCGGGAGCGGAGCTTCCCCTTCGTCAGAAGGTCCGCGTCGGTGTAGGCGGAGCTTGGCTTCTGCCTTGGTTTAGCGGAGCCTCCGGATACCAGCTATAAAAATCCGCACGACCGCTCGCGGGTTGCGGAAGCCTTTAATGCCTAGTTGCCAGCAAGCGGCTGTTCGCGTTTTGCATCCCGAATGCAGTAAGCCTGCTGCACGTGCATGTTTAAATACACCTTACTGGCACACGCAGGTCAGCTTCTTGTGTACATTTTGCCTTTGTTAGTAGCCAACCTCCAATGAATGCAGGTTGTGGCCGTGTCTGTTTTTTTCCATGTGTATGGCTTGGATGTTGACCCAAAGGATTGGATTGCTGGGTAGAGTTGTAATATCTGTATGAAGGAACAAACGCTTCTGCTTTTTCCGAGCTGAACACTTTTTTCAAGGCCGGTAGATCTCATGTTAGCAATACACTGTTAAGAATATACAGCAATGAAACGGCATCATCGTGTAAAAGAGACAGCGGGAGAGAAATACTGCATTCAGTTTGGCTGCCCAGGATAGAGAAAGAGAGATTTTAAAAAAACTTGCAGTCTTTCTTCTGTGGTAGAAAAGGAGGAATAAAATAACTGTTTTCTGTTTATTATTTTCTTTCTTATCATAGTTTTCCCCTAAAGTCAGGAAAAGATCAACATTTTATAATCCTGCCTTTATTATTATTTTTTTATAAATAACTCAAGGTGGCAAACATACCTAATACTCCTTCCTCCTCCTATTTTCCACACAGCAACAACCCTGTGAGTTGGGCTGAGAGAGAATGGCTGGCCCACAGTTGCCCAGCCAGCTTTCATGCCTAAGGTGGGACTAGAACTAGTCTAGTACTAGGGACTAGTCTCCTGCTTTCTAGTCTGGTGCCTTCACCACTAGACCAAACTGGCTTATGGTCAGGTTATGTTCAAAAGTCAGCCCTCCAGTGTAAGCCAGTATTTTGCATATGGCAAATGAGAGACAAGATAAATCTGACAGACTGTAATTTAAGGTTTTTTTAAAGTGGCCTGGTATTCCCATGTTAGAGAAGTCAAGAGCTTTAGATAATTCTATTCCTCCCCCCCCCCCAATATTTTATAGGGAAGCTTTTGGCCTGATACTATTTGTTTGTTTATGCAATTCATCTGCACCTCAGTCCAACCAGATGCTAGATTATGTACAGATATCAAAAATAGCTTACAAACTAATAATAGTAATAATTACAACTGATGCTGATGGCTCCACTTTAGTCAGCTCCAAAGGCTTTGGAACAGTCAAGTTATTACAAGCTTCCAGAAAATCATGAGAGCAGAGGGCAAGCTTTTCCAAAGGAAGGGAGCTCCCACAGAGAATGCCAGCTGTTGTGCCCAGTCTGCTGTGCCTCCTGATAGGCTTTCTTGGCTGTCTGGATTGACATGCAGAATTTCTGGGAAAGAGGTCATTTACCTACCCAGGCCAGGAGCCATATAGGGCTTTAAAGGTAGCAGCCAGCATTTTGAATTTTACCTGCCATATCTAAGCCTACTAAAATCAAATATAGGGATGGATTTGAAGAGTGTTTGGCTTGTACATTAATGTAACCAGTGCAGTGTTTGTCAGGGAGAGTTTAAGATTGAAGTATTTCAGTTAGATGCCTACAGAATCATGAATCATGGAAGGTGGAATGTTACACCCCCAAAAGACAATTTGATCTTCCCCATCAGTTGTTACCATCTTACATACAACATTTCCTAATGGAATGTTTTCATTCATAGAGCTTGGATTCATGAAATAACAAAGAGTTACATATGAATGGATGAACCAGTTCATCTGTACTATAGACTCTTTACCTGCTCATAGGTAGTTAGTTTTTTGTTATGGTCACTGACCAGAATTTTCCAATTACATATAATCACCAAGTATTTATTAAATCTAAACATCTTAGATTTGTATTCCTTAGATGAGAGATGTGAGTGTAGAGAGTAAAGAAAATGACCTTGATGGAGATATACAGAAGCTGTTGCCTAGGCAAAAGGGGCTGAAACATTTTTAAGTCCAGAATGTCAAGAGAAATTTGGAAGCTGGCCAGGCAGACACCTCCCTAATTCACTGGATGATAAGAAAGAGAAAAAGGTACAGTACAATCTGACTTGCAAGATTCTGTTTCAGCCAATATCAAGTAGTTGTAGCCTTCCTGTGGCATTGATTTCATGGCCTGGTCTATCTAGTGGGGCTGACAGTAAGTTACATGTTTCTCCTAATCTCTTTAGTGTAGCTTCCAGTATTGCACTCTTGATTATGTACTGCTACTTCAATTTAAGGTTTGTCTACGAAGGGTGAAGCTTTGCCAGATAAAATGTAATGTCATAATCCTGATATGTGGATAGAACATTCTTAGGGAACAGTCTGAACCTTCAGATTCAGAAGCTGAAGAGCTTGACCAGTCTGAGAGGAACTGTGAATTAGCTGAACAGAGTGCACCTGAGGTGACACAGGTGTAGGTTGAGTCAGCTGATCCAGAGCCTGAGCTAGGCAAGATCCTGAGCCCAGAAACACATCACAAATTCGGAAGAGTGAAGGAAGTCAAAAACCATCTACTTGAAAGAAGGAAGTGGGACTCAGCCAATTAGTCAAGCTGATTGATTTACTGGTTGATTATGTGCTATCATGTCAGTGTTGACTCTTAGCAACCACATAGATTTTCTCCAGGAGGTCCTGTCACATCTTCCAGTGGAGCATACATTGTTGCTGTAACTGAGACCAACCACCTTGGCTGTTGGTTATCTTCTTTTTCTATTACATTCCACCTTTCCAAGTGTTATAAACTTATCCTAGCTCCAGAGCTAGGTCTTTACATAATGTGTCCAAGATACTATAATTTGAGCCAGGTCATTTTGCCTTACATGAAAAGTCTGCACTGATTAGTTGTATGATCTGTTTCTTTGTTTCTTGGCTATCCATGGCACAGTATTCTCAGGAGTCTTCTCCAACACCACTGTTCAAAAGTCAATACTTTTTCTTCTTCTGTTTCTTCAGTATACAACTTTCACTTCCATAGAGTGCCACAGGAACTCAAGCTGATAGTCAGGGCTATATAAAAGAGATGTCTTCTGTGACTGGCTCTTTATGGCAAGTAATGTTCAAATTTCCTACCCATTACTTTCTCCATATGCTGTTGCTGGATTATTTAGAACTTGGGATGGAAATGGACTTTTTAGATCTTTCTGAACTTGGGATTTGTCTCTTTGAACTGTTGCTAAAATAAGTTCCCATGCCTGTTTTCTATGTACCAGGCTCTGTGCTTGTACAGTGCTTGTGTTATTTTGCTAAAAGATTTTATGACTACAATAAATATCTTGAGTTTGTTGTCAGAAGCTACTCTGGGGGGGGGGTGTGCATGTGTGTATAATTGGCAGCAGAGAACGGATGTTGACTGCAGTCACTGCTGTATCTTTTTCATATATTTCCACTGTTTTAGATGCTAGGAAAGCCTCACTTGGTTTTGTTTAGCTAATACAATTTGTTTAGCTAATACATTTGTTTAATACAATTATGATATTTAAGATATAGGAATCTGCACTGAGTGGCAAGTGACATAATGTATATTAAGACATCATTGTGGCTTTTACTGCAAGTCTATGAATATTTTAGAATATTTAATATCTTAAATATCTTGAGCAGATGTACTACTAAGCTCTTAATTAGCATCACAGTTGTGCCTATTTTGACAGCAGATAGAGTTATGCATTGACCTGGGATCTGAGTAAGTTTCTGTTAAGAACTGTAACCTGTTCTTTTTAATATCATGCAGTTTTTTCTAAATATATTTTTATGATACTCACAAGATTATCTCTGAAGACATGAAAAGTCCATCTTTGTTTTACAGTGTGGATATCAAAGGTCTGTTTAGAAAGTTTTCTGAATTATCATGTCTTCCCAGTTTCTGTAGCATTTGAAATCTTGCATACTTCAAAGACTTTTACAATTCTTATAAACATTAATGCAATAGTGCAATTTTTACTTCATTGCCAAATACTAAGGTGGGAATATAATTTTCAGTTGATTGGAGAACATAAAAAAATGTAAAATGGTGAAGTCCTGCCTCCTTAGAAGGGGCAATTGTATTCCCTTTTCCCATTCTAGTGAAGAAGTTCATTGAGAAGCATATTTTGTTATACTGTTTTTCCAGGTTGTCTATATTTGTGCACATTTAGTTCCCCATATGCACCATTACATATAGAAGTTGCTGTAAATGCATGTGCAGTTGCTGTAATGCACAACTGCAAAGAACAGCAGTTTTCAGTGATGTGGAAAGAAACATTCAAGGACTTTCACCTACCATGTGAGGATGCTTCTGTGCTTGATATATTCTGTCACCTTGATATTGAGCAGAAATATATATTATCTCTCTGTTAAAGTTGCCAGTATTTAGAAGGAAAATATGATCATCTGTTTACAGGGAACTTATGGATGGCATGAGGGAAAAATAAATGTACTAGCTCATAGGTACAGCTCCTTTGGATGATAATTAAGAAATCCCCCCACCAAAGGGAGGGTGAGGCAGCATAAGTCATATAGAACCTTATACACATGATATCCTGTTACATCCATGTATCTTTCTGGTTGAGAACTTAAGAAAAGGAAGGTATATGCTATTCTAAAGATTGTCATTGATGCTTTCAAGAAATGGCTGCCATAAAGGCTACCCACTTGCAATGTGGCTCCCAAGAAAGATGTGGCTTGAAAGGAATGGCCTAAAAAAAGGTAAAAGGTGGGGAGAAGTTGGTCCTTGGATCCACAACTCATTCTTTTGATTCCAACCCAGTGTTCTGCTCTAATACCCATATCATAGAAAGCAAGATGAAGAGCCTCAGAAATGAAAAACTTGCTGTAAGATTCTAAGACAGCAAGTAGAAGCCCAGGTATCATGGACTTGCCCCCACAAGCATAGCAAAATACACTGGTGGCACTCAAAGAAATATTTAGAAACAGGCACAAACTAAATGTACACCCAAACTGTACCTATGGATACAAAAGCCCTAGCAAAATATACCTACAGTACAGGGAAGACAAACACACAACACATATATTCAGCCATCAATAGACACATAGAGATAAGCCACATTTATACACCATTCAAAAGGGACAATAAAAAAGCTAAGAAGGAAACAAAAAGAGCAGAACACATCCTCTCCAGGAGCCTACACCCAGATAAACAGGGATTAACATCAGACAAACAAGCAGAAAACAATACCCTAATCAAAGAATTACCAAGGAGAAAACCACGTCCCCACCAACACCAGCAGAGCAAGCAAACCCCTATATTCTATATAAGCAGAGAGCAAACGCCATACTCACTAGCACTGATGAGGTTACCTAGTTGTATAATGAAACGTCTGCAAGCAAACAACCAAGGTCAGAGAGCACCAAGGACTCCACACAACACACATAATCCCAGGTAAAACATTATGCTAAAGCAAGCAAATCAACCTGATGACTAATGCAAATATTAACACATTTTTAGAAAATAGCACCACTTTTATTTAAATTTTAGAATTAACTTGCTTTAACTGGCTCATTTAAAATGCCTGGTGTTAATATTGTATGTTTTCTACTGTAAATTAACTACACATTTTGAAAGGCAGATGAGAAGCGTGCTATATAAATACTTAGACCTCAGGGGAACATCTAGTGGATTTGTAGTTTATGAGGCTGTTTCATGATGTGAAAAGAGAATATCCCCTAGATTTGGATTTTAAAGATCTCTCCCCCCCCCCCCCCGCCATGCATTAAACAAAATGGATGTGTCTCTTGCTGAACTTTAGCTAATCTCCCAAATGCTGCAGTGCTATTCTGAGAAGCAGCTTGGAATATATCTGAAACCTCTTGGCAGGCATAGCTTATCTCCTTTGTGCAGGACAACAAAATCATTTGGGATGGGCTTGCTTAGGTGTCTACATGCAAATATTTAATAAGTGCCTTGTAAAGTATGTATTAGAGAAACGGCATGGAGTCTTCTAACACTGATGGAATTTTCATAGTTATATGTTACAAAGTTACATGTAAAATTTATAGTATACAATAAATATGCTGCATATTTGTAAAAAAAATTCTATTTACCTTTTCATCTCAGGATGGGAAGACATATCATTTAAAAACAATGTGCATTTTGTTAACCTTATCAGGGCTGATATGCATTTGCAGAGGGCGCACATTAAGTGCATACTCATCTTATGACCAACAGCATTTCTGTGTTGCTGTTAATTATCCTGTTTCTTGTGATCATTAACCAGTACTACTCTTGTACAAAAAAGAATCCTGTTTTAGATTTATTTCCATTTTGTGTTCCCCTATTACAAGGCATTTCACAAGTATACAATGAAAGTGTTGTTACTGAAGGATCCAAAGGAAAGTGATGGTGGACCAGATTCATATATAAATGTGAGTAACTTAAACGCAAAGTTATAATATTTTAGAAATTTGTATTTGAATCGCATTCCTGCTCATCCAAAATTTAATTCTTCATTTTAGCCTAATGGGTGTGCTGGACAGATGACATTTCACTAAGAATTGAATGATCAAACAAAAGAACAGCTTTGGCTAGTTCAAACAATATGCAAGTTGTTTGTGCCTCTTTTTCAGTTGTCTTTTGGAAATAATATTTTACAGTCTGTGATAGCTGTGAATTAAGGGCTGCTGTGTGAGATCAGTAAGCCAGAAGTAATACAGTATATATCTCATTTTTATGTATTGTAGCCTCTCTTTTCAACTTTACAGGAATTATTTCCTGAAAATGAAATATATGGCATTGTATGAAATTGATGTACCTTAGGTGAATAATATACAGATTAGTTTTTAAAGAAGTCTACTTTGATTTGGAACCAAAGTGCCAAAAAAAATTGCCTTCACCCACATATGCCATCACAATAATTTATCAGCACCTTATGAAGTAAGACACATATTAACAAGAAATAGATGGATACATGACTGTTTAAGATAAGGGATGCTAATATCCAAGATTTATTTGGCATGCTACTACACTGAATATTTATTTCTTATAGGCATCTACTCCGTTGCTTAAATTAGAATGAATGGTAAAATGGATGATTAATGTCTTTAATGTCTGACTTCCTTGTAATACTTTTTTTCCCCGATATAAAGGAAATGTAGGTTTTATTTTTATAGCAAGCTTCCACATTTTACATGATATGTATATAGATACCACACTGTTACCGGTTAATGTGATGCTATGTAAAGCACTGAAATGGAGTAAATCAGTGGTAAGCCAAAGGAATTAAGGCATTAGATAAGAAAAAGAAAATACAGATATCTTTTGTTTATACCAAGACCAGTTATCATACTTCTCCATACTTTTCTACCTTTGCAGATTATTATTGCTTCTACCACATCCTTATATTGCTTCATGAAATATTTATTTACAGTATTTAATTATGATATTCGTACATTGCCTTTTGTTCTTTAAATAATTCATCTCTTTCTTTTTGAGATTATCAGCTCCATCCAGCCATGTTTTCCTCATTTCCCCCTTTTTTCTAGACCCATTCACTCTTCTTCCATATGTTTATTTTGCAATTCAGTCTCTTCACTCATTCTCTATATATGATCAAAGCCCTTCAGAGTCTCTTGTGCTTTATATTCAGTCCATAATTAATTTCCTTCATTCTTGATTCTGTCTGGTCTTGTCTTAACACACATATTTTTAAGTACCTCATTTCCATTACATTCAGCTTATATTTATCACCAGATGGGTCCATACATATGATTCTGCCAGCCATTATGACTTGGTCCAGTGAGGCTTTCATTTGTTTTTTTTGTAATATAGAAAAATATAAACTAGATTATCAGTTTAATCACAACTGTGCCACATGGAGCATTCTCTGCTAATGGTAAGAACAAAATAAATTTTGGTACATCGTTCCTGCCCTACGGAATGCCATTCTTCCTGAGGTTAGTCTGGCCCTATCCCAGCTGTCCTTTAGAAAAGTTTAAACCCTTGGCTTTTCAAACAGGCCAAAGGCCAGGTCAGTCTATGAGCATGCTTGATAAATGATGGGTGATTGGGGAAATATACAAAAAGAATCCCAATCTGCTAGTATTTGGTTGTATATTCTTATGATGGTTTTAACTCCGTATGGCACTTTTAAGTTTTTTTGATTTGGCAGCTGTGATGTAATGTATCTACAGGGACGAGAGTGATGTGGGAGATCATGGCTATCAGGAAGGAGGGGGCGCGTTCCAGGAGGGGAAAGGAAGCAAAAGACAACACAGTCCTCAGAGGGAGTGTGGGAAGACTAAGAGATTCAGGATGGCCACTCCCTGGAATCTCCCAGGGTATATCCACTAGTTGCTGTAGTATAGATTTAGTCTGGCAAGATTCTGTCTATAAGGGTTAAGCAAATAAAGGAACTGTACTCGCCTGGACTGTTTCATCGTTGTTCTTGGGCTGGGCCTGACAGCAGCCTTGTACATTTAATACATTATTATTACTTATGTTTATTATTTTGGCCAGCATGCCAGAAGTACAAAAGTTTTATCCCAAGTATACTCGTGCTATTCTATACAACTTAGGATCTAGAGATTACTTTGTAAGCAAACACTACCATTGCCTGCATCCCACCAGGTAAGAGGTTCATGCAAAGTACTGACATATCCATGGGATACATTCCACATGTTATAAGGAAATCAATCTACATTTTATTTTAAAATAAATTTTAAAAACATTTAAATGTCTATATAGGATCTTTTTTCTTTTTCTATATGGACTAACTGCATTAAAGTTCATTTTTAATAAAGTACTTAGCATGTATAATCATGTGCAGGACTCTTGTTGTGAATTCAGCCATTTTTCCATATCACAGTAAAAACATTTCAGAGAAACTGTTGCCAAAGTCATATATGCCATAGTCATGAACATTTTTAAATGAAATATGCCTTTAGCTGCTCTTTTCCAAACTATACCTTTTTCCCTGATGTGATGTTATTTGCTAAATAATTTGCAGATCTGCACATGGCTATCATAAGTCTCTTTATTTTCAGTGCTGTTTACTGATGTCTATATAGCTTTTAAATGGTCTCATTATAATACGTTAAGAATTACAGAAATACTTCTAAAATGTAAATGCCAATGTTTTCTGCTCACATAAAATTTTCCAAAATCCATACTTGGACAGTGCTTTTATCCAGATCAGCAAAATGACACAAACTTTAGAGTTCTCCAGCACTTCTCCAGAGGCAAGATGTTACAAAGAGCAGGGAACGGGGATGAAATACATCCCGCATATTAGGTTGCATGTTAGAGCTGAGGTCTGCAGGTCAGAGTCAGACAGGTATGTGGGCTGAGGCATTTGTTAGTGAAAGTATATTAGTATCACGCTGCACTCATGGATAAAAAAGATGGTTGCTCTTCCAGCTCTAATAAAGGGCATTCAGTCTTTTGCCATGATTAAAGCTCACAGGTTCCCGGTTGGTCAAAAAACAGAAATAAAAAAATATTGCAGTGTTTCTATAGAAAACCTATACAGTGGTACCTCGGTTCACGAACGCTTCTGTTCACCAACAATTCGGTTCATGAACAGCTCCGGTCGCAAAATTTTGCCTCCGTTTGCGAACTCCGCATCGGGTGACGAACAGGATCCGCGGCCATTTTCCCTCCCGTGACACGTGGTCGCGGCTTCCTGTAGGGAGGGGGACTCTCCCTCCAAGCAGTAACCGCCGCCCCACCCAGCTTCCTGTCCTCCATGCCAGTAGTTGCATCGAGCAAGGTTAGCTTTCTCTCTCTTCGTACTGTACTTTGTGTCATATTTTTGCAGTTAAAAAAAACCAAAAACATATGGTTCAGAACCGATTAACCGTAATTACATTGAACCTTATGGGGAAATTTGATTCGGGACGCGATCAAAAATTGGGTCGCGGCCAAATTCGGAGGGGTCAGAACGGATTAACCATATTTACATTGGACCTTATGGGAAAATTTGATTCGGTTCACGACCAATTTGGTTTGCGATGAGAGTCGCGGAACGAATTAAGTTTGTGAACCGAGGTACCACTGTACATTTTAGGTGTTTCATTGGGTAATCATTGGGATTCTTTTTTTCCATAAAACTCTCTACTTTTCTTTATAGGAACTGGGTTCACATGGACTCAAAGCAACTTTGATCCCAGTTTTAACGTTTGAATTTATTTCTCTTCAAACTTTCTTTGAAAAAGTAAGTTTTAAATTATATTTCTAGTAATATCCCATCCCACTGAAAGTATGCATTTGCTTTTCCTTTCATTCTGTTAATTTGGTTAGGCATTCAAATTTTGATGTTATAAAGCCTAATTGCAAATTGCAATGGATTTTAAGAATTTAAGAACAGCCTTGCTAATTCAGGCCCAATACTTAGTCTTAATCCAACATTCTGAGCACATGTTATTTTATTATATATATTATGAAAACTCACAAAACATTTTTCACTGTTGCTTTCTAACAAGTGATCTTCATAATGCTTGTAGAAGTAATACAGTCATACATGTTGATGGCCGTATTAACAGGCCCATCCTTCATCAAAGTGTATAGTCCTCTTTTAAAATCATTTAGTGGCTGGCATCTCTGATGGCAGCAAATTCTATTCTTTGTATGAAGAATGATTCCTTCTTTATTGGTGCTTTGCAATTAACGTTCTAATATTCTGAGAGGGGGGTAATTACTATCATGGAATTGAAGTACCATGACTACCATCTAACTTTGGTAGTCACAACAAAGTATAGACCTAAGGATGTCTTAACTCTAAATTTATTTATTATTTATTCATTCAATTTATATGGTTACCCACTCAAGTACATCTCTGGACAGCTCACATTCATTAAAAACAGCAATCAGATTGAAAATAATTTTAAAAGCTTATAGATTTTGCATCGAATTCTATTTAGTAAATCTCAGTATTGCAGTATTTTGTATGTTTATTTGGAAGTTTGTCTCTCTGATTATAAAGAGACTTGCTTCCAACTGTATTTGTATACAGTTGCATTCTAAATCTTTGAAGCAAGTTTACCATCCTGACTGTTGAAAGGGGGGGGGGGAAGAATGAGACTGATTTAAAATAGTTTATTGTTGGGTATTTGATTTACCGTAAACTTGTAGTTGAACAATGAGCAGCATGTTCAGCGTCTTTGAAGTGTGGCAGAGAGACAGAGTTTCAAATACACATTTAGTATAAGCAGTCTAAGTGATTTTAAGGCCACCAACTTAAAAAAATGTTTCTCAGCAGGTTCTGAATGAAAACTCATGAGCAAAGCATAGAAGGAAGAAGTCTACCTAGGTTTCTCTGCTTTGTGAGTCAGGAAACATATATTAATGATTAATATATATGTATTAGTATAATACTAAACCTTCAAAGTGTACCATGTGTTTTTTCCAGTATTACTGGAACTGGTCAATGTTCAGGACCAAAGAACCTCTGAAATCATTGTTTAAAACCTTTTAACTATTTATACCATACACACTTTTTTCCTGAAATGCCCCATTGCTAAGAATCAGTGCATGCAGGAAATGCTGCCTGTGACATTGCTAATTCAGTAATATCTAGCAGAGATGTGTTTCCTTACCAAAAAAGTGAAGTAGCCCTGGCTGACTTATTTCATATTTATTTTCTAAAGACTTTTTCACTCAGAATCAGTGGAAGAGAAAAACGTTACGATTCTATCTAGATGAGTTAGCACTTTCATGGTATTATAATTGGTTTAATGTCTTATAAGAGGATTATACTTCCAGTGAGTGAGTTTACTTCTCGGTTATCATTTTGACAAAGGTGGTAGTTTGAGGACCAAAAGGCCTTTATTTTTATATTAGATGTAAACTTGTATAGCTAAAACTGATTACTAGGTGAGTCAACAATGATCCACAGCCATTTAAATAAAATATAAAAATAGGTGCATCTTTCTTAATATTTTATAAGTGCCTAGACATTGTTTTATTTTCAAATGCTTTTGGAGGTTGTTCTGCAGCAATTTATTTTCCTTTTCATTTCATTTACCATAAATTGTCGTTGCAGAACCAATGTTCTGAGATGGAGAAAAAATACCAATGAATAAATAAGCCAACCATAAGTCCGATTGTGCCAAAATTAGGGCTATGACTTATGGTTGATTACTAGAATTAATCTCTTGAGCTAGGATTATGCTATTTTTTTTATTTGTAATGGTACTTGATTTTATAAATAGTACTCAAAGCAGATGGTAAAAAGATCTGTTGTTAAAAGAAACAGCATCTTGTGAATATATATATGATACAGTAAATATACTTGCTAATAGGGTTGTAAACATCTGCTGATATGAGGTTATACAACCATATTTATATGCATTTTGAATTATATATAAATTGGATTTTAAACATGAGTCATGTTACTATTTCAGATGAAGCCTTTTCACATTGTTTTAGGGGTAGGGTGAGCTCTACTAGTAAGCACAATAAGGCAGCTGTCTCAGACAAAAGCAGCAAAATGTAAGAGGAGAGAGAGCAGCATTCATACATTACACTCTTTCTTCAAATGTGGTGAGTGATGCTGTCTGATCACCAGTCTTGAAGAAGGGTTCAACTGCCAGTCCAGTTGATTTGTCTTGAAAAATTAGGTACCTCCCTATAATTTGGCAACAAAATGTTGATGGCACACTTCTAAAAACCCCACACTTAATTAGTTTATTAGTAACAGTGTCGTGTACTTCATGAACTGCTTTGTTGAAATCAAGATATATAATGTCCACAGCATTCCTATAATCTACAAAGGAAGTTACCCAATCAAAAAAAATCTTGGTAGTCTTAATCTTGACAGCTTTTATGTTGACCTCTAAAGATCAGTGCATTATATTCAAGGTGCTTATTGATTTAGCTCTTTATTATCTGCCCTAGAATCTTCCCATGTGTCAGTCTATATCAAAGATTTGGTATAATGGAATCCCATTATTGTTTAAAATGACGGATCTTAGTGCTTTCACGTGTATTAAGATTTTGATGAAAATAACATTAAAAGTACCCTACATCTTGTTTTTTAAGATTTCTTGATGGTGACTATTCTGTTAATATTTTATTTATTTATTTCTGTCTCCGACAAATAGCTTCTTCATCCTGAACAATATCATGGATTAATTTTTACCAGTCCAAGAGCAGTAGAAGCTGTTAGATTATGCCTAGTGGATAGTTGTAAAAAAGAAGGTGAGCATAATGTTGTTTGCATGGTTTTACTTTAATGGATTGTATGAACCCACCTATTGTGGTTTGTACACTATGGCTTATATCTTAACATAGCATGATGTGTGAAAGATGCATTGTTTCATTCTATGTGTATGCAATCCTAGATATACTAGTTTTAGAGTTTACATTTATGTAATGGGAATTTCATCTGAGTAGTCAGGTATTCGAAATATGTGGGAGCTGGTAATAACTTTGCTTTGCCTAATCATTGAAATTCATATTATAATGTTTGGCTAAGCTCAGATATTTTCAAATCAGGACATCTTTTGGACAATGTCCAGATAAACATTTCATTTTTGCATTTAATTGCCAAAATATTTCATATCATTTAATGTTTTATAGCTTGGAAGAATTATCTGAGAAAAGAATGGAATACTAAATCTGTTTATGTGGTAGGGAAAGCTACTGCTGGACTAGGTAAGCCACATTTTTAGATTCATGTAAAAACATTTAAGAAAAGTATACATCATGCCTTTTAACAGATACTGTTATTTTGCTGCAGGACAAAAAGTCTTCATGTTAAAGCAAGATTAGCAAATGTATTGTCTTACTGTCTGCTCCTTAATCCTCTAGTGCAGATCAAGGAATCAGGCTATCTAAAACTCAGTATAATGCAGTGATCCAGGGCTGGAGACTCCCAGAATGCAGTCCTCCCTTAGCCATGCAATCTCACTGGGTAAGTTAGGGCCAATCACTCTCTCTTAATCTAAGCTACTTCATAGGTAGGATAAAATGGAAGTTACACTGAGCTTTTGAAAGAAAGGTGGGATTTAGATCTAACAAATAAATAAGGCATTGAGGCGGTCAAACTGCTCATACTTATAGATCCATTTAGGATATGCTAGAGGAGAAGATACACTGATGTGTATGAAGCATGTTGCATGTTCCCCAATATTATGCATATGCAAGCTGCTTTATAATTATTATAGCATTAGAAAATGGTTTTTGGAGAAGTGTTCCCCTTAATTATGATAGAAGGCATCTGGTGTATCTAACAAAGTATGGCATTAAAATCCATTTGACAGGCCAGCTGAAAACAACTCTTCAGTGTTGTCCAGTGGAGATATCTGAGAGGGTGAAACTTAGATGTTCTGCTTAGAAACAGCGGCTTCCTCATTTTGTTTGTTTGTTTGTTTGTTTCCTTCTTGGGGCAAGTTTTTAATATTTTACTGCTCCTGAAAGATAGTGTACAATACTATATGCATCTATGTAGAAGTAAGCCTCTTTGGGATTTGGATTGGAGCCTAAATCTATTTACAGGAGTCTTCTTGTTCGTACATACAGTATGTGTTTTATTTTTCTCATATTATGAAGCCAGTGTGAATGTCCCTGTAAGATTGGGACTTAAATTACAGAATTACCACAACTCTTTTGCAATGCATTTATTGTGTTTAAAATTGCTTATGTACTCTGTGATTTGGAAATCATGGACGGAAGTGGAAACCAAACGTGTTTCTGAAATATAGGTAGCTAGAGAAGTAATAGAAGAACTCAGTCCTGAGGGGAATCCCGCAACAGGGGAGTAATCAGTCTTACAAGCAAGAGCAGTTGCAGTTGTTATCAGTAACCACAAATGTCAAGTTTAATTAGGCCCATCCCTCCCCACCTAGCCTCTCAGCTAAAGTTGGTGACAGGCTGTAAGCATTGGCATATGTGCATAGGTAGGACTAAGAAAGTCTCAGATGACACAGAATTTGGTCAGGAAACACAAATTAGAATTCAAAACGTTTTGATAGATTAGAAAAATGGACCAGAAATAACAGAATGAAATGTAATATACACATTTTAAATGTAATGTCTTAGGAACAAAGTTTTAAAAACCACTGCTATAGTGTGAGGGATACCTAGCTTGGTAATGGTACTTGTGTAAAAGATCTTGCAATGGTAGCTGATTGCTACTAAGTCAAGCATTTGCAGAAATATGTCTGGCATTTTAATTACCTTGCTGTAGGTTGATTTTTTACAATTATTTTTTAAGTATTTGCATTTCATCTTTTTTGATCAAACATTAATTAATGAACATATATATGCATCAAAGCAGACCAGTAGGAGCATATGACCTATTTTTTAATCATTTCTGGTACTTACTCTTGAAAAATGGGAACAGATATTATTATACTAGGTATGTATGTACGCATGGGCACAGACACGATATATATTATGACTGACCATTTTCTTTTATAAACTGCTGTGAATCACCATTTTATTTTTGGAAAGATGGGACTACAAAAAGGAAAAAATTAAAATCATGAGATTTGAGAGCCCTATTGTAATTAGTGTGTCTCTGTGTCTGTCTACCTATTTACCAATTTTGGGAATCAATCTTTCTGATTTTCTTTACATTCATAAGAAAAGAATGTTTGGAAGTCTGCTTTCCATACTTCTCTTTTCTAAGTTAGATTCTTATGACTTCATCAAAACATGGTAAAATTTAGAAATATTTTCACACAGTTTTCTTGTCCATCATGTAGTGATCAATTTTTGGCTGCTTTGTTGGTTTGGGTAGAATCCAAGAGCCTGGGCTTGTCCTGTTGTGTTTCCTTTTCTCCCCTGTTGCTTCAGTGTTGGCATATTGTGACTGAAGCCTTTATGATGTTTTAGGGACTTGGTGTTCAGTTTTAGAATATCTCTTGCGGAGAATGTGTTTATGAAATAAAACTAGATAAAAATCAAGATTGTAGCTAGACTATTAATAAAAATGGATAGGACAAAATATCATAAGGAACTTAGCAGGGAAACTGCTGCTCTGTCGCCATCTTAGCTCTGCCTCCAAAGTATTTTCACAGCTTGCAGGTTTTATGCTGCCAGTGCTTAATAACTCCATATAACATTAACTGTATTATATTTTTAACTACTTTGGCCTTTGCACAAATCCATCTTGTGTGCCAATTATGCCCATTCTGGATTGGGAGGCACTACTCACAGTTACTCATGCCTTGATCACGTCTTGGGTAGACTACTGCAATGCAAGACACCTGTGCTGTGGAATCTTCTCCCCCCTGAGGTGAGGTTGGCCTCGTCATTGTTGAGCTTCCAGAGGTCCCTTAAGATTTGGTTATGCCAGCAGGACTGAGGACCCCAGGGGACGGGGGAATTAGTGAGGTGGCTCCCTTATTTTTAACATCCTTTTATTCTGTTCTATTTTGATTTTATTTATTTATTTATTTATTTATTTATCAAATTTGTCACTGCCCACTGCGACTCTGGGTGGTTTACAACAAGATAAAAGTTCATTAAAATACAACATAAAAACAAACCTAAAAATAACAATCCATTTATAGTTTTAGTATATTTATTCACTGTTTTTAGCTTTGTTGTACACCTCCCAGAGTCGCCTGTGGTGAGATGGTGTCAGGTTCAGCCCAAGAATCACAAGGAGACAATCCAGAAATCAGCTCAGCTTCCTTATTAGCTTGCACCTAATAGACAGAATCTCGCCAGACTAATCCCCCAACGACAGCAACTAAAACCATCATGCCCTTAGGGAGGGGCCGGTCTCTTTCTCTTGACTTTCACATGGTCCAGCTGGGGGCTGAGGAGATGCTCTCCTTGGAATGTCTCTCCCCGCTCCCTGTAACCTTGAAGCTCCCTTCCAGAATCCTCCCCGCTCATGCCTTCCATCACAGATGGGTGGCTATATAAATTGGTTTAATACATGTGATAAATAAATGGGGCTGCCCTTGAAGACCACTCAGAAGCTGCATCTGGTCCAGAATGCAATGCCATAGGTAATTATGGGTCCACCAGCTGATCAAGTCTTTGGATTGCACATTCTAATTCTAAAACATATATCTATTTTTAAAAAAACAATAAAACAGTCATTTATGTCAAGAAGATGAACCTTCATTTTCTTCACTGACTCGGTACAACTTTCATCTTGTCAAGTTTCATCTTTTTGCCTTGGTACACCCATGTAAACCCAGTGCTCCATGAGCTGCCCTGGCTTCCAGTACACTTCTGGTTGTAAGTCAGGGTGCTGGCTTTCACCTACAAAGCCTTTTTTTACATTGGGCTGGGTTATTTGGGGTGCCACCCGTCTCCAGTTATTTCTGCCTGCCCCATCAGATCTGACAGACTGGGCATGCTCCAGGTCTCATCAATTAAACACTGCCAACAGGTGAAACCCAGGAACCAAGCTTTCTTGGTTGCAGTGCCTGCCCTCTAGAATAGCATACCACCTCTGAGATCGACCCTGCTTGTTTTTGTTAAAGATTCTGGAAATGGGGCCAGGATGTCAGGTGCGCCAGTTTTATGTGATTTTCCTGTTGTGGAAGCTGGATTATGGGCCTCGAGCGCAATTTAAATTTATACTATTTTTTGCAATTCATTTGCTATTTATTGTGATTTTTAGTATTAGCTGCCCAGAGTCACAGGTTGGGTGGCCATAACGATTGACATAATAAATAAATAAAGTAGGGATAATTTGACAGCAAAGTTAAGTATTTCCTAGTTAAATTATTATGCCAAATGTGTATATTTCACTATACTATGTACAGTAATAATTCTTGATTAGATCATTTCCAGTTGGGTAGTTAATTGTGATTTTCTGACTGATTTGGTTTAGAACATTTGCTTTTATATTTTTTATGGGAGAATTGTTTGATTGGTGTTTTTGTTTGTTGGTCCATGATAAACATTCTTAATAAAATTCACTCTAGGCAGTTTAATCTGATTGCCACTTTTGAGCTTCAATGCAGGCATTCTGTCCTAAAAGACAAAGCTGTTTTGAAGCAGCTTACTTCTGTTTTTAAAGGCAAGGCAAATAAGAATTATTGGCTATCTACAATTTCAGCTTTAAAAGTACATTGAGTATATCCACTTCTTGAAACCATCAAATATTCCCCCTTCAATTCCACTGGAAATAAATGGTGCTACAGCTGTGGGTGTGCATGAAATATTTGGCTCAGACTTACTTTAAGCAACATCTGAAAAGGTTTCTCTTTTCTAGCAGTATAATCTCATATTTTTCGTTGTCTGCCTTAGATTGTAAACCGGTGGCTTGTTTTTGGTGATGATTGTACTCTACATAAGGGCTGTATAAAATAAGTTATGTGTATTAATTGATACAGTTTGTCCATTACTATGGTTAGTATCCAAACAGATGAGACAGCAACCATTGTTTTTTGCCAAAAGTATAATATTAATATACTTTTATTCATAGGGCATGTCAAAAAAGTAATTTACCTCCTAATTGCAGTGATCTGGCTACCAGAATCAGAGGATGAACAATTAACATAATTTGGCCATGCTGCTACACAATTTCATTGTGCCTGCACAGTTGATCAAGTCTTTGGATTGTATATTCTAATTTTAAAACATATTTCTATTTTTAAAAAATGGCACAATAATTTCAGATGTCCAGAAGATGAACCTTCATTTTCTATTAACTCAGTAGAACTTTCATCTCTCCTCCTCCTCCTCCAGTAACTGAAATAGGTCTCAAACCACAAGGAGAAGACTGTGGAAATGCCGAGAAACTAGCAGGATTAATTTGCTCCCGTAAGTGGAAACCTATTTTTCGATGACTGGTATATGACTATCGTCTGCAATATGTATATGTTATTATGAACTCAATTTTATGGTCTACATAAAATACAGAACGTTTTCTCCCCTGGGTAACAATGAAAACAGCTTCACAAACTTCTCATTATACTGTGCAACTGTGATTGGCTTTGAAATACATATCAACAGCAGTAACAAAAATAGCATTGTGTTGGGATTTTGCAACAGAAGGATAAATGCTAAAATATAGTGTTTGTTTGGAGGGAGAAACCCTCTTCTTCACAGAATTAAAATCTCTAATCCTCTCTTGACAAAACATTTGCAAGAAAGAGAAGTCACATAGGCCAATACTGCAGATTTGCTATTGGATGTTGCAGCAAGATTTTCTATTTTGCAAGAGAGGGATTGATTACTTTCTGTATATGTAGATGTCACATTTAGCATTTTGAGAGCATGTCAGTGGGTCACTCCCCAAAATGGCTATTATGGGGTAGGGGGGTGGGGGTTGGATATTATTTATGTAATACCCAACATAGTGGATATGGCCAGTGCCAAAGCATACATTTACCAGAAGTAAACTTGTCTTGTTCCCTGCTACCCCTTTTAATTTCCCATAATACTTTCTACCACTCTAAGATTCCCTTTTTCTTGAGCTTTTTCTCAGAAATATACTTTCACACAATGCATGAGCTATAACCATCAATTATTTTGATTTTTAAAGAACATCTATTGGATCTGCAGGTCTACATGGCATATGGAGATGATGTATACGTTAATGCTAAACGCTGGCGCCTCATTTTACAAAATTCCAGTTCCCCATTTAATTTTTATTTCAATTTCTCCTGAAATTCTTATGAAAACATGAGGACAAGAGACCTACATGTGAATTAAAACAAAGATAATTGATACTAGAACCTTTAAAATGCATCATTCATACAGCATTTTACATCTACAGCAGTTTAGTCATACTAAAATCAATACACCTAAATTATTCCACTGATTTGTGTGGGACCAAAGTAAAACTATATTGATCTGGATCCAGGGCAGTTGCTGTTGTTCAAGTAGCTTTGTCTTTGGTACTGGGTTTGGCTGATCTACTGTGTTGAAAACATTAGTTGATCCCTTAATTAAATAGGTAGCATCAATATTTGTCTTCTTCCCAAGACAAATCTTACAGATTTTTTACAATTTAATTACCATATATAGGTGGTTATACAGAAGGAAAATGCTGTAGGACCAGTCCTCATTATATTGTCTACTGCTATCAAGATGTGATTCTTTCGTTCTAAACATGTTTAAAAAGATTGGCTTTCCTTCTCAGACATCACATTGGCTTAAGCCTTAGGTAGCAGTTATATTAATGTATTTTCCTTTTATCTCTGCATTTTGTCTGAGATCTTTGTTGCTTCATGTTACTGACATACCTGACATACCTAATAAAACGTAAGGTTATTCTGATAAATCTGAGTAGACTTTTAATAAGGTCCTTCCATTTAATTTTATTGTATTTTCTTCAGCTAAGGATCTTAAAGTTAAAGGGCAAGAATATTTTATAACATTTAAAACAGCAGGTCTGTTCTCCTTCCCATTTTCTCCCACACATAAATCACTGTAAGCAAAAGGATACAAATCCAGTAGAAACATCTACACCCTAGATAGGAGACACTGTTTGCTGTTGGGAAGCAAGAGGTGCCTTTGGGATGCTAATAGAAAATCAGGTTTTAACAAAACCAAAATATCTTCACTTGTCTTTAAATCCCTTATAAAGAAACATGCTATAAGTGCTATAAGCAGAGCAGGTATGATAACTTAACTCTCTTGCTAGAGATTCAGAAGACCATTGTGATGGGGCAGGACAATACTGGAAATTAATAGTTGATGTTAACGTCAAAACCTTGTTTGGATCAGTCTGTGGGGTTGTATAGTTAATATGCAGATATGGCCATATTCCTCTGGGAAGTTCCTAAGCACGGAAGAAAGATAGAAATCCTGGAATTCAGGTATAATTAGAATCTAATAAAAAGAATGTACGTCCATTTGCTCTCCTTACAATGTTCATGTGGATGCATAGGCTTCCTTTGGGCTGACTCCCAAAGTATTCTCCCCTAAAGATGTGTGCTGGTATCTCCCCTTTTTGTGTAGCTGATGCCATTTTGGCTATATGAGGACCAGTAACTGTAGAATTGAAATTCCTGTTTGTATATAGCAGAGAACCTGCAACAAAAGGTTGCCAGGCTTTTGCCCACTCTGTCTGCTTTTCATGCCATCCTCAGTACCCCTAACTCTACATATCATTCTTCCTTCCCAATTTTCTGTTTCCACTACTACTGTAAAATAGGTAGCATGGGCCTAATTTTATCTTTACCTTTCATTTTTCCTCCTAAATATTTATCTGTACTCTAACAAAGTTTGTACTCCAGCAAAAAAAGGCTGCTATCTGCCTTCTCTACATGAGTGGTGCCATTCTGACTGCAAAAAGTGTTGGTATGTATACTTGAACATCCAAAACACAAGTTAGAATGATGATACCTGCTCTGATTATAGAAGTGCAATTTAGCCATTTTAATGCTCCTAAGCTTGTAGGTATAATCTTGGTTTGTGGTAGTGAATACTAAAAATTAATGAGAAAATGTTAGAAGAAAACTGTCATGGAAATGCATAAACAGAATTGTTTTCCTTAAAGAAGCCCTCTTCCCTAACCTCCAAACAGTATTTGTTCGAGCAGGACTAGTTATGGGAGCATCATCTTGAAAGATGGAAAAATGAAAGATTTAATTCCAATTAACAGTTTCTCCTAGGATGGCTGCTGTAGTTTAGCAACAACAAAAGCACCAAGTAGAATTGGGAGCTCTTTTTCAAAGCATACTGTCCCTTCTTGTGACTGTCTTGACCTTTCCTTTTGTGTAGAAGGTCAGATAAATTTATTCTGCTGAATTGAGTCTTTAACTTGCTAGATGTGTGCATATATGTGAAGTCTGAAGAATGCCAAATGTCAGAATGGGAGGAGAATGTATTAAGATGATTGGAAGCATTGTGCTCCTAGCTCTCTGTTGAATAGCTCAAGAATAGCAAGGTAATTTATCTTTTTGCCAGATCTTTTTAGGCAAATATCTATAACTTGGCAATGGATTCTTTTTTAATTTACATGCTAAAGAGCTTCTACTATATGTGATGCTTGTGTAGTTTTAAGCATTAAATGTTTTCAGCAATTGTAAGCATACAAGTCAAATATATTGCACTTCTTACAGTGTCTTAGAGTGTGGCCATTTTAAAGCATTATTTTGTGTTGTTTGTGCTTAAAACGCCATGATGAATTAAATCCATTTTTACTTCTTAAACAGGAGAGTCATCCAATTCATTGCCTCTACTTTTTCCATGTGGTGCTCTAAAAAGGGAAACACTTCCAACAATGCTCAAGGACAAAGGTTTGATATAAAACATATTTTTAAGCAGCAGTTTTCCACTCCAAGAAGCTCAGAGGAAATAAGACAATGACTATTATGGAATTACAGACTCTGAAGAGTTGAAAAGGGTCACTTGGGCCACTATATGCAATCCTCCATGGTGCAGGAATTAAAATTGAAACATGCCCAACAGATGGCTGTCCAGCTTTCGCTTGCAGAGATCTAGTTAAGGGAACTCACCATCTTCCTTGGTGATTGATTCTGCTGTCTCACTTCTTACTTTTAGGGTTCTTAAAGTTTTTTCAGAGTCTGCCTTTCTGTAATGTAAGACCATTACTTGGTGTTCTAGATTCTGGGCTGCTAGATAACAGATCTTGACTTATTTCTGTATGATACCCCTGTAGGTATTTGAAAGTACTGTCATATTCTCCTCTGTCTTCTTTTCTCAAGGTTGAGCTACCCATTGTCCCCTGTCTCTTCTTTATAATAGTCCTTTGGTTATCATTCTCTATACCTATTCCAGTTCTTCTGAATCTTCATAAAAATGTGGAGGCCAGTGGTATAAATATCATGAAGGCAGGGGAAGTGGCTACCTTGGAGCCCATAGGCAGAGAGAGGCCTGGTGGGGCCTTAAGTTAATCATGCCAGAATGATCTTCTACATTACTACCATTAACATCTAAAGCTTGGAAATTACCCAAAGACTTGACTTTCATATACTTCTTGATCCCAACTATCTCCATTAAAAAAAAAAGCTGTATATTCTAATTGCTATGAATGTTCTGTGTGGGTCTCAAGAAATTGTGCTAAATAGCCAAGCACATACAGTGGGTGGGACTCTTTTGGGTCTGCCAGAATGCAGCTCAGCCCTAGAATGTTCTAACAATGTCAGCACAGTCACAGGAATAGCCGTATGTGTGATTCATAGATGCCACTAGAAGAACCACGGTTACAGATGAGCAACTGTTGTTTTCCATTACTCATTCTGTGGACCAAACATATCTGCTTGCAGGCAAGACATAGGTGTGGTTTTGTCAGGCCTAGCCCAAAGAACTGGAGACCATGCAAGTTCAATCAGCAAGGTTTATTTGCCAGCACCTGTTTACAGAAATCTTCTCAGACTGACCAGCAGTTCCCATGCACAAGTCTCTACTATCTTCTGGAATGTTTAGGGATGCGCCAGCTTTCTCCGCTTATCTCCAGAGCGTTGCTCTGGAGACGGGAGCACCATTCTCCCCCCCCTTCCCCCATTCCAGTCCATCACAGGTTTGTATATTTCTATGCAACTTAACCACTGCAACTTCACCTCACTTCTATGAGACAAAAAAATAAAATAAAATAAACAAAAAAATTGCCATTTTAAAGCTCGCAGTTTTTTAAAACACATGGAATAAGATCTTGACTCAGAAGATCTTGCGAAGACTAACATGTCTTCTAGGCTTAAGAGTTGCCTGGCAAGTGGACAGCTATATAAATTGAACAAACATGTTCAGAACTCAGGCTCATAATAGAATAAATGCTGAAAGTCTCATGTTCAATCCCCAGCGTCTCCACATAGGGTTGGAAGAAAATCCTGCCAGATACCTTTAAGAGCCCATATCAGTTAGGGTCAAAAAATCTTGGCTAGAATGGGTTGAATTGAACTATGATCTTTTCCTGTGTTTTTATGCAAAGAAACTTAGTCCCCTTTTTCCAAATAGTCTCTGTCCACCTGACCTACATGGTGAGACAGTACCTGCTAAGGCTCTTTACCTGCTGGGAGGTACAGTGGGAGTGGGCCTGAGGGCAGGCATTCTCTCTGAGGGCTCCCCCCTTGGAAATAACTTGCTCCCCAAGATGAGGATGCCACCCCCTTACAGCTTTCTGGAAGCTGATAAAGACTGGGCTTTTCTGGAAGGCCTTTGGAGATTCACTGAGTGATTGGTGCCATTTCAGTTTAATTTGTTACTGTAATCTGTCATTAATTTAGCTTATGTTGTTATCATTGTTGTATTCGTGTTATTATATGAGAGCCAGTGAGAGTAGGGGTTTGGGTGTTGAACTAGGAGCAGGGAGACCAGGGTTCTAATCCCCTTTCAGTCACAGGAGTTCCCTGGGTAACTTTGGGCCAGTCATCCTTTTGTGTACCTGACAGGGTGGTGGTTGTGGGGAAAAAAGAAGGGAGCATGATGTAAGCCATCCTGAGTTCCTGAAAGAAAGATGGGATACACATAAAATCAAATAAATAAAATTTACTGTAAGTGCCTAGAGTCTGTTAATTGATTGTTTATTTATTGGATTTATCCCCATCTCAGGCAAACAATCCTTAGTAACAGCCCTGAGTGACCATGCTTGCATTATCTTTGCAGTGTACTTGTCATTCAAACACTTATAGGATGTCCGCTGTCAAAGATGGACCACTTTTTATTTTTATTAACCCAGTACCTTTGGCATAGAGAATGTCCTGATTGGTTCATTATTTTTAAAATTATGACAGTGATCTTGAAAAGGAGTTTCATGGTCATATTTGAGATGACATTCACTTGTATTTTCTCTGTCACCCTACACATAATTAATCTTGCACAGATGCCTGGTTTCACAACATTGACAAGTAAAACATTGAATAATGGGCAGCTTATTAATTTTTTTAAGGACAACATAAAAAATGGGAGAAAGTTAATCGTGTGCCATTTATATCAATATGTATGACACTGGAAAGGAGTATTGGACTGTCATCTCACTTATAATGCTCAGTTAATTGGTTTTATCCTTTTTAAATAGCAGAGCAAAGCCTAAATAGGCTTTATGACTACCATCTGCTGGCTAATAAACTAATCACAGCCCCAAGATCTGTACAGTGCCATGTAATCTAGTTGTTCTAAAACAAAAACAACCTCTCCAGATCCATCAAAACTGTGTCACATTTCTTCCTATCTTGGAAAAATCCAGTCAGTGAAAAACCTGTGATACTATCCTCACAATATTCTATATTAGAAAATTTCCCTCTGCTCTATAGTTAGGATTCTTCCATAGTACATAATCAGTTGTTTCAGGTGCAGAGCATAGATACAGAGAACATTCCTGTATAATAGATGATATGATGCCTTATACTTCATTATCATTTAATGTACATCTTATTTACTTTCCCATTGAAAACGACCTAATTATCCCTTTGTTTCAACACTTCTTTCACTATTTTCAAATCTTGCTTTGTTCTCTTACTTCCTAAAGACACAATTCTTGCTACATCTGATGTTTTATTATGCTCAAATGCTACATCATCTGGAATTTCAAGAAAGGAAATTTTCATCCACATGCATAAGTCCACTTAATTTAAAAAAAACAGCTCTCATTAACCAGATATCTTGTTCATTTAAGATGTTACTTTTGATCAATTGTAATCCAAATTTTGAATCAGGCATTACTGCTTCCTTTAAAGGCACATTTTAAATCATTCAGAATTAGTATACTCTGTGACAATAGACCTTTAAAATGTTCATAAGAATTTTGCTTTCATAATCATAAAAAGCATTTCAGAAAATGTTTTATCTGCATTTTAGGTAATAGATAAGAATTAATTTTGATTTAAATGTATTTCTATTCATGTTTTGATTTAATTGAAATTGATTTTAAAAATCTCTTAATCACAAATAAATTTCACTGTTCATATTGCAGATATTGCATTGGAATCTGTTACTGTTTATCAAAGCAGTCAACATCCTGACCTCCAAGAATCCTTGAAGAATTACTTCTCGCAAGAGGTATTTTGTTTTCTGAGTCATGTTACAATTCAAGAAGATACTGTCTTCCTTATTTATCTGATAAAGAGTTATCACTGAACAGAGGTTAGACCAAGAAAACCCCTTGGAGATATTTTGCCCTGCTCCTGAGGGAGAATTTCCACGGCTTTGTGAACTGACAAGCTTTCTGGCAGCCATTATATGACAGCACTCAGATCACACAATCAACATGCCAGATATGCTTCCCAGCCTCAAAGGAGTGCCCACTCCTGAACTGGAAGTAGAGAGATTTTGCTAAACAAAATGAAACCGTGCAGATTGAAGCTAGTATTCTCGTGTGTGTGTGTGTGGTTTTTTTCCTACAAGAATAAAGGTTCTTTACACTGAATACCCCAGTAGTGATCATGAAACATCAGGGATATGCGACTTTTTAATAACATATGAGCCATATTGTTTTTTTTAGTACAGTACTTGTGAGGAAGTAGATTTTTAGATCAGAAATAAAAATCTGATACTATTGCATTGACATTTAATTAAAATTTAATATAACTAAATTTACATGACTCATGTTAAGGATTTCCCTTTTCTATCCAATTAAACATTAGAATTCAGTAACAACTTTTGAGGTGGTGGGCTGCATCCAAGGTTTTGAGCATAGCATGCAGCCCTTTTACCTCTAACTCTGGAGTACATTCAGCAAAATAAAGGTATAAATACATCCATTTCTTTATAAGTGCTTTAGCATCTTTACTCTTGTCCTGGTTCTTGCTTATGTGAGTAGCCCTTGTATCTGAAATAGATAGAATACTAATTTCTGATTCAGTTTACCTTGAGGGACCATGTCAGCTGCTCCCTCAAGTAAACACTTCCATGGAATGGGAATGACTCATCATTGATGTCTCTGTCAAATGAGGAGCCACTGGGACTTTTAAAAAACACAAGGTTGGCCCACTTGCAGCATGTGCCATTACAGAAGGAATTTATATCCCCACTCACCCCATCCCATTGTCATATGAGAACAAAGTAAAACAGAGGCTACTGAGATGGAGTGCTAGAAAAGCCACCTCCCCTTTCCTTCAGGTTGATTTTATTGTTCTCTTCTGTTTTGGCATTTGTCCATGAAATTAATTTGTCCAATTAATTCACCCCATTCCTCTAACTCCAGTAATGGATGGGCTTATCAATTTGTATGATAAACTACCTGCCGCCTATAACTCAGGTGCAAACAGGACCAGCTGGAATGCTTCAGGAACTCAGTCCTCATAGGTATCAGAATCATGGAATAAGTTACAGGAGTAGGGTTCTGAGACCAGAGGACCATTCCCTCTCTTCCTTCTCCATTAAAATCTGAGCAGTTTAACATGTTTATGGAATACCATTTGTCCTCATTGTCTTATCACCCCAAAATGCTTTGGGAAGAAAGAATGTGAAAAGTATTGTTGGCTTCTTCTTATTGATGATCCTGTGTATAGTTTTCAGAGGCTCAAAAACCTGTACCGTTACTGTTCAGAAGCCATTCTTGAGGTTAATTCCTTATTCACAAACTCTTGTCAGTGCTAATAGGCTCTCTGCACACAACTGTTTGCTTTAATATTTGAATGTCCATTTGTAAAACATTAGAGCTTGTGTTGAATTGGTGGCCTAAGGTAAGTAGATTAAATCACAACTTAATTTTTTTTAAAGAATATTATGAAATACTGCATTAAAAGGGATATTTTTTTAAAAAATAATGGTTGCAGGCTTTGTTTCTTGTTTTTTCTTTCATTGCAGCCTCCATCTGAACTCGCTTTGCTGTACTTTGTAGAAAAATATATAGTCTTCCCAGAAAGGATGGTGGACAGTTCCTTACACAGGATTTTATTTATTTCTCTATGAATAACACGTTCTGTGTCAAGACATATTCCTAGGAATATGCATGTTAGTTCCTGATTACAAATTGTTTGACCTTCCAGCAGCCTTTTCAGGATCTAATTAATGGATTACATTAATGAATTCTTGGACAAAAATATTGATGACTCATGATCTAGTTTAGTTGCTTCCATTGTAGCCATCTGCCTAGGTTAAGAATGAAGATAACTTTTAACCTCTGAAGCAACTTACCTTTTTAAAGAATCATAAGATCTATGAATATTGGAACCAAAAATGTAAATAAATATCTGTTCTCTCTCTCAATATTTTTATTTGATCAGGGTGTTCCTGCTAGTGTTACTTTCTTCAGTCCTTCTGGTGTTAAATACTGTCTGAAGCAAATTTTGAAATTGTCAGGTGATCTCATTTCCCAAATTAAGGTAAGGTTTACTTCATAAATTTGACAGATAATATCTGTATTATTGCTCCAAAAGAGAACTGAAAGCTATAGAGATGATTATTCACTGAGCACATTTTTTAAATCAGGCTGATGACCAACAAAGCAAGAATGGTATCTCTACTGTATTTTATTGTTTTTTTCCTCTCTTTTCTAATTTTTTAAGTTTAAATATTGTTTTGTTATGCATGCATGATAAATAAATCTATTCTGTAATATGGCTCTCTTTACAGTTTGCTGCTATAGGTCCAACAACAGCTGAAGCTCTTGTAGCTGAAGGAATCTTAGTAAGCTGTACAGCCAGTAGCCCTACCCCCCAGGATCTTGCTACTGGACTTAGAAGATGTCTCCAGCTGTAAGACATTTGAAGACTATGTAATTTGCAGTAATATTTCTAAAATTAAAGATACCTCTTTAATATGTAATGTTGGGTTACTGCTAGCAATCATTGGAAGTATACATCTCTGATTTGTAAGATGTTTTGAACACTTTTATATTGTATTAACAGCAGTGATAAATACTGCTACACGCTAACTTGGATTATATGACACGTATTCTAACTAATGAAAACTAATGATTCACAAAATTCTGAATCATAGCTTCAAATAATGCTTTTACATTTCCTTAGTAGAAGATAAAAATAGATGATAGCATAGTTGAATAAATATATCAGGCTATATTTTGGGGAAGCAGAGCACAAAAAAAGAGTAAGAATAGTAAGCCAATTAAATTGAGGGCATTAGTTAAGAAAAAGAGAAGTAAATAAAACTAAATCTAGTTTTCACCAATACTTTCACTGTATCCACACCTTTCTATCTTTGCAAATTATCCTTATTTCCACCATGTCCACACACCTGTTCATGTATTGCTTTTTGTGTCATATTCCTTTCTGCATGATACAGTCTATTTAAAATTCATTGCAAATCACTTAGATTCTCCAGCAACAGCCCAGAATTTTTGGCATATAAAAATAAATATATACAGTGGTACCTCGGGATACGAACGCCTCTACTAACGAACTTTTCGGGTTACGACCAGCTCCGGCCACAAAAATTTACCTCGATGTGCGAACTCCGCCTCGGGGTACGGTCATTTTTCCGCCCTGACACATGGTCCGCGGCCATTTTTCCGCCCCTGACACGTGGTCCGTGGCTGTTCTCCGGCCGCACTGCGTGGTGTGCGGCCGTTCTCCCGCCGCGCCCAGCCATTCTCCCACCCCTGACGCGTGGTCTGTGGACGCCAGAACGGATTAACGGTAATTACATTGAACCTTATGGGAAAATTTGCTTTGGGGTGCGACCAAATTCGGAGGGCGGAATGGATTAACTGGATTTACATTGAACCCTATGGGGAAATTTGCGTCGGGATACGCCCAGAGTCACGGAACGCATTAAGTTCGTATTCCGAGGTACAGTGGGGCAAAAAAGTATTTAGTCAGCCACCAATTGTGCAAGTTCTCCCACTTAAAAAAATGAGAGAGGCCTGTAATTTTCATCATAGGTATACCTCAACTATGAGAGGCAAAATGAGAAAAAAAAAATCCAGAAAATCACATTGTCTGATTTTTAAAGAATTTATTTGCAAATCATGGTGGAAAATAAGTATTTGGTCACCTACAAACAAGCAAGATGTCTGGCTCTCACAGACCTGTAACTACTTCTTTAAGAGGCTCCTCTGTCCTCCACTCGTTACCTGTAGTAATGGCACCTGTTTGACCTTGTTATCAGTATAAAAGACACCTGTCCACAACCTCAAACAGTCACACTCCAAACTCCACTATGGCCAAGACCAAAGAGCTGTTGAAGGACACCAGAAACAAAATTGTAGACCTACACCAGGCTGGGAAGACTGAATCTGCAATAGGCAAGCAGCTTGGTGTGAAGAAAACAACTGTGGGAGCAATAATTAGAAAATGGAAGACATACAAGACCACTGATAATCTCCCTTGATCTGGGACTCCACGCAAGATCTCACCCTGTGGGGTCAAAATGATCACAAGAATGGTGAGCAAAAATCCCAGAACCACACGGGGGGACCTAGTGAATGACTTGCAGAGAGCTGGGACTAAAGTAACAAAGGCTACCATCAGTAACACACTATGCCGCCAGGGACTCAAATCCTGCAGTGCCAGATGTGTCCCCCTGCTTAAGCCAGTACATGTCCGGGCCCATCTGAAGTTTTCTAGAGAGCATTTGGATGATCCAGAAGAGGATTGGGAGAATGTCATATGGTCAGATGAAACCAAAGTAGAACATTTTGGTCTAAGCTCAACTCGTCGTGTTTGGAGGAGAGAGAATGCTGAGTTGCATCCAAAGAACACCATACCTACTGTGAAGCATGGGGGTGGAAACATGCTTTGGGGCTGTTTTTCTGCAAAGGGACCAGGACAACTGATCTGTGTAAAGGAAAGAATGAATGGGGCCATGTATCGTGAGATTTTGAGTGAACACCTCCTTCCATCAGCAAGGGCATTGAAGATGAAACGTGGCTGGGTCTTTCAGCATGACAATGATCCCAAACACACCACCCGGGCAATGAAGGAGTGGCTTCGTAAGAACCATTTCAAGGTCCTGGAGTGCCCTAGCCAGTCTCCAGATCTCAACCCCATGGAAAACCTTTGGAGGGAGTTGAAAGTCCGTGTTGCCCAGCGACAGCCCCAAAACATCACTGCTCTAGAGGAGATCTGCATGGAGGAATGGGCCAAAATACCAGCAACAGTGTGGGTGTGAAAACCTTGTGAAGACTTACAGAAAACGTTTGACCTCTGTCATTGCCAACAAAAGATATATAACAAAGTATTGAGATGAACTTTTGATATTGACCAAATACTTATTTTCCACCATGATTTGCAAATAAATTCTTTAAAAATCAGACAATGTGATTTTCTGGATTTTTTCCCCCATTTTGTCTCTCATAGTTGAGGTATACCTATGATGAAAATTACAGGCCTCTCTCATCTTTTTAAGTGGGAGAACTTACACAATTGGTGGCTGACTAAATACTTTTTTGCCCCACTGTACCACTGTATTCACATCTCCAACCAACAAAACTCTAAGATCACCCACAGGCATTCCTTTTATATTTATCTATAAATAAACAACCATACTTATCTTACTCCCTACTCAGTATTCATCCATTTGCTAGCCATACTTTTTACTCCCATGCATGCTTTATTTCCATCTTATACCATTCTTATCACATTCATCAACTAACCTAGAATTTCATATTTGTGTATAGTGTTCCAAAATTCAAGCATTACTATTTTATTGTATGCTTTCTCTAAATCAATGCATTCACAATAAACTTTCTGACATTCACACATTTATCAGTGATGATTGCACAATAAAATTTTAAAACCTTGGTAGTCTTATACCTTAAAAAAGAATTATGGGAAAGAGAGAACAAGTCCTTGAGTTAGAAGCTACCAGCATCACAAATGGAAAAGCCTTGTTCTACCTAAATGAGAAACATTCTACTATAGATGACAGTACTAACTATATCTTTGATTATTCTGCTTTTTATATTTTTGAGACTGCCATCTGTAAACTGGATGCTAATAGAGAACTACATTGTTACTTATTAGTGAGTTTTAACAAGGCTGATCCAATAGAACAACAAGGTAAGATACTGTTCTATTAGGGCAGCTTGTGTGACAGTTTTTAACTGAGAGGGCTTTCAAATGCTGCCTTACTAGAGAGCATGATACTAAAGAATGTGAAGCTTACACATTAGTATCCCCCTAATTTGTTCAGACAGAAAGTATGATGCCTGACTGCTCCAGTACTGAACAAAAGGTACATTACACTAGTTATTTAGTGCTCTGGCTTGAGAACTGACAGTTCCTGCTCTGCAATTTCTCTCTGATGCCAGAGTACATTAACTGTAAAGCTAGAGGGGAAGAGAATTGCTGCTTATAAAATATAAAGGACAGGGTTTATAGGCACTAAAGCAATTCAGCTGTTTTGTAGTCACTGGTCAGCATAATTGTATGTATGATCCAGTCAGCTAGAGTCAAGTCAGCTCTTGTAGAATTATTTCAGTTCCTGTACTTCAGGGGTTGTGTTTCTTTTCTTTTCTTTTTTTTCATCTTTATATCAACTGTTAGGTTCTCCTCAAATAGGGGCTTCACAGCAATTGGCTGCAATGTTGATTCTACAGCACGGAGCACAAAATAATAGATAGACATCTTAACATTCTCCCCGCAGCAAGAAGCTCATCTGTTTTCTATTAGTCCAAAACTGCTCTCTGTTCTGGAGACTTCGCTTCAAATTCCCCTGAACTTTTTTTTTTTTTTTTAACACTGACAATCAATTTAAGCTTTCCAAGCACTTTATTCTGAGAACAAAGCATTTTTCAAGTCAACTCCTATGCACGCGAGTTACATAGAACCATATGTTAAACTGCATGATTAGCTACATTTCAAAGTTAAGGTAATTTCCTTATTTATAATCTAATATTATTTCACTCTTTAAGATCCACTGGTTATAAAAGGCATCATTTCAGCATGTATTGTTTTGAGAAGAAATAGTGGTTGCTACCTAATAAGGTTAAAGGAACAGTTGGCTGCCTAATGAGAGATGCTACCACTTTGTTAAAGAGCAAAAATTAACAAGCAGCAAAACATTCAATAACAGAAATGCTATATAATTTCAGAGTATGTTGTTTTGCTTAATTCTAAAACCTACAGTAATTTTTGAGGGTGTAGCTATGTCCTTTTTAACAACCAAAATTAGAAGAAATTTGTCCCTGTTAGCTTGAAGATATTTCATATACATACACACTTTCTACTGAAAAGGATCAGTCTCATGAGAATAAAACATCAGACACAAGGACAGTAACAGAACTATGGTCTAAAGCAGCTTTATTTGTATCAGGGGTATTACCATCTGCTGTTTAGAAAAAGGTCTTTTGTTTAACATTTGGTGAAGCAGGAATTGCAATTATGGGGAAAAACAGGTTACATTTAGTCTGCTGCAAACTACTTATAAATGTATCAAATTATAAATGAAAGTGATGGGTAAAATGCTTCTAAGAGGTCTGGCTTAGGACTGCTCTCAAATTTTGCAAACCATTTAAGGAATATGTTGCTTTAAAGGATTGGCCTATTAATACTCTAATTCAGTATACAGAACACTTTCATTATATAATATAAATTATTATTTATATAAATTAGGCTGTCAAGTTGATACTAATTACAGCACTTAATGTGAATTAAGTAGCTTGCATCCCTTCAATCACATAAGAAAGGGGGCGATTTCTCCCAAATACTCTGTTGATGGCTGTCCAAGGTATTCTCTAGCCCCCAGGAGCAGAGGAACAGTTAGCAGAATGCAAATTAGGACTCAGGGCAATGAGTTAACTAGGATTCAGAGTAAGACCTCAGAGCTAAGATTAGGAGTTCTGTCAAATCTTTCTGAACCACACTGAGATATATAGTGACATCTCAAGATCATTTTTAAAATTTTGTATAGGATGCATTCAGAAGAGGGCAAAATGATACAAGAAGTTGGCCCAAGGAAAGAGAAAAATGAGCAGATGTAAAGGTTGTATAAAATATTTGATTAAGCAATGAGGCAATAATTCCCAGGGATAATATGATTACGGTTTCTATTTTTAAAAAAACCAAGCTATAATACCTTGACTATGTCACAACCTCCTTGAGCAGAGGTGAGCATTCCCCCCCCACTCTGGAGGTTAATTTTTTGAGACAGAGGCTTGGTTAGTGACACTGGAATGGGATGGGTGAATTTTTTGGTATTTTTCTTAGTTGGAGAATTTGGGTGGGGCTACAAAAAATGTATGCTTAGCCTCCAAAGTTTAATATATCTGTTTTAAATATTAAAATAGAAGTGGAGTCAGGGAGCCACAAAAGTAGACTAAATAACTATACAGAAGCCAAATTGCTCATATCTGCTCAGGACTTATGGTTGGTGACATACCTCTAGTCACCTCCATTTTTTAGCTAGCATTCCATTAACATTGCTATTTAAACAATTATCTTGTTTTTTGCACTTAAAAATATTTTTAAAACATGGACAGTAAAAAGCTGCAGAGCTTCAGCTTTCAGCTGCCCCACCCTCTTTACTTCCTATAATGTTTCTGGTTGAAACATGGTCTAGAGACACTCCTCTAAAAATATTTTCTAGCAATTTGCTGAAACGCTTCTTTAAAAAAGAAAAAAGAGCTGCTTGGGTGATGACAAAAAGACAGTAAAAAGTGATCAAGCAACCTAAACATTGGTCGGGGGCAGCAGATGGGAAATTAAGACTGAGAAAGAAAGAGCGAAAGGCAGGCATGAGTATATGCTGACAAAATACATAGAAACTTAGCATTATGGAGAAGAAAATGAGTGAAAGTGCTTGGTAAAAAAATGGCAGGCTTATCTTCAAAATGACAGAAAATATTGGATGTTTAATCTCTAAAACCATGGATATGACAGAAAAGAGACCACACAATATCCGGCTTGCATATGCTGAATTGCTAATGGCAGAATTGTAATGACCAGACCTTTACAACAGAAATTTGAAACAGTCACCTCAGGGACACACAGGGTGTGTGCTGCAAGAGTTGTGCTGGTAAATATATTCATAATATTACTTTCATCATTTTAACATGTGAACTTCATCCATTCCAAGACAAATGAAAGCAACTGTTAATTAAATAACCTCCTCATGGTAAACAGGTTTGTCTTTTTCAGCTTAGACAGCTGTCCTACCTCTGCCGTTTATTTAGGTTCATGAACAAATTTACATTTTAGCATGTATGCCTGACAAACTATAATTAGCCATGGGAAGCTTTTAGTGAGGCATCTGTGACACTGAAAATTTCAGAGGTACCTACTAGTCCAAAACATCTACAGACCAAAATACCCTAGACAAAGTATCTAAGGTGCCATTAGGTTGCAATAAATGCTATCATTGCTAACTCTGTAAGATAGAAATTCTGCTTTTGGAAGGAGTAGGGAACAGGAACACAAAACAAAAATAATAAAATATTAGCCTATAGGACTCATTTTCAATAAAACACTTTTTAATATACAACTTTATTCACATTTCTAAAAAAAGAAGTGGCTGAGATGCAAAATAGTTCCTTATGACTATTCCAAATGTCTCACTGATGCAAAAAGGACATCTCTGGAAAAGTATGGGTGCAGCAACAATGTCTGTATATGTATATAAAATCAGGTGATTTTATTTATCAGCAGTGGCAGATACCTTTCAAAGGAGATTTTGCATAAAAGATGTTTAAAAACAGTTGAGTTCTGTTCTACTGTAATAGATTATTTGCAACATTATAGCACGTTACAGTTCAAGTAATTGTACATTTCATTTTACCACTTGAAATGTATGGACAAAGAAAACTTTAACGGCATTCAAAGAATAGTGATCAAGGTTTATTTTTCCAGCTGTACAATCTTAAATATGCAACAACATAAATAAAATCAAGCCGTCCATATTGGACAGAAACACACATTCCATTTTGAACAAGGCACTGATTTACCACAATGCAGTATGCCAGCATTAAGGTGGATCACTGAATTCCCAGATTATTTCTTTCACTGTCCTGAGTCAGCTGTTCCAGTATGTTTAAAATAACTTCTGTTCTTTCCAGCAAAGTTAGGTTTTTGTTTGCTGCTGACCGCAAGAGAAGTGAGTAAGCATACTTATTCACCTTAAGATTTTCTTCATCTTTACTGCTGGAGAAAAGTGGAACACAGGTTATCCAAATACATAATGAACTCTAAAAAATACTGTCTTCACTACAGCACATCAATAGGAACAAAAAACATTTTCATTTGTTCAAGAGGGAAGGTTCCCTAATTTACACCAATTTCTTCCCCGCTGCAGGCTTTTGAGTCGCATAGTGCTTCCAGAAGTTCCCCAAATCCTTAAGAACAGTTTTTCAAGGGGTTTGAAAGCTTCCTTGTGGCGGCAGTTTATTGGATCAAAAACTTGTATTCCTTCAGAATGCAACCATTTATAATGTTAACTGAAGAGGCCTTTTTGCATATTCCTTCCCCACCCTTTTTCATAAGAAAGCAGATAGAAATCAGTTTACCCTGTGTGAAAACGGAGAAATTACCCTCTTATCTTTCTGAGAAGGCAGAAAAACTAAAATTCATTCCTTTCTCCTAACTGGAGTAAACTATGTTATCCCATTCTGTAAGTTTTCATCAGGGCCTCTTAAAAGTTTGCAACATCTCCACCTTTCTTATGATCCCTAGTACTGTCGGAAAGAACTATATTCATTCCAGTTCTTCACTGTGGTCTTCTTCATGCACACACATGGTTACTCACCTGTGTAGAATTAACTGTTTGGCAGGAGTCCTCCCCATATTTGTGTACCATGCAGCTAGGCACAGTTCCTACCAAATCCATTTGCTTTGCTTTTTACCACCACTGTTAGCATATTAGTCTCATCCTCAAATTGATTTTCCTTTTTGCTCTATAAAATTTCATTTTTTCTTTTTTATTCTCTTTAATCTTATCTCAGTTCTTCAGAACTCCATAAAAGTATTCATCAGCACAACTTCTCATGTAAGCATCCAGCCCTGGCTTTACGGCCCCATTCACAAACACCAATGTTACAGTAGCAAACTTCCCCTTCAGATCAGCATAAACTTTTTCTTTGCACCTTAGTAAGCACTTTGTAAGTACTGTTAGTTATTTACCAAAGAGACTAATCATAACTGTTCTCATTTGGGAGCTAGTTTTTCTTCCTCCAAATCTACCAGGTCCCCCAAACTGGTTCCTTCATTTTTTTGAAAATGGATTTCAATTTCTACATTGCAGAGGATCTTCAGGTCTTTGCTGCACTATTATAGGCATCAAGGAAATTCCTATTAAGGAATTAAAGCCTGCTAAGAGAACTGTCCCATTCAGTTCCAACTAGGACAAAAAGAAAGAGGGATAAATGCTCTCTTGCATCCCCAACTCTGGCTCCAGCAGCCTTGAGTTCTTCTCTCCAATAATTTTCTTCAGATCCATTACATTGGTCCTGCTGTTGAAGGAGTCGCAAATTTGTACTACGGGTAGTCCTTGACTTACGATGGGAATTCGGACTGGAATTTTCATCACTAAGTGATGTGATTGTGAAGTGTGACCGCATCATTTAGTGATGACAATCCCTGCAGTCCTGGTTGCTGTTTTTAACCAAATCCCATGGTCATTAGGTGAGGCAACTTCCTGCCAGCTTCCTACAATCAAAGTCAGTGGGGAAGCCAGCAGGAAGTTGCAAGTCCCAGGCCCACAAGCAGATAAGTGGCTGCTGCTGGGTGGGGAAGGAGTGAGGGGGTCAATGGTTTTGGGTCAGGGAGGGTGCATGAGGGGGTGCGAGAGGCTGGCGCAGCGCAAGCACAGAGGGGCTAGACAAAAGCATGGGTAGGAGAGATGTACCCCAGCAAATTGCGACCTTCCTTGCCAGCTTCCCCATTGGCTTTCTGGGGAAGCCGGCAGGGAAAGTTGCAAATGGCAATCACGTGATTGCAGAGCACTGCAACTGGTTGTAAGTGCAAACCAGTTGCCAAGCACCCAGATCACGAGTACATGACTGCAGAAGTGCTAGGATAGCCAGAAATCCGACGAGAGATTTGGTACAGACCCCCCCTTGAGACCTATTCTAAACCACTTTCTTATTTATATTTATAGATATAATCAAAACTGAGACCTTCAACCATTTCAAGATCATCAAGATCATAGGGGTCACTTTGCTTTTGAAAGACAATTCTGATTTTGATAAGTTCAACACTTTTAGGGCAGATCATGGGTCCTTTTAGTACCAAACTTATCACAGTCCAGTCGGTGACCTGATACTTCTGAATAATCCATGATGTGCAAGTCAGACATTACACATACTGCCCTTTCACTCTGTACTCCACAAATTCCACTGCCTAATTTTGCCTCAGACTGACCTTTTAGCAACTTTTGAAAACATCACTCTCTTCTCCAAAACATTTCTGCAAGGTAGTTTTCACAAGTGAGTTTCATCCCACAATGGCCGCTTGACCAAAGATCTTAGTCTTCACCTCAGTCAGGCTAGTATATGCCGAGACTGCTTGGGCTGCTTGTTCACAGATTTTTACCATACCCCTTAAGCCACAGGACCATCCCTATTCATCCTCTAACAGAATTTCTGTAATCTCTTTGAACTTGATGATTATGCCTCTAATATTTCCTCAGTCTATTCAACATGTTTTTTCAATATTGTCATCCATTTTCTGGTTGAAGGCTCCCAGCTTTCCTTCAGAAAGTCCTTGTTCTTACACCAAACAAATTACAGAATAGCACAGATATTCTCAGATAATAGAGGGCCCAATACACCAGTTAGCTGCTGCTTTGTCAGTCCTAATTCCAGTTTTTTCAATCTTGTGACAATCAAAAGAGACTTTTGGGCCAAGTCAGATTTTATATCATTGACTTTTCACCACATCAAGAATCCTTATAAAGAGGATTTTTATATCCAGCATCTATCACCTAACACAATTATATCACCACCATCAACAACATTCTGTGCTCAGGGACAAGAACAGAAAATTGGACATGTCATATGCAAGTTACACTCTTGAGGTATTGAAAGTCTATCTTCCAGTTGAATCAATACATTATACTGTCTCCCATTTTTCTCAACACCATGGAAACCACTGCTTAATTCTTTGGATGTCTGTTGTTCACTTGTTTTTTCATGGCCAATGTTTATTCCTGCCTTCCAAGGCCCATCCTCTCCACAGCATTTCTCTACAGCATTACTCATAAAGCCTTGCTTTGAATTGATAAAACAAGTATGTGTCCTTCTGATCTATGATTATTCTACAAGACTACTCCAGGGTATTTCCCCACTGGGGCTAAGCCTAGTGGACATGGGAGCTCCACCTTACTCCGGCACAGATTGGACCTCCACTTCCAGAGAGATAAAATTTTTGGAAGAGCCATCTCTCTTTTCTCAGATTATGACAACCAGGCACTTTTCTAGTTAAGAGGCTTGCTACTCACCATGTTGAAGAACTAGTTATAAACCAGCAACTGCAGTTCTATTGAGTGGTCATTTATAAATTCTCACAACTGGCCCTCCAGCCTGCTTGATTTCAAGTGATACCAGTATTTCCTCAGATTCACTGTTTTGGTCTTAGGAAATGAACAGTTTTGTTGACAGCCATGACTAGTTATGGTTCCACCAAACAACTCTGCAAGCTCTAGAATGTTCCAAATAGGGCTCTGCACAGGTACATAACCTATGTGTATGTATTCACAGATATTTAAAAGAACTGCAATTACAGATATGAAACCAGTTCTTTTCTTGAAAATGTGTTTTGCATTGTTACCATAGTGGTCCACTATATGGGCCTGTCTCTATTTCTACATTAAACATGACACAGTGCTACTTCCCCAAAGGGTGTAAAATAAATTCAAGTTTGCTACTTTCGTTACTATAAGTTCACCATATTCATAAAATAGTTTTTAAAAGCCCAAAAGTGAATGTGCAAAGCTAGCATTTTCAGATTTGTTGCTTATATGTATGCAGAAAGCTCTGTCAGTTCACTGCAAATATTTTCACTCAAAATAGCAAGAAGCAATTAAAGTCCTAACACTTGGCAACAGAATCAACAGCTTAATTTATTATATTTACCAGTTAGACAATTACAGTTCCAATAATATCCAGAATTGTTTCTCTAATTAGCAATTTAAAATGGATTCTATAGCTAAATATATTGAGAGACACATACTAACAGCTGCATGGTTCATGCACTGCAATTTTATTGATGAGGTATATATAACCTCTTAATACAATACTGCCTACAGGTTTCCAAGAAGGAAGCCTCTTACATTCCATTTTAATCAAAGAGGAAATGCATCAAATTAAGAAATTACTTCCCTGTGAATTTGCTCCATTTTAAAATTTCAAATACACTCACATAGTGAAAGCTTTGAAACTTTCCAAGTATGAAGTTTAGCAGAGAGGTGTACACACAATTCAAGGAGCACTTCTGATCTTTCTGTACAGAGTATTGAACTCAAAAGTATGGAAGATGCCTCACTAGGCAGCTTAAGGTTAGCTTATCTCTTAATAGCAAGTTTAACTTAAAGTCAAAAGAAATTCTAAAAATGTGCCTTTTGCCCTTTATCTATTTTCTATAGAGGCTCATAATGAAGTCATCACATTGTGACTTGAATGTTTGAATGAGTTCATACAGATGTCACAGCATGTAAAGTATTCTAAATGGATTCTGTTGACAGATTCACCTGCAAGTTATCAAATTATACAAATGCAGATGAAAACTGGTCAAATATTCACACAACCTGTCTCCCTAAAACTGTGATACAATACTATATGCTGATTATAATTTCACAAAACTAAAACGTGAGTTAGATACCAAGTCCCAAACCACAGAACCACTGGCAATCCTGAACTACCAGAACAATGGTTCTTCATTGCTGGCACATAGAAGTATTGTATTATCTGCTATAACCAGAGTCCAGAACTATCATGAAAGTACAGGCGATCCTCGTTTAGAGACCATAACTGAGATGGGCAACTTGGTCATTAAGCAAAGAGGTTGCTAAGTGAAACCACAACTGTGCTTATGATCTTACTACAGCTTCTCTTTGCTTTAGAGACCTGCAAAGGTCGTAACTGCGAGGATGGGTCGTAAAATTACTTTTTCATCACTGTTGTAAATGTGAATGGTTGCTAAATGAGGCAATTTCTAAATGAGTACTACCTGTATGGTCCTCCTGAATTCATTTTTGAAAGAGCAAAATATAATACAGCTAGTGATATATATCATACTATTTGAAGGAAATACTGATTTTAGTTCCCTCCATCCACCCTAAATTAAAATCTCAAACTTCTAAAGCTATGCCCATGTACTATAAAGTACTACTCTTATAGAGTACTGTAGGATTAGACCAATTATTGGTGTCAACAGGTTATATAACAAATGAGTTAATTTTGAAATAGGAATTATATTCTTAATGTTCTGTATTTATATTGCCATCTTGTGGAGACTTAGAAATTCTAATATAATTCCTGTAAACCTTCTGTTATAATTTTAACCTGCCATATATCCATCTCCTTTTCCCCATGGATCTTTTTCTCCTGGAATGCTAACACTGCTAGTTTTAAATTGTTTACTGACTTTTTCCTAGCAAGAAGATGGCAGATGATCTCCTTTTCCCTTTTCTCTTGTACAAACATTGAAAGCTTTTTTTTTTGCCCTATTTGATTGGATCAAACTAATAAGATCTTAATTCTGAAAATCAGAAACTTTCATGCCTTGATGTAATAGGTCTAACATTCAGCATACCTCACAACAAAAGCATGTAATTTATTCCCTTTATTTGTTAGCAGTGTATATGACAAATATATATGAATTTAGCATATATGAAATGAAAGTAATCAGAATTTGCCTGATACATATAGGTACCTGAAACAAAGGTAATACCTTTCTTCCTGCATCTTCAGTTCCCATTTAAATCCTCTATGCCCAATAGAAGATATATGGCACCACGAAAGACAGATAAACAAGCACCACCTCACATAATGGGGCTCACATTAGATAAGAACATGGAGTAAATTAAAATGAAGCTCTAAAATGAACAGTTTACCCAACAGTTTGTGCATCCTAAAATATGAAAACATATACAGAACACACATTCAATAGCAGTAGGTAACTCTGCAGAGTTTGTAAAACTATTCTAGGGTTTCTATTCTTTCTTTTTTAGAGTACTGATACCCAGCCTTATGATTCAAAGCATGATCTATTTAAAAAGAAATTTATTAATGGTTTGCAAAAAAGTTAAACGGAAGTAACACAATATACTGGCACTTACCTAACTTTCTTTTTGGTTGATGAAAGCAACTTGATGAACTGAAGAAGAAGAAAAGACAATCGAGATTCAAATATATCAAGGAGCTTTAATACTTCTTCCTTATTAAGGTTAGTAGATGGGTCTTCAACAGGAACTCTCTCAGCATTGTTTGAGTCATCAGCACATTTCTAAACAGAAAAGATGTGTATGGAATTACTGTAATGTCTAAATATGCCTTCAGAATTTCATTAGGTGTTCTTCTACAGTCAGAATTTTATGGTTTTTTAAAAAGCAGTTAAAGTGAAGTCACAAAATTGAACCTGTCTATCCAAACATCTTTTTATACCAAATCTGAACTTTGATATGTGAGATCTGAACATAACATGCAACTTAATATGCAAGCAAATCTGAACATAACATGCAAGAACTATGGTTAATTGAAAAACAATAGTTGCCTGAGGCTTTGGGGACAGCAATGGCGGTCTGAAGACGGCTCTGCTTTTGTGGAGCTGATGACCACAGCAAAAAGAGGAGCCGGTGAAGGGATCAGCTCCTTGGAACTCCTCTCCAGATAAAGGAGAGGTCAAGGATCATCCACAAGTTTGCTCCATACAGAAGCTCCCTGCAGAGAGATCGCAAAATAGCGATCTCCAGCAGGTTTGAGAGTTCTGGGAGCTGAGGGAAAAACATTCTGCACAAGCCGCAGTTCAGCGCCTTTCAAAGGGATGCTGGGTCCGCCTTCTTCCTCTCTTAATTACTTTAGGAACTTGCTTTTTATAGATTATTTAGAAGTTAAGAACCTTCTGAAGGACAAGTTTTATTGCATCGGGAGAATGTCCTTCTACCTTGGATGAAAGGAACTACATATAAGTCTAAGGATTAAAAAGAAAAGATTTACTTTCTGAACAGTAAAAGGGTTTGAAAAGTTAAGGGGCTAGAGGGACTTGAAAGAATATGTCCTGTGGGGTGTTTAAAAATTACAAAAAAAAAAATGAAGATTTTGAAATTAATTGTAAGAAATCCTCACATGGGTAAGTTTTCTTGTCTGGAAAATAAACAGATGATAAGGGGACGACTGAGGGAACCATAGAGAACAACCAATTACATTTAAAGGGGAAGAGACTCTTTAATACAATAGAGCAATACTATATAACTATAGAAGAGTTTAAGGTGGTTTGGGAGCAATGTACCTAGAAGTTTCTGAAAAGACTGTCTGACACTTTAATAGAGGATATAGAAGAACATCAGATTTCATTAGAGGAACAGACTGAGGCTGATTTGTATGTGGATTTGGAGTTTTTAAAAATGCTGGATTATAAAAGTTATTTGGAAAAAAATGTTGTGGATCTGAAAATGGAAAATGATGCTAAAATGGATTTACATGATGAAAGGGGACGTACAAATAATAAACCAGAAGAGTGATTTGGAAAGCCTTTTTATTATGGATTTACAAAAGGGATGTGTTAAACTAATGAAGCTGTTCCTGAGAAGAGACAAACTATTGAGGCTGTTCTTGAAAAAAGACAAAGAGAAAATTATAAGGAATCAATGTGTGGGACATTATTTGTTAGGATTAAAGATTAAACTTTTTACAAGTAAAAAGAAGGTTTATAAAATGAATCTATTTGATTATGGTTAAAATATAAGTTGCGATTTCTAGTAGTTACAAATGGGATTTCTTTTTGACCAGGACTGAAGGACGAGGTTTTTAGGATTTGCGTATAAGTGGGGAGAGGTTTCTTTTGCCTTACTTTTTAGAAAAAGTATAAACTGTAGTATAAAATGGATTTCTTTGAGGTTAAAATACATATGTTGTTATCTCTGGTAGCCCTAAATGGACTTTTCCTGATTAGGATTGAAAGATGAATTTTTACAATTTGATTATTGATAAGAGATGAGATATGGGAAGAAGAGAATTCTTTTATGAAATACTAGAGAAGGTGTTATATTACTGAAGCTATTTATACTTGTCTGGAGGTAGGGAGGAGTCATCTTTTATATATCTTCTTTTCTTCTTTTCTCTGTCTCTTTGCACTTCTCTTTTTTCTTTTTTCTTTTTTTACTATTTATAATTTTAATTTGTATTAGCCTTTTATCCTTGTATTTGAAAACTCTAATAAAAATTATTATAAAAAAAGAAAAATAATAGTTACCTGTTCACATTCAGCACCAAGCTCTTTCCTGATAGATTGAAAAACAGACCGACTCTGAATCATTATATCCAAGGCCCCAGACAAAGTCTTTAGTTTTCCAGTGCTGCTATTCTGACCTAACAGAATCAGAAACGTTAGCAACATAAATACTTCATAATTACATAGTACACTGCCTCAAAATGGGAATCTACAGATTTTCTTTTTGAACACATAAACATTTTGTTCAAAGCCATAACCAATGGGTTCTCAGGAAATTATTCTGTTAAATAGATAACAGAATTATCTATTTAAAATAGGATTTGTACTCTAAATTAAGGAAATGCCTTAATTTACTTAATTAACTTACTTGCCATCTGAAATTCAGCAAATGCCACTCTTTCCAGTTGGACACGGAGAAGTTCACATGGTGCATCCTTCAAGAGCTGAAAAAACTTCACAGCTTTACTGTAATGAAGATCAACCAGTATCCTGTGCTGTTTACGCTGATGTTCATCACCAACCTTCATCAATAATATATTTTTTCAAGTCAGTTCAAGAGAACAGCAATCAGTATTTTATATTATGGCATTTTATCAACATACACATAAGTATGTACCATCACAGAAAGACCATGTTACCATATGATTTTGGAGCAAGTACCTGATTTCTCAAACAGCTGTGATACATGGAAGCCAACCTGTGGTGAATTGTGGCTGCTCGGTACTGGCAAAGAGGTTGCCTTGTAGTCACTATCTCGACATCACAGTATTTCAAAGATTTCATCATTGACTCGCTAACTTCTTTTTCTATCTAAAATACACAAAAGAAAAACTTTCAAAATTTATATTAAAATCAGTTCAACTTATAACCTCTCTGTACTCCTGTCTGCTATATAACTACTCCAAAATAATAAAGTGCTATAAGCCTTGATAGTGATCATATCATCATATTTGTCCCCCACGGATATGATATGAAATCGATTTTCAGGCCTAGGTTCACCACTGAAACTGCTTTGGTAATCCCACAAGAATGACATGTGTCAGACACAAAGTGACAATCATACTGATTTCCCTGAATTTCTTTCTAGCTTTCCACAGCTAACCATGATATGAGGTGAATGGCATGACAATATGATGGTTCCACTCCTTCTACACTCTAAAAAGCAGCTAGAGCCAGGATAAATTAATAAGTGGACCCAGGACAAAAACTAAATTTGATCTGATTTAATTTAGAAGTATACTTAATTACAATTAAATTACATTAACTGAATGCAGTTAAAGTGAATACTCGCCATATATTTAATAATGTCTCCCTTTTTATCATATTTAAACATTACAATTCAGCAAAAATTATTGAAAGGGCTCTGAGGGCCACTCCTGAGGCTTTGAGAAGGACCTCAGATTGTGCATTCCTGTCTTAAATGATAAGGGGCCAGCCATCTGGTGGAAAACTTGTCCGAAATGTACCAATCCAATCACAGAGCTCTTTGAGAAGAACCCTGTTTATAATCCTATCAATGGGCATTCCTAAGGACCAGTTAACTGAGCATAACCTTATTTATTGCAACCTTGCATGGAATCTCTGTCTTTGGAGGTGTGTCAGAAATTATCAATAATTCTATTTCATCAAGATGCATCACTTTACCAGGTTTTTGGTTCTTTTTAGGTGTGTATGGCTTTATAATACATTTTTAATTATAGTTATATATAATTAATTTAGTTATTTTAAATTTTAGTTTTAGTTCTGTAAAACTACTTGATAGCAGCTTACAGAAAAGAAACATAGCAATTCAGTAACAAACAAACATATTAATGTGGCATTTGACAAACCACATATAAACTCTAAATTATTTCCCCATCAGTAGAGCAACAGTTGATTTCCAATAATCGGTTCAAATCTGCTACCTGTTCTTGAGCTTTCCTAGATAACGGTGCATAATCTTGCAGCAGAGTTGCCATGGTAAAATACGTAGTGGACAGTTCCCAGTTGACAGAATCCCAGACAGCTGGATGGACTTCTCTTTTGCTCAATGATCTTAAGGCCTTCAGATAATAATCAACAGCCTACAAGATTTAATAATTATGGCACAAAATGAAATATTTACATATTTATAGCAAATAATAGTAGTAATATTTCTGATAAGTCTCACAATAGGCAGTCAATTGTACTGGCTGGTTTTTAACACTGGGCATAAATACAATGTTACATTAAGATTACTGTAGTCCAGACATTCCTGATCTGGAACTCTCCAGATATACAGGACTATAGAATTCCTAGTCTTTGGGCTTACTGATTGGGAATCTGGGATTGTATCTGAATACTTCTGAGGGTCCCAAGTTGGGGAATGTTACTATAGCTTTTAAGTCTCTCTATTTATGCCTGGCTGAAAATATTTTCACAATTTACTGACTTTTCAAATGTTAATCAATGAATTGATTCAGTGTAAATACTTATGTATCCAAAGCATAATCCTTTTACGTTCACAAATCAGAGTCTCATACCCAAAATGTTTGTTCACACTTTTAAAGAACTATACGTTATAGTTCCCCTGTGATTGTTCTCTATACTGAGGCAAGAGTGTGGAAAACAACAAAGTAAGGAGTTATTTGGACTTCTACAACATATTCACCTAATGTTACAGTGTTCTTATTATTAGCCCTATGATGTGAATAGTTACTTATATAAATAAGGCAGTGGAAAAACAATCTGAATCGAGAACAATAAAAGCTGCCAATCCATATTTTATTAAAAACCTGTTAAAAATGTTTGGGAGTTGCATGTTTGAAAGAATGACTTGCAACAATATTGCCAATATAAAAATTAGATACAAATATGGATTTTTTGCCTATATCAAAGATGAAACATAGTAAATATTCACTTTAAAAGTACATGAGAATCATACTAATAGTGTCATACCATACCTGAAAATTTAGCATATGCCATGATAATAAAATTACTGTACAAATCTATCTTTCAACTGAAGTAATGCAATCTGAGGGTTCTTTGTTTTCCAAGGACTGAACATACCTCAGCGTAGCAAATCTGTACAAAATGCTTTATTGCAGCACACACCTTTTCCAACAACAGACTATTGCTCTTCACCCATCTAGGACTTGCGAGGTGATGTTGCCATGTAAATATGTCTTTAATACTCAGTCCCTTAATACTTAGTTCAAGCAAAAATCTATAAAGTCTATAAAGTGGCATACAACCTTTGTCTTTTTCCAAACGTTCTTACACTAGTTGGGATAAAGTGTTGCTTCAGTGTGGTGGTTCCTCTTCTAATTGCTACTGAGCTCCCAGCAAAACTTAAAGCTCCAGGCAGGATTCCCACCAGGATATGCTGCTCACCATAGCTTGTGGTCCTGGCAGTTGAATGATAGTCCTCTTGCCTGCTTGTAATAGCTGCCAATCTTCAGACATGGCCTCCACTTCCCCATCTGTATGCTGTTTGCTCATCACCTTTCCTCCTACATACACCTTCCCCACTCTGTCTTAGCATTTATTTTTGTAAGCTAAGAGCCTGGGTGGGGTGAGGCTGCCTCTGGATGTTGGCACATCCTTGAAAACACCAGGGTGTGGCTCAATTATCACAGGCAGCTGAAATGCTGGCTTGGATGCTTGTGAGTAAAGTTTGAGTTAGGGAAATGAGGGAAATGGGGCGAGAAGTGTTTCTGCCTGGCTGCAGCTACTTTTCCCAAACACAGACAGCAACCCCAACTACAATCCCTCACATGCAATCAGCTTAAATGTTTAGGCCTAATCTTACCTTATTATAATAAAGGGCCTCCTCAGGAGAAAATTCTCTTTTGAAGTCTTCACCCAGGGCACAGTGAGCATGTGCGCAAATCCGCATCAATCTTCCCATGTTACACAAGAGAAGAGCAGCATTGGTTGAATCATCAATAGATTCAAAGTTTTGAATCCCTTTTTCAAAAAAAGAGAAACTTTTCTTCCAAAGTTGCTGTTCTGCTGAAGATACCATTTTGCTCTCTACAACAGAATAAAAGAGAAGGGGCCTGTTTCATTCAGAGATCAGAAATATCAAAAACCCTATGGAGTAAGCATCTGAACAACATTCTGGAAAATTAAGTAAGAAATATTTTTACTTCAAGTGCATAAACAACATTTCAAATGTTTTTGTTTGTTTTTCCAAGAGACAGGTTGGAAACTGTCAGGAGTCAGCAGCATGGCAGTACAAAAACAAGTAAATGAATACTTAAAAAAAAAAAACTGTTTCCAAATTGTTTTCTTCATGAACATATTGGCTCCATGATGGCTACCAGCACTATGAGAAAGTCATAAATAGTAAGGATCTAAATCCAAATTCTTAGACTTCACAGGGAAAATTACTTCTAAGACAGAAGATTCTTCAAAAAGCATATTTTATTAATTACAATGTTTTCATGTTAACAATCTCATGTACATGATTACTCAAATGTATCTAGATTTTGTTTTTAAAAAGACCATCATAGAAATCTTAAATTTTGGTCTGATTAAAAAATATTCAAAGATAAATCATTTATCAGATCACAGGTACGAGTTCTACTCTACCTTTTCTATATACAGTAAAACCTTGGTTTGCGAATATAATTCATTCCAGAAACATGCTTGTAATCCAAGGCACTTGTACATCAAAGCAAATTTCCCCATAAGAAACAATGGAAAGTCAGATGATTCGTTCCACAACCCAAAAATATTCATATAAAAATGATTACAATACTGTAATATAATACAAAATAATAAAGAAAATACAAAATATAAAGAAAAATAAAACAAATTAACCTGCACTTACCTTTGAAAACCTTCGTGGCTGGTGTGAGGGAGACAAGAGAGAGGAGGGTTATTGTGTAGGATGACTTTCACTATCACTAGCATGGAAGATGATCACCCACAATCCCGCAGCGAGAGAGAGAAGAACCATTGGCTCAGTTGTGATCATGTGACGTTCGGCGTCACGTTCTACAAGACATCGCTTGTTTATCAAGTTAAAATTTATTAGAAATATTTGCTCATCTTGCGGAACACTCGCAGATCAAGTTATTCGCAATCCAAGGTTTTACTGTACGGTATTGAGTTGTAAGTGTTCTTACAAACAATGAAAAAAGCAACAAAATCTAGGATTATTCTGCATAAGATAGGCAGCCATATAAGTTTTATAAATAAACAGTGTAGGCCACAACAGATGTAATGTAAGCAATGGAACTCTGCTTGATATTTATATGGTTAATGGCTATTAAACAATAAGAATTTTTTCCCTTCCAGGTTATGGAAATTTCTGTTCAGAAGCAACAATACTATTTTTAACAAAGGAGGGACAGATTTTGTTTTGGATACTACCAAACTGTTTTGCACACTATTCTAAAGTGCAAATTTATGCAATTGAAAACCTGAAATAAATGGTTGTGTAAAGAGCTAATGAAGAACTGAACTCGAAATGAGTTCACCAACAGGATGAGAAGAATAATCTACTCAGAAACTAGAATTAAAAACAAAAACAAAAAACAAAACAAGCTAGCAGGAGCAGCAACCTGGGAGAAAAAAGGCTGGAATCATTATCTGTGTCAGGCAACTTACAAGAAGTGGTGTGGTTTAGGGATAGGTAAAGTCCTACCATAAACAACCTGGGTCAGGGTCCTGAGAAAACAGTACAGAGCATCTTCTTGCTGGGCAATCATGAATAGGAAAAACAGTCCCTATATTTCTGCATTATCATTCCAGCGAAGCAGTTACAGGTAGTCCTCGACTTACGACCACAGTAGGAACCAGAAAATTTATCATTAAGCAGTGTGGTCATTAAGCAAGGCATCACGTGACTGCACCTGATTTTACAACATTTTTTGCAGTCGTTAAGCAAATCATGAAGTTGTTAAATGAATCATGCAGTTACCCACTGATTTTGCTTGTCAGAAACTGGCTGGGAAGGTCGCAAATGGTGATCATGTGACCCCAGGATGCTGCAACCATCATAAATACATGCCAGTTGCCAAGTGCCCCAATTTTGATCATGTGACCATGGGGACACTGTGATGATCATATGTGCAAGGAACGGTGGATGGTTGTAAGTGCGAGGACCAGTCATAAGTCACTCTTTTCAGCACCATCATAACTTTGAACAGTCACTAAACAAATGATAGTAAGTCGAGGACTACCTGTAATCTATTTTGTCAGAAACCTGTATGAATTCTATCTTCATGTAGTTTGTGAGTAACTCCACAGGGAACAGAGTAAAGAATTTAGTGGAAAATTCCACAGAAAATTAAGGAGGAAAATCTGGGTTATACCCTAAGTAGGAAATGACATATTTACATTTGGATCAGCTTTTCTTTCTCAATCCTGTGTATAATTTTGTAAGAGTAACTAAGAAAGCATATAACAAAAGTAATTGGATTCTTTATCTGAGAATTACTTAATTTCTTGCAATTACAAGCAATAATATTTTATTGACTCTTTTAAATATTGTCCCAGATTGTGAAAGAATAAACTTTTGGTCCTCTTCCTGAGGGAAAAAATAGTAGCAATGAATACTGTATTAAATTGTAAAAGGTTAGGAAATTTGTTTTTGTTTTCTGCTACTAATGAGGAGTTAGTAGCTGGATTGAAGACAGATATCAGTCCAAAGTTTGCTACACAGACTGTTCCTTTAACTATGGTTAGGTTATTGTACAGGCCTCTAACTCTATATGTTCTTTCCTCTCAAATGTGAAATCTCTATAAATTATTAAATAATATATTAATATTATTGCTAAAAATTGAACAACCAAGATGAGAAATCAGCTTGGCATTTCAAAGAAATACCAGGCAAAGGAACATCAAGTCCTATAGCTTATTCTTAGTTATTTTTCTATAATTGGCAAACTCTGTATCACCCACTTTTTATGGACGTGACTTCATAATGCTTACAATTATACTTAATCAACTGGACTATGTATAGCAGTTTCTCAATTATGTTGTATACTATACAATCGACAATGAACAAATTATCTTCTACTTTTAGGATTCTTTTCTGATAATTGTAGATCCATGCTTAAAATACCAATAGAATATATACATATACACATGCCTAAAATACACACAGGGGGGATGCGATGGCGCAGAGGCTTAATGATGCTGAAAGTTGCCGGCCAGAAATGGTTGACACTTCAGTGGTTCGAGCCCAGCTCCGCACAGCAGAGTGAGCTCCTGCTTCCTCCCCAGCTCCTGCCAACCCAGCAGCTCTAAAACTTACATGAGTAGATAAATGGGTACTCTCGCCCCGGTGGGAGGAAAATGCTGGCAGCGCTTGCATGGGAGACAGGACCAAGTTGCCAGTAACGCAGAAGCCGCGCACGCCTGAAAAAGGCACGAAGCAATGGAAACCCCGCCTACTGCGCTTGCCAGCTGGGCTCTGCTCTAGGAAGGAGGCAATGGCAAACCACTTCCGAAACACCTTGTCTTGAAAACTGCAGGGACTCGTCCAGGCAGTCGCTGCAGAATTGGTAACGATTGAGTACGGATTAAAAAAAAAAAAAATACACACATGTATATAAATATACTTGCCTACTCTTTCGCTTTGTAAAGCAGCAGCTTGGTTCATATAAAATACTCCAATTTCATTTTGAATATTGCCCATTCTCTTCACCACTTGTGTATATTGCTCTGGATTCTGCTCTTTTAAATTACTAAAAAGCAAAATTTCATGAGCTGCCTCATAACATTTGCAGCTGACTGAAAGTTGGCATTCCAAATCGGTAGACCAGTCAGTAGCCCAAGAAAATACTACAAGAAAAAATTAACATAATAAATTGCCAAATGCTTCCTATATAGCTATTTCTAAATTAAACACACATACGCGCGCGCACACACACACACAAGGAAGTACATAAAAAGCTGTTGGAGAACTATTTAAGATGGATTCTGGAATCAGCTATTAGTTATAAATTCAACATCACTTTTATATGAAAAACATTATCAGTGTTTGTAAAAGCTGTTATGTACTGAGGCCAGTATTTCATTCTTGAGCAAGGAGACAAAAGTATACAATGGCATTCAGCTCTAGATATTTCTGGCTAAAGTTCATTGTTTAGACCCATTCCAATCTGATATGCAATGGAGTCTTTGACCAACTCAGTGGCCAACATACACTGCAAACTAATATTGGGAGTATGTCCCTCTAGGTTTTGCTGAACCTCTCAGTAACTTTCAGTATTGTCAACAGATATCCTTATGTTGCACCTAGCAACCAAGTTTTAAGGTGGCTTCAGTTCTTGGAAGCTGTGTAGTTGTATCCAACTCTTTCTCTTCTTTCCATTTAGACCCAAGGAAGCAAAATATAGAAACTCAAGTTCTAAATCAATGTCTACTATCCGTTATGAATTTGATATGGGCAAACAAATGAAAGGTTAATTAAGATATGCTACTGATCAGTTGGAATACAGATCAGAACCTGGACATCCAGATTTCATTGGCAGTCAGAAGTTTGTTTAAATAGCTAAGACGAACACCAACTGCACTAGAAAAGTTTAAACTAGCATCATTTATACATCATCATTACATTCTATTTGGATTACTATTATGTGCTCTACATCTGTTGAGTGTTTAGGTAGTCCTCATTTAGTGACCACAACTGGGACTAGTAACTCAGTTGTTAAGTGAAACTGTAATTGTGCTTATGATTTTACTTCAGCTTTCCTTTCCTTTACAGACCTGTGAAGGTTGTAAATGTGAGGATTGGTCATAAAGTTACTTTTTCATCACTGTTGTAACTGTGTACAGTCACTAAATGAAGTGGTTGCTAAATGCGGATTACCCTTATGATCTTACTTCAGCTTTCCTTCACTTTACAGTCCTGCAAAGGTCGTAAATGTGAGGATTAGTCATAAAGTTACTTTTTCATTACCATCATAAGTGCAAACGGTCACTAAACAAGGACTACCTGTAGTCAAACTATTCTGGCAATTACAGGGAGCATGCATGTCCCTCATAATGACACTGGCTAGAGGTCAAGCAAAAACAAACAAAAAACAATGCTTTTGTCCAATAAATTGTTTAAAGAAAAATATATTAAATAAAAAGCCCTTATATCACATGATAAAATGCACAGCTACTGCTCATTTGTTTAATTGGATCCAGAGATTTTACTGCCAAGATGACTCAAAGGGTAATATATTGCTGCTGAAAAGAGCGTGGTTTTTTTATTAATTATTTTGATTTGGAGAGCTGTTTGACACATTGTTACACAAAGACAGCAGTTGTGATTACCTTGACAGCTGGACTCTCGATGAAGGCTATGCAGTATTTCCTGATCTTCTTTTGTTTGAAAGTTATATTCTTCAAGATATGCAGCTCTATTGTTTGCATTCTGGGCCAGCATTAATTGAATATCACCACAAAGAGTTAAACTCTGACAAAGAAACAGGAGTACTTCAGAAAGGATGTTCATGAAGAGGCAGCAATATGCATCTAATTGGGAAAAAATCAGAAAGGATATTGGTGAACTGGAACTTAGAATATCTTTTTATTAGGAAGCTACAGTATGAAGAATTTACCAATCTAGCCTCTTCTGGCAGCTTCAAGGAATAAAAATCCATTTATCTAGCTTCTAACATCAAACTTGCTTATATAAATTACAAGTGCTAAGAAGAGTTGTGTTTACCAGTCTTTTGCTAATACTAAATATAATTGCCTAGATCTACATTTATATTCAGGGTAAAAGAGATGGTAGATACCAGTAAGCTGCCCATCATCTTGCTTCTCTTGATTTTGTTATGATTTGATTTAAAAAAACGTAAATCAGAAGACAGCATGCTGTAAAGCAAACTGCTAGCATCATCTTTATGGAATGAGGAACCCCTGGCCTCCACACAATTTCCTTAGACATTTTTAGATAATAAAAATGGTGTCAGGGTTATAACTTAATGCTTTACTACCCTGCTCCTCCCCCCCTTCATTGAAAGGTAAACTGGGGTGGTTCTGAGCATCCTAGGAGGCTGAGGATGGGGGGCAGGAAGAAACCTCACCAATCTGCCTGCTGATAAGTGGTTGGCTTGTGACTGACCATGTCCAGAGATATTAGAAATAATTAATTTAACCATACTCTAAAGAAGAAAAATAACTTGTATTTGAAGCAGCCAGTTTAAAATTCCCAGATATAAAGAAATCATGAGTGCTTAAGTGGATATAAAAAAAAATTATATGTCTAGAAAAATATAATAAAAATAGTCCAACTTACCATGACACTGTAAAGCTAATCTTATGTACCGTAATGCTCTCCCATATTTCTGAAGACTCACAGCAGCATCGGAAAGAACATAGTAAGCCTTTGAAGATTTTAAAATCAGCTGAAGTTTCATTTTATATTGCCAGGATCCAGGGATCATTCCTGACTGACTAGAACGTTTAACTTCCTGAAATGACCCCACTAGAATTAAAAATGAAATAATGATCAGCAACCTCAACATAAAAAGTTAAAAGGTTTACATTCTGAAATTTAATTACAGGATAACATTCCTTATTCAGCTTTAGCTTTTGGTCAGTTTTACATCTCTATAAAACAATCTTGAATATGTGCCATGAATTTTAGAAGATAAATATATGAAGATATGGAGAACCTTTCATCAATAAACATATCGGATCAAAACAATGCTGTATCTACAAACTGAATTATGAAAAGCTACTTACTTAAAATTTACCTCAACAACTAATATACCTATGACCACCTAACATCAGTTAAACAGTAACTGAGTGTTCAGAGGTCTCATAATAAATACATTAAATATAGACAAATACAATAAAATAGCAAAGAGCAAAGTTTTACAAATAATTCAAAGTAACGTAATCACTTTAAAAAGAAAGCAATGTTTAGCATTAAAGACTTTCTTGACAAAGAGGTTTACCATCTATGAAAAGCCATTTAGGATGCAACAATCCAAACTTACTCTTGCCTAAAAACAAGGCCATCTGTTTTTCAAGACACTCAGGACCAACAGTTGATGATTCATCTTCATATTTTAAAGGGATAGGTATATTGGGGTCTGCTGCAGGTAGATCACTTTCTTTCTTGATGCTAGTGTCAACTGATTTTAAGCCCTATTTTTTTTAAAGAAAAATACTTTTCAATATTCTATTAACAGGTACACATTAAAAAACTGTTGAACAAACATGATTCTCTATTACATAACTTACTTCAAGAACATAGCTGAGTACTAATCTGCATCGTTCTTCAGTGTCATGGCAAACAGGAAATGCACAGCTAGGCTTTATAGAAAAGACAAAAGATGTTTTCATGAAACTAGTGGAACTCAGCACATATTTTCATTGGAAGTTAATAAAGAAGCCATTCTTACAAAGAATATAAAATCAGTTTTGAACTTAAGATGAAATCAAGAGAACAACTGACTGTGGAAGGATTTACTTTTCAATGGTTTTCATATGAACAATTAACGGAGAGGTTTAATATGGACAGAAAGTCACCAGGTATAGAACAATATGTAACAGAACTTGAAAGAGAATTATGTACAAATGATGATCATATTATTTCTAAAATGTATAAACTACTGAGATTTGAAATGGAAGAACAAATTAAAGAGTGCATGATAAAATGAGCTAAGAATTTTGGTTACAATGTACAATTCGATCAATGGGAAAGAATGTGGCTAAAGGATTGAAATTTACATTGTCTTACAATTTAAAAGATAATTTCTATAAAATAATGTATCATTGGTATTTATCACCAGAGATAGTGTATAGTATAGTAAGTACATATAAAGGGACTTCTGACTGATGCTGGAAATGTGAAAAGCATGAGGGGACATTTTACCATGCATGGTGGACTTACGAAAAAGTGAAAAAAATATCGGTCACAAATATATTGAACTTTCAGTTGAAACCAGAACTTTTTTACTAGGACTTATAGTCAACTTGAAAAGATTTATGGACGATTGATTTTATATATGGTAATTGCAATGAAGCTATTATATCCACAAAGATGGAAAAATATAGAAATACCCACGTTAGAGTAGATTGTGAAGATGGCAGAACGTGCTGAAACAGCCAAATTCACTTGTTTGATTAGTGAAGGAACAATTACTTTTATAAAAGCCTGGAAACCCTTTATGAACTTTTTGCTGAAAATGGACAAAAGTGAACCAATGATTTCGGGATTTACTGATTAAAAAGGGTTGTTTATGGGAAGAAGGGAACCATGATATATAATTTGGGAGGAAAAGGTAATAATTATTTTTGCTGTAAAGAAGATCAGAAGTCATTTCTTTAGATTTTTTCTTTTCTTTTTCTTCTCGACTTTTACTGCTTTTCTCTATCTTTTCATATCTTTTTCTTTTTTCTAATTCTTTATGTTTCTGTAGTTTTTAATTCTGTAAACAATTCTCAATAAAAATTATATATATAAATTTTATTTATATATATAAGTTCTGAAAGCATTATAAATTCAGGCTTTCAGTATACTTACCAGAATATTGCAAAATTAAATTAATGGTGACTGATACAAAATATTTAAATAAATCATACTGTATCCACAAAATGTTTTCTGAGTTCTTGATACTTCACAAGATTTGACCTTAATTAAACAAGCTTTTGAGGAATATAGTCTAACAAATACTAACAGCTGCTTTTTCACTGATTATTGAAAATAATCCAGGAAGGCCATCTGTTCCTACAGGACCATCTAGTTCATGTAAAATCTGTCCACACAATATCTATGGGTACAGAGATCATGCTACAGAATCCTCCTTTCCAAAGATGTTAGGAAATCCAGCAATCATAAGTAGACCTTCTCAGTTGTAGTTCTCCTGCTCTGGAATACCCTGCCCCCTGAAATTAGGATGGCCCCTTTCCTGTTGTCATTCCAGAAAGCTATGAAGATGGTACTTTTCCAATGATTCTTTCAAGCAGGGAATATCCTCTTATCAAAGACAACCAGGGGCGGTGGTAGTAGTATACATAGCCAAATGATGTTATTGGAGTTTTTGGGATTGAGAGTGTATGGATGTAAGCCATGTAAATTGTCATACGTAAGGGGCATACAGATACATGCAAATTTAAAAGAAATGAATAAAAACATGATTTTGAAACTAAAAAAGGAAGAAAGAAGAAATAAAAGTACAGTGGTTCCAGTGGTAGGTTAGGGATGACGGTATAAATGAATTTATCTAATGTATGTTTAAAAGATTTTAACAAGGGAAAAATGTTGGTAGTTTATCACGAAGATCTTGATCTTCATGATATTTACCATGCAGATCTTCAGAAAAAAAAATGAAAAGTTATTTACTTGACATAAATTATTTTGACATCTATTTTTGAAAGGCATACATTTTTTCCAGTGAAGTCCCAGTTCCACAGTGGTAATCCTTAGCTGAAAAACCCTTCCTCTCATACTAATTACTCTGACAGAAAAGTATTCAACATATTTAGATTTAGACCATAAAATATAATCCCACTGTTAACTGAAATGACATTCAAAAGTAGTGGATAAACTTACACGTATTTGATGAGTAGATTTGTATTTTTCAGGTACTGACAATTCTCCAACGGATTTGATTATAGCAACTGCTTTGTTGTCATCTGGAAGATCTGAGCTGGTACTATACAATCCATTTTCATCACTATCAGGCATTTCTTCTTCTTCTTCACTATAACTTTCATCAGAGTTGCCATTTAAAGGGAATTCACTGCTTTCTTCTTTTTTTGGCTCATCTAATTGGAACAGTTCTGAGAGCATGTAATTTGCTGAAGCAATAATCTTATTTGAAATAAAGACAGAAATAAGAATTCAAAGGGTCTCCAGCATTACTTTTTTACAAATATTTTAAAAATTGGATTTAATAGTAAATGTTGCCATTAAAACATGCTTGCTTATTATTTTAAACTGAAGAACAGGATGTACTCTCAAACCAATATGGTCCCTATTTTTAACCAATGGCAGTTTACTGTTATAGCTGAAAAGGCAAGCTGAGTTAGCTTAAACTCTAAAATAAGGCAGGCTTATTTAATTTATTAAAATAAGACAGGCTCAAATATAAGTTAGATACAATAAATTCCAGCTATTTTAAACCATATCAAGGGAATGTATACAGCCAAAGTTCACTGAAGTGATTTAGCATTATATCCAAGCTAGACTTAAGTGATATAATTAAGTTATATACTTAATTTTACTAGTCTATATAAAATGTTTTCATTGAGTGCCCATGAGATACAGAAACAGCAGTAAACAAATTAAATTCTTACCTGAGGATGCCTGCCCTTGTCCAATAATTTTACACAGTTAAGGAGTAAAGTTCTAATAGTACCATAATGTTTCCTGTTTTGAGTTTTTTTCAACATCATATTGCATGCAACTCTAAGAAAAAGTAACAGAACAGAGAAGAAATAAAAATTGTCACATTTCAAACATTTACTGAAATTTTATTTTAAATATGTCTCAGAAAAGAAGAATGCATTGTAAATATTTTAATGACAAGAAAATGTTGATGTGATTAAAGACAATCTTTTCTTACATGCTGCATCAGACAGCTTTAAATTAATTTTGAGTTTCACACATGCACTGTTTTAAAAGTTATCTTTGTAGTACTGCAATATAACAGATTTTGCTTTTAAACACTGTGCCACAAAAAAGTACTTTTGACTTAGAAGGCAACTCTACTCCCTTGATAAAGAATCCTAGAGAGGTTATGATTTGTGACTTTCGGGCAAGATGGCTGACTGAAGACAGCTCCGCGAAAAAGCGGAGCTGACGTTTGCAGACTTTTTAAGGAGCCTGTCAGTAGATCAGCTCCTTTGATCCTATCTGGATAAAAGAGAGAGATACAAGATTGCCCAAGCTGTTTCTCCTTATGCTTGTTCTTTTTCCTCACGAAGAGACTGCAAGATAGCGAACTCCAGTAGGGGGGATACCTGGAGACAGGGGAATTTGCCATAAGCTGCAATGGAGCCTTTAAAAGGACACTAGGTTTGTGCACTTCTCTTGCTAACTACCTTCAGCAATTGCTTATTAACTGCTTCAAAGGGACAAGGCTAGAAACACCTGGTGAGTGAGTGCCTTCAAACCTTAATATAAGAAAATAAAGATTCATTTTTATAATTTTTATTGGAGCTTGTTTTTTAAAGGAGAAATGGTCTGTTTTGTTATGTTAAACTTTATATTTGGTTTATTTATACTAGGATATTGGGAACTTTTTATGCTTTTTAAATGGGGTTTTGCTTATAGCTAAGAGTTGAGACTTGGAAAGTTGAGTTTTATATTTGTTAATTAATTTTAACATTTTAGAGCTCTGTTTGGACTTTTTGCTGGCAATTGGATAAGGAGAAGATGTTACTTACTTGATTTTTTTACTACTAAGAGAAAGGTTATGGGATGAAGAGTTTTATATTTGTTAATTAAGAGGGGTGAAGAGATTATGAAATTGTTTATATTTGTGATGAGGGTGGGAAGTCACTTTCTTAAAAGGGGGGCTGTTTGCATTTTTTTTTTTACTTTATATTACCTAAAAATAAAAAATAAAAAGTTGTAATAACAAAGACGTTTTGATTTGCTAGAGGTATTCCACTCTCTAAATGATCCTGCTAGCAACAGTCCTGAAATGAAGTATGGTAAGCAGTTTGCCAGAGCTGCCTTTAGTTCTAGTGGACCCAAAGCTGCTCCCTTTGGCTAAGGCAACCTAAATAAATTGGCATAATGTTTCCTTTGCTTTCAAAAAGGAAATTAATTGAAGCAAAGAGACCCCCCAAAGCCCCTCCCTCTTCTTCCCTCTCTCTCTATAAATAAAATAAATAAAAGAAGGGTCATCCAAGGCATGAAGATCATCCCAGCTGTCCAGGGAAAACGAACAGGCACCTATATTGTGTTGCAGTGGTATATGAAGATTCAGGAAGCAGATGATCATTTTAGTGACAATGGCAAAGGCATAATTTCATACTGCACAGGAAAAGACAATGATAACCCATTTCTCTACTTTACTAGAAAACCACATGGATAGATAATATGATTGACAAGTCACCTGAGGCACAAATGACCTGGCTCTAATTATCACATTTTTGACACATTAGAGAAGTCTAATACTGGGAAAAGTGGAAGGAAAGACAAAAAGAAGATGACCAGCAACAAGGTGGATGGACTCAGTTACAGCAGCAACGGGTGCATTGTTGAAAGAACTGAAGGATGAAGCTGGGGGTAGTGTCTTGGAGAAAATCTATCTATGTGACTGCAAAGAGTAGACACTGAGTTGATAGCACATCATCATCATCATCATTATCATCACCACCACCACCACCTCCACAATTTCAGGAGGTTCAATGAAATCAATCCTCACCTCTTTCTCTCTATATATATGTGGGTGTACACATGCACACATGAAGAAACAGCCAACTCTAAATTTAAGACAACCCCCCCAAAAAAAGTATTTTGGGAAGGGAGGGATGGATTTACTTTTTTGTCAGATAAATATAATATCTAGCTGGCTACACAATAAAGTCCAAACAAAATGCCCTACCTATTTCATGGTTCCAGTAATATATTCCACTTAACAACACTCCTTTGCTACTTTCTTTCCTTTGCTGTCTTTCTTAAGCACTACATCCTAAAGGCTGCTGCCACAGTTCTCCTCCAATGGAAAAAGGAGCTCTACAGTGAAATCAGAGAGACTAGATTTTTTTCAGGAGGATTATACACCTACCATCTATTGCTCTTCATAGCCTTGAATTGTCATGATAAATAGAATCATAACTTACTTGTAGAGAAGAATTGCTACTGGCATTGTGAAAGGGTTTTGGTATTTATCTTCCGTTTCTTCACAGAGAGTGGTGAGATCATACAACTTCACTATATCACTTCCACTTGCTGAAAGAAAAATGTTTTCCATCAGTTTGTCTGATAAAACTAGAAGTCTGAAGAATAAAAAACAGAACTGTTGGTACAGGTAGTCCTCATTTAATGACCATTCATTTAGCGACCGTTCAAAATTATGACAGTGCTAAAAAAGTGACTTACGACCAATGCCTGAAATTACGACCATCACAGCACTCCTGCGGTCACATGATCGTGATCTGGGTGCTTGACAATCAGCTCGCATTCATGTTGGTTGCAGCATCCTGGGGTCACGTGATCGCCATTTGCGACCTTCCGGCAAGCAAAATCAATGGGGAACCATGTGACTCACTTAATGAAAGCCACAAAAAAAGTCATAAAATCAGGTCCAGTCACGTGCTTAACGACCATATCACTTAGTGACCTAAATTCTGGTCCCAATTGTGGTCATTAAGTGAGGACTATCTGTAATTCTATTATATGGGTATATAGATGAGGAAAAGAATATAAAGCCGATGACTAAGGTTTGTTGTACTTTCAGCTTACCTAACCATTATTATGGCTCAAGCTCTTCCATCCAAAACACAAAAATAAAAAAGTTGAAAAAACCACACCCTCTTCCTGTTCAGCTATCTGCATCTTGTACATGAAGGTATAACTCTTCTTCATTGGAAGCAGGAAAAGCCCACATTTCTCTTCTTATAGTAGTGGCAAACACAAATTTATCTATGCACAATGTAATATCTCCTTATGCTAGGGTAAATGGGAAAAGACATTCTATGTATTGTCAGGTACCCAGTGATTAGGAACCTTTGGGGAACAGATTGCTATTTCACTATCTTCTCAATTTTCTATGAATTTTGAGCCTTCTGTGCTATATTTCATTCCAAGTCACAAACATTGCAAATCACATTAAAAAAAAACAAAACTATTGGCCAGGGGAAAGTTTACCTTTAAATAGCCAGTATGTATGTCCTTCTTTTGTACAATTCGATTTCAGAAAAGATAAAATATTTTGAGCAATATCTTTTATAACTTTAGTAGAGAAATTGGAGTTCTCCAAATTGGGTATATCTTCTGTCTTAATCATTTCATATTTCTGCAACAAAAAGTGAAGAAATTTTAGAACTGAAAAAATATACTATTTAAAGTAATTATTGTAAGAGTTTGATTATAAAATTGAAAAGCTTGCACACCATTTTGTGATATTTTGATGGATCTAATATAGAAGTTGCAGTTATTAACATGTATAAATGTAAGTTCTTGTAGTACTGCTGAACCTGGATATGCTTACAAATAAAACATGTGTTTACAAAGGCATTCATTCTGTATACAAACTAACACAATGAAGTCTCAGGTGGGCTGCTATCTATTTGCCAAAGCAACCTTCCCTGAATGGATACTTTCCATTTTCTTCAACCAATGTTGTCTTCAGTAACCAGCTATTCTAGCTAGGAACATATCTAGGAGACACCACATTGGAGAAAATCATAGTAAAGATACATTAAGTCTCTGGCTTCATTATGCTTTTGCTGATTTAGATTAAGAAAGCAATCAGTATTTTGACTCGAAACTTACCTGAACAATTCCATTGACATGGAAACACATAACAAGTTCTGGAACATTGCAGATCAAGTTGTCCAGCCAATAATCAATGCCTGTTAGCACATTAATTGGCTTATTGTTATCCCTTCAAACAAAAATGTTCTAATGTTATTTCAATAAAACAGGACTCATTAAAAATATAAATAGAAGTATTGCTTCCAAATTAAATACTAGGTTTATACAATATAGCCCTGTGGATGTTAGCTAGCAGGGCTAATAGGAAAACAGAAACATTTGCAGCAGATATGAAATCAACAATGATTTTGAATAATGACAATTTTTGTATTTTTATTTCTACTATACAATGGAAACTTTTCAATACAAGAAGCAACTTTAAGACTGTCCTTTAAAATTATCTAATTAGATGATCACCAAAATAAAAAAAATAATTAATTCCAAGTGAACTACAGAGACCAAAAATGGGAAGTTATAAGGTACCAGAATATAAGAGTTTGATCTATCAGTAGCTTACGTTTTAATTCCTTCATATTTAACATATTGAAGACACTGAATAGATACTTTATTTGCTAAACAGACAAAATATAGATTAGATTTTTTAAATACTTCATTCATTGGAACTACTTAAGTTTAGTTCATATCTGAATAAGGAATTTATTTATAATGTAACTTTCCTAGCAGCCAGTTATAAACTAAATGCTTGTCATATGTACCCCAGGAGCAATACATGACAAAACCAAGTTATATGTGTTATAAATGAAAAAGGCAAGTTTACACACAAATTATAGATAAGAATGACAAGTTAGCAGCATTTTTCAACAGGCAACTATCTTATCTAATTCACTTAATTCACCTGAGACGCAAGCTGACAGCGGGGTATCTTCCTCCTCCAAATATAGGCATATTTGAACCTACCAACATGTGAATATCTTCAAATGTCCATAAGATGTTCCGAACAAAGTCATTTTTAAGACCCTTTAAATTTGAAGAAGATGCCATGTATAAACATTTATTCTCTTTATTATAAAAAGAAAATGTAACACAGCTTTGCAGACTTACAAGAAAGCAAGTTGCACAACAAGCAAATAAAATATAGCACATGGTAGCTATGCTAGACTTTCACAGTAAAGATCAAGATCACAGGTGCCACAAAACAATTGATAAAAATGATTTTCTTTCCCTCAGCTGCACTGTAAATCAAACTGAGTAAGGGGATTTTATTTCTCAGGTCAAATTCCACATAAAATCATACCTGACTGCTTTCCCCGTCACTGAACAAAGTAGTTAGGTTTTGTTCTTTGGGGGCTGAGGCCACATGCCCCACTACACATGAGGGTTCAAGAGGTACACTTCCCTGTGAAAAGCACAAGGGCATAAGTGATTCTACTGTTGAAATTATATAAACTGTTTTTAATAAAGTACCTATTCTGCATATTGGATAACTGATCTGTGAAGGCTTTATTCACTGAACATACATATTTACCAAGTTCTTTTCAACTGATACCTTCAAACAGTCCATCACAAAAATAATTGTTTATAAATAACTCCTTGTAAGACTTTGCAATTTCATTGTTCATATAAGCACTTTTATCCAGAAAATATTATCCTACAAACTTCTGCACAGAATTCAAGCACACTAGTTTTGGTACTCTTCTGGATGTACTTATCTTAACAGGTACTGAAATGTTTTGCAATAATAGAATTATAAATATTCCTAATGGATGGCCAAATGTTTGCTTGCAATTATATTGTAAATATCCTTCAGTTTTATTGTTTTTCATTCTCACAACCCCTGAACCCAACACTGGAGAACTGAACTCTGCTTAAGTCCTCGACCGTCCCTCCACCAGAACTTCAGAGATTCCTCAGGTCTCTCCTTCCTCAGTCATTCTTCAACATAGAGAGAGGAAGGGAGCAACTGCTATTTCTATTTCCTATTATAGGAAACCATAATCCTCCATCTTCTTCTGTATAGTGAAAACTGCTCCCTACCTCGTTGTACACAAAAAAACTATTCCTTTTAGGAGGAAACAGAAAGAAATTCCTGCTGGACTCCTCCTGCACAGAAATCCTTTAAGAGGGTGAGGAATGGGAAAAGGCTTTATATAGGCTTCTGGAGGCCAAACTGTTTACATACAGAGCTACATACAAAGGCTAGAGATTTTCCAGTCTTGCCAAAGCAGTCTAGATTGATGATACCTTATCAGTAGTCCTACCATAGATTTATCTATCACTTTCAGGTGACATATTGGCTATCCATGCAGTTCTTATTTAGCAATGTTATAAGCAACTTAAGGCAAAGATGAAGGGGAAAAATGGTTGAAAATATAATGGTGCAGACAGAAGATCAAGAGGTAGACAAAGGAAAACACCCTGGATTTGACAAAATAGGAAGATGACAACTGTTGCAGGAACTAAAAGCACAAGAATGTGGTAGAAACTCAGAGACACTAATACTTTAAATGCAAGACTAGAGATCCTATGAAGAGATATTGAAGAAGCTAAATAAAGATATAATAGCACTCTCCAAGTAGCTGAAGAGGTATCACAGAAAAGGAAGTCATGACTTGTTCTCTATGGTCCCAAAGTCTTAGATTATAGGAAGGCAGAAGGTCAGGAAGAACATATTACAAATGAAAGCAGTTTTGACAATTACTTAGGGAGGTATCATTGGACATGTTGAAGTAGAAATTGGACAGTCCAATTTCTACTTCAACATTCTTTTACTCTGCATTCCTATATTAAATGGGAGGTGGACCCTTCTAACTTTATGATTCTATGACTTTGTATGTCTGTCTTTCTCCATTCTGTGAAGTAAGTCAATACCAAGGAAACTTTCTCAAGAACAGGTAGTGCTTGGGTTACAACAGTGATTGGGACTGGGATTGCCATCGCTAAGCGATGCAGTCATAAAGTGCAACGTCATGTGACTACATTACTTAGTGATGGCAATTCAGGCAGTCCTGGTTGCTGTCATAATCCCAAGATGCGCAGGTCATTAAGTGGGAAGCAGCGGGAGTCCCAAGTAAGGAGTGCGAGGGTTCTGCAGGGGTTGGGGGAGGCCTGGTGCAGGCCGTGTGTGAGTTGGGGGAGGGCAGTGCTGCAGAGCAGTACCTGAGGGACAGAGGGCATGGTGCGGTGCGAGTGTAAGGAGGCCAAAGGAGAGAGGACGTGGTGCAAGCACAGGGAGGCCAAGGAAAAGAGGGCACGGGTGCATGCGAGTGCAGGGAGGCCGAGGGAAGGAAGGCACAGAATATGCTAGCACAGGGAAGGTGAGGGAAGGAAGGCATGGCACGGTGCACAGGAAGGCTGAGGATGGGGGGACTTACTAGAGTGACTTGCGACTTTCCATGCTGGCTTCTCCATTGACTTTGCTTATGGGAAGCCATTAAGGAAGGTCACACATGGTGATCATGTGACTGGGATCCTGCAACTGCTGTAAGTGAGCTGGTTGCCAGGCACCCAAATTGCGATCATGTGATCGCAGGGGTCCTGCCAGGACTTTGAGGACCAGTCATAAGTACTACTTATCCAGCGCTGTTACAATTTTGAACAGTCACTGAACAAGTGGTTGGTAAGAGTGGACTACCTGTAGGTACCTATTAAAATCCCTTTAAAAGTAATAATAACCAATCCTTGGCATTTGGCCGCTTGTTGTTACTACTGAATCTCATTCTTAAATTAGGATGCAACTCTCTTATGGGTACTAATCTACTAAATGAATAACAATAAATTTTGCAGTACTTTTGCATTCTGGAAACATCTAGTTCTTTTGATGAACATATGCTAATAGTTGACAATAAAAGTTAACATAGCATACAGTAGTTTCCCAGCTAGCATGTAAAACTAATCTATGCAGCCAAACTATGGGCAAGCCTGAGCTCACTTAGTTTTCTAGTATGTAGACCAAAACACTGATTCCTCCTGAGAATTCTTCTTTGGATACTCAGGACTCTGAAACTTTTGCACCAGAATTCCTGCAAAGATGGACCATAAAGAGATGGGGAAATTCATGGAACAAATTCAGGAACATATAAAGAACAGTAATATATTTGTATAGCACCCCAAATTAGCAGGAAAAGCAATGATTCTATACCACAGGTTTGGGCACATGTTTTCTGTAACAACATACAAAGGTTGAGTTAACAGATTTTCCTTATTAACAGGATTATGTGAAGCAAAGTAATAACAATAAAAGCTGGCCTGACATAAATAAGAACATGGGGATATTATCTAGGCTCTAAGCAATCCATTTTTCCAAGTTTCTGATCCATCCACCATTCAGAGCTTAAAACAAGGAAGAAAACCATAAATCTTCATATCACACCAGAAAAAGTGTAGTTATAAGTATAATCTAAGCATTTTTCTCAGACATGTTCTCATTTACTTTCTGTGTGAGCAGGCAGCTGACAAATATTCATGTTAACTGCAGCACTTTGCAATCTCTTCTGAAATACAGTCAAAAGCAAATCAAACAGTGCAATTTGAAGTATGCCTAATAGTTTAATTGGGAGTTATACTTAAACTCATGTACATAAATGACCTGGAAATCCTAAGTGTTCTCCACACCATGCTATCTAGTAAGCTCTCGTACACTCACTTATAAGTTGTATTTTGCTCCCATCTTCCTATGAAAAAGGGCGGGAAGCTGCAAATTTTCCCTGCTGTTTAACAGTCACCAGACTAGGCACTGGCAATAAGTGCTATAAGAAACACCTGCTACTGTCAAGATAGAGAGGACACAATATTTACCTGATTAGAAGCACCTGCATCTTCAGAAAGGGAGGAGGGCATTTCAAAAGGGGCTGGCCAAGAAACTCTGCTAGGTGCATCAGTTTCATCTTCTGTTGTTCCTTCCTGATTTTGCTCTTTGGAACTAGGAACAGGTTGAGCAGCTTCATCACCATTGATACTGACAAGACAGAAATCGAAAATGTTAGTTAAATCATTTTCATAAAACTTAACATTTAATATTGTTATTTTTAATAACATCCTAATATTTACAATTAATGTGAACACATAACATTTTCCACAAATGTAATTTGGGGCTCTCTATACCCGCAAGCGACTGCAACATAGTAGATTTGCCTCTTTTTATATACTTTATTGTTATTTCTAATTGGGAATCTACCATACTGAAAAACTATTTTTTTCCAAGGTTAATTCTTAAGCCTATGAAAATCTCTGCAGTTTAACGTTGCTTAGAAGTGTGCCCAGCTACCAGGGAGCACACGCAGAAAGGACAAAGGAGAGTATCATGGGTAGACTAAATGAAGGATGAACAAGCCATGTGTGTATTTATGTTGCCATGTTGTGTTGGTATGTTTTGGTGTGACACGCACTGTATACACGTGCTGTCTTTTTGTGGAGATTGTTCTGCCTATGTGCCGTTTTCTGAGCAGCACCAATTTACTTTCTATAAAACACTATTTTGGTGTAATTTGTACAGGCCAGTATGTGTAATTTGAGATTCAGCCCTGTCTCTGCTTTGGACCCAGTCTCCTAAATAAATTACCTGTCCCTAAGTCTCATTATTTTGCTTTTGATAAACAGATACTAGAGCAGAAAATACATACATTTTCCCAAGTATGCAATCTTGCTGCCATTCAACCATCTAGATTCAGCATTACAAAAGTATAAACAGTTATAAGCTTAGTTTTGCAGCAAGATGCAGACCATTAGTGTTAATTCAATTTCTTTACACTTTTTTTTAGTGTTCCTTAAGAAAAAAAATACTAAATTAAAAAAATCACATTCAAATGTCTTCATTTTTGGTACTACAACTGGATTCAAAGTGCTATAAGTTCATGGAAACTTTAAGCTCTCCCTGTCTAGCCACAGGCAACTGCAGCTCTCCACAAGAGGGGGAACTTTTTGAATGACACTCCATGGGAAATGAGAGACTATAATCAGAAGGAAAAATCACCTTCTATGTGGTCTTCTCTTCTTGGTCAACGCTCAGAAACAAAAGAGATATGTCATCTAAGCTTTGAAATTATGGTTTTTACTTAGGATGTAGATATATTATAGGATAAACACAAAGGAACAATTTTAACAGAATCACAGAAAACAAAAAAATTACAAAGAGGTACCTGTAATATAAAAATTTGGAAAGTATAGCTTTGTGGTACCAATGTTCTTTGCTCTTCTTTTTTCGTTGCCACTTCTGATCTATTAATCTCTGATAGAATTCTTTCAGCCATGTCCAGTCGCCAGTCTAAATGACAAAGAAAAATAAGAACTCAAAAAGGAAGCCATAGTCATTACTTTATTAATAGTAAAAAAAAAAAGATAAAGATGCCCTTGAGTTAAGCATGGTTCCTGGTGTCCACACAGACACATCCAGACAGTTTTCTTGGCAACAATATATATAGAGCCTGATATTCAGGCAGCATATAAATCTTTGTAATAAAAGATTAAAAATGAGTGGTTTTCCATCTTTTTTTTTTTTTTTTTACTTTTTGGTCTAGTTTACAGCCCTGAAATTCTCATCTGTTAAGAGGTTTGTTCACTTGATATCAAAGATTGGTTCAATGAAGTGTATGTATCTTTAGTCTCTGAATTACCTCTTTAATTATACAATAAAAAACTGGACAATATGATTCTTTGGGGTCAAGGCCTAATTTGTTGTTCAAAAATAGAAAATGTATTTTATTTAGTAATCATCTATTTTAGTGTTTTTTCTTTTTTCTAGTTTGTCCTATTTTTCTTTTCTTAGTTGCATTAAAGCAATAAATAAATAATAGTGCTTCCACCTGTTGAGATAATTTATTTATGATAATACAAATATCACATACAGCATGTTTCATCAGGCAAAATTCTAGAAAAATGAAGATGCATACCTTTCATCAAATTGCATTGCTACATTTGCACATAGTCAAACTAAATGTGGCTGCCATAACCATAACTCTAGAACTCTCCTGAGGACCACAGATTGTTTCACCATCCCAACTTTCCTAGAAAGAATCCCAAGTGTTTCTAATAATATCACTGAACAATAAACAGCAACATTATAAACTAAAAGAAAACTGTGATCACCTGTGATGATCTCATAAAGAGTTCTTGAATATCTAAATCATCCAAAAGAAGTGTTCTCCCAATTCGATGTACTGCCATGCTGACATGTGATTTGCTGTAAGGTATCTTGAGGAGCTTTTTAATATTCTGCAGAGTAAGAGAAAAAGAATACTTTTGAGGAATTGGGCAGATTTCCAACTCAGAAGCTTCCACAGATAAACTTGAGAGGAATCATAAAAAAAGAAAAAAATCAGCAATACAGCATAGTTCCTGATTGATATTTATCAACACCATCAGAATTTTGAAAGGCTTTTTGGCGAGACTTGAAAATGACTCAGTTCAGATATTCGGGAAAACTTCTGTGAATTTTCATTAAGGAAGCCCTGCTACGGTTTGGTGTAACACTGAATTAGCACCCAACATTTCCTATAAACTTTAAAACATGAATCAGAAACATTGCTTTCAAAAGAATTCAGAAACCATGTTTTACACTAAATATGGATTAAGAGAATGTTGCCCAAATTAACAAATTATAGATATTTCTCTAATCCCAGCATTGCTGTAACTAGAGACTAGAATACTAAGCAGAGGAAAACTGAAAAGCTGTAAACCATGGCTTATCGAAATACATGGACTGTCAAGTATTATGGCTTGAAGAAATTCCTGTGTGGAAGAAGTAATAAGATGGAAGTATGAATAGAAAAGTATTAATGTACTTTACAGTATTTCATGTAATAGGATTTTTTAAATCAATGCAGTAAACACAAATGCTAAGACATTTGGACTACATTCAACATTTGGGGTAACGGTTGTTGTCTTCATCTCCTGGTTGACGTGGCTAGAAAACATCATCTAAACTAACTAGTGATGACAGTCCTAGTATTTAAATAAGCCATGAAGCAACCTCTTCTTAGAGGTGAGACTTGTCTCACCACTGACTACATTCTGGAAGTTGGTCAAGACTGATCTCTAAAAGGTTTTAGCTCATCCTCTCCTCTGCAATACCTTATCTCCCCACACAAAACAAAATATATACCAAAGGGTTGTGAACTACTCCTGAGTGCAGAAGAAAATTCCAAACTCTGTATGGAAAATTGACAAATCTCTCAATTTTAATTCATGAAAACTTGACTGGACCTAGGCCACTTCTCTGAATGGAAAGGTACCTTTGGATTCAACCCATTCCACCTGCATTTGATTACGCTAATGTGCTCCTAATTAGAAGAGAGAACACTATTCTTCTAAAGTATGACTATCTTGATAATAAAAACTGTAGGCATTTAATGCTGTCAAACAGTAGTAGTAGTAATTTTTATTTAATGTGCACTTATGACTAAGATCAGTATAGGTAAATCAGTAAAATATAATATAGTATCAACCAAAATCAACAACACTAAAATAACTAATAGATAATATCAGCACAACTACAACATAAATCTATATGACAAAAAATTATTCCAGCTTCATAAAAGTCCTGCAAAAAGAAGTGTTTTAAGGGCATTTTTAACCCTCCATATGTGTTTTGATTATGCTGATTGTTTGAAACTGTTCTTTCTATATTATGTTAACCACCAAGAGGTGTTTTGATTGTGGTGGAATATAAATGTAATAAATAAATAAAATGATTTTAGCATGAAACTCTCCCCTTTAAAATGTGGCAAGATCAATTAAATAATATAGCAAGTTTGGGTTACACACTATGTTATTTTACTTAAGAATATACATACCTCAGAATCGGATACAACATCCACATCATTTCCAACTGAGTCGATAAAATCATATGCCATGCCAAAGCTATTTTAAATAAAGATATGAAATTAATCAAGAATTGCGTTTATTTTTAAAAATCAATGCACTAACTTTTTATAACTTCAGTTTTGTACCCCATATTTTTATCTCCAAGGCGTTCAAGGTAGCTAATAGATTTTTAAAATTGAAACCTACTTAAACACAGCAGTTAATCACCATAATTAATTCAAAAAGCCTGACCAAAAAGGGAATTATCATTTTCTAAAGCCAAAAAGAGTGAAAAAACTGCTAAGGGATTGCATTCCATATCATTTAATCAATGCATAGCTTTTAAATGTAATTCAATAATTATATGTCTAAATAACATTATAAATCATTCAAATATTAAGAGTTTAGACCAACTACTTCTCTCTTCCTCTTCCTGGCAGTAAGGATATGTAGGGAGATGCTAATAGATCCCATCATTACCATCAATTCAACTTTAAACAGGAAAAAGGAGGACAGCGATCTACCATCTCTATTACTGCTACTGATTTATAAAGGAAAAGATCCCAGTCCTTTTTCTCAGAAAAATACTTTTTCCTTTTTAAAATTCAATATTTACTGCCATTATTTCTCCTCAGAAAAGAACAAAAATGTATTCATTTCCCAAAGCAAAATTTGTTACTAGATGTAAAACATAATTTTATTGATAACAGAAAAACAGAAGTAGAAAATTCAAATAATAATGGTGTATGCTCAGTTATTGCTATGAACACGGAGATGGGGAGGAGGAGAGAGAGAACTGATTAGAAATATGTCATTCTGTACTTACAGACCAGACTTCCACCAAATTCTTCCACAGAATACATCTGTTCTTTTCTAACCCCATTCTCTACTCTGGTTTATTCTTACATACACTGGCCCACACATCAAAATAAGGTTGATTTCACATCAGAATTTTGATAGATATACTATATGTGGGCTACAAAATATGGGACAGCCATTAGATGGCAGCAAAGAGATTCAGAAAAATACTTGCTACCATCTAATGGTCATCTGAATTTTTACAGCTCAAATTAGGGAGCCCTAGGTATCTTCCTCCCAGAAACTGTAGCTACCTCAGAGATTTTTTCGCTGTCTCTAAATTACACTATACCAAGGGTTCCTCTGTGCTGCCTCCATAATATTCTGGCCTAGTTCCCTACAGACAGATTAACCTTCCTCAAACCACACATTCCACTCATTAGTTCTCTGATACTGACAGTGACCTTAGTTCCTTTCCCCTCAGTGCTTGCTGTTTCTGGTTATATGCTGCTCCTCCCACAGTTTCTATCTTCTCTATTCAATTTTCCTGTCAAATCACCATTTCATGAAATTAACTTTGGGATTCTATTATTTAATTATTTTATTCAATACAGCCATTTTATTGAGACTTAAACCCACTAAGAGCGCAAGACAATTATAAGTTTTAGTTTTCTGGGACGGCTTTCCATTTGCTGAAAATGACAATTTTCTAACTATTTCAGCACACACACACACATATGAATTGGTGCAAAATTCTTTAGCTCCTATATTTTGCCTTCCGCACAATCCAGTGGATTGACATTAAATCACATTTATCTGTAAATCATAATTCATGAACTGCCTTTTAACAAATTTAAGATTATTTTTACTACAGATTTGGTGGGGATAAATAAGGTTCCCAACATTTACCTTGAAAATGGTTTGCTTTTCTTGCTGTTGCCAAGAATAGTTGCCCCCGCTGGTCCTAGTTTTGCACTTTCACGTAACCAGTTAGCAGGTGGAAGTTTCAGATCAGTCTTTTCTTGAAGACGGGCAAACGCTGCTTGCGGTGGTGCAGATGAATATTTTACAACAGCACTGCTCTTTATTTCATTGCCACCAAGAAAGAGCACAGATCCCTAGATTATATAAAGCAATTTAGAATTATGTAGTTCAAATGCACACACTCCATACGCATATACTTTGCTCATTTGATCTTATTTCAAACAAATAATAAAAAAAGAATGAACAAAAATAACTACTCAGTTTTGATATGTCATAATTAAGCTCATCTGTTTTATACAACTCATCCCTAGGGACACTGGGTAATGAGAAAGACTTTCTGATGGATCCTCAATACCATTTGAGGATCATTAAATATATTTCTACTGTCACAAAAGAAAAGAAGGAAAACTAGTAAACACATTGAAGCTGTTTTAGGGGTGCTTTTGATGCCCCTCTACAACCACAAGACAGTTCTGTCTAATATATCAGAATTTCTATCCAATCCTTGGAATTCCATTTTGCAACGACCCTGCTTGTCCTCCTCTCTATTTAAGCAACTGGAAACTGTAAACTCGACAAAAGCAACTAACCAGGAAAAAGGTAGTGTGTGAGAAGGCATAGAAAAACTGTGACTTCACTGACTTTGTGTCACAGCTATATTTTTACTTCTCTGGCTGTCCCAACTTCACCCATTTGCAGAACCTGCCACGTGAAAAGGGACTAAACGCTGCGTTTATTCATCTGTTCCCAAAGTCCAAGTCCAAACGACTGCCACACAAAGAAGGCAGATGCGAGTTTCACATCTGTTGAGCTACATGTAAAGGGACAATTGGGAAGACAGACAAGAAGGACAGAGTTCCGTGACTCACGGGAAGAAGTTAGCGGCTGCCCTAAAGCCGCGCTGAGATACCTGTTTAGACTCGTCTTGTTCTCCTGTCAGCGCTACTTGTCCGGGCTCAGACGTCCCCGAGTAGCTTCTCTCATTGGGGCAAACCCCAGCCCCTGTTCCCCAGAGGTCTCCCATTCGTTTCACTCGGCTCGCAGCAACGACGAGAGCAGCAGTTGCCACAGGAAGTCGAAAGCCCTCTCTGACAGGAGGAGGTTCCTGCAATCTAGAAACCACCGGAAAGAACGCGAAGCCACCCCAGACGTCCAGCTCTTTCCCTTCCTCTCTGCGTTTCTTTGGTTCCGTTCCTCGCCAAACAGAGGGAAGGCTCCCGCGCTCAGACGAGCTCTCGCGATATCTCCTGTTAATCGCTGGGAGGGAGAGGGCAGCGAGCGGGGCAGCCTGGGTCACAAACGTGGGTGCTGCGAGTTGTTTGTTTGGCTTTGAGGGATAATGGAAATGATTCATTGACATTATTACTTGTCGACTCAGGAGCACGTAGCCCCTTATATTCCAGGCTTCGACTCCACCCCACCCCGTCAGTATAGCAGCAAAGTGTTTTGGAGAGCTGTAATCAAATGTTGGGAAGCACCACTATCTCTTGCTTAATTAATATAACTAGTGACACCTGCTGCTTCAATGACAAATGGATGACTCCCAGTTCGATTTAAAGCTCTAGATGTTTATTCAGACGTATGAAACTAAAAGGACTTCGTTGAATTTCAACTTCGTTTAAGTTCTTTGTTGAGAACTTTTTCTCAAGAAACGTGCAGAGGCTTCGGCTGAAATTAGAACTTTTTTTTCTTAATATGTATATGCAAATCTCATGAAAAAGGCTGCATGTATTTAATCACATACAACTGCTATGTTAATCATCTGTGTGTGTGTAGGTTTGTTTTTCTCTGCAACTATGTTAATGGACCATATACACTTTTTAAAATAAATTTTATTAAATTTCAGAAAGATTAAAATACAAAAAAGGTAAAAAGAAAAACATATTTTTCTTTTTAAGAAAAAACAAAGCATAAAAAAAGAAATGTAACTTCCGACTTTCTTTGACACAGGTATAAATGTAAAATACATTCATCTTTTACTCTAATATCTAAATATTTACATAGTAAAAAATAATTTTTAGTCTAACATTCAAAAAGATCATAGAATCAATCTATTTCAACAATATGTAAGATTAGTACAAGATATTTCTATAGGTATAAAATAAATCAGTCATCAAATCCCAAAATTAAAATTGCGTTTTTTTGAGTATCAAGCAAAAAGTCCAAGAGTGGTTTCCAATTAGAAACAAAGGTAGACAGTGTCCTTTCTTTAAGCAAAATAGTCAATTTCGCCATCTCCACCAGTTCCATTAATATCAATATCCATTCTTCAGCTGTAGGAATTTGTAGATTGGACCATATAAACTTTTTAAAGAATATGTTCTAAGTTGAAATATGGTTACTTCCAATGATATTGTCTACTAACATACCTTCCAGTAACAGGAAATGCTGCTGAAAGTTCTCTTGGAAGTTTTATTTTTCAAACGTACTAATGCAATGCTGTGTGTAAGCTTACCATATTTCCAAGGGGTTAAACTGAGACAAAGTCCAGATCAATAGACAAAGCAGGGAATGCAGAGTTGAGCCTTCTAAAAGTCAAGCTTGCAATTTCTGACAAGTTTTGTCTTGTGGCAAACATGTGCATCCTCTTCCAAAGGGAGAGCATAGATTTAGCCATTGAAAAGTGTTCCCCCTTTGCCTGTACACATGAGGGGTGTGTGTGTGTGAGTTTTATCAGATGGCTATACCCACATTCCCCTAAACTGGGGGAAAGAGGTTGTGACAGATGGCTAGTGCTTGTTCTCTGTGTGTCTGTAACAGGACTTTTTTGTAACTCGACAAGAAGCTAGGACTGGAGCACAAAACTGAGACATAGTCAACCCAGGATGTTTGATAAACTTAGCTGTGCGTTCAGTATTAACTCAAAATTACTCAATTCTTCTTATACCCATCACTGTGTTCCATAGAACCTTTAACCATGGTCTAAAAGAATCCATAGAGTGGTGATAGTTGCAAATCACCTAGAAACAGCAGCCACTTTGGATCCATATAATACATTCATCCTTAAGGCTCATGTCATAGTTAGGGCTGCCACAAGGAGAGGGAAGAAGAATAAGATCGCCTATTAACCACTCAGACTGATTTAGCTTGTCATATAAACACACTAAGCCATAAATAATGGCTTTCATATTAGTGGCTCAGTTCAGATATTATATTTGTAAATTATACAAGTTACACTGGCTCATGATTATGAACAGATGTTCATATTCTGAATGTGTGTTTATATACTGCATACACCTCCTAGTTGTGAGATAAGGTAACAATATGTTGCTTTGCAAGATAAGCCTCTAGATTATAGATCCTGCTTGCATAGAATAGCATGAACATGCCAGGGTAAAACTGGGTGTGGCATATTGGCCAAAATGTGCAAAAATGAACTGTTACTGCCCAGGCAGGGAATGATGCATATGTCACAGGTGTGACCAAAGCTGCAATCTAGTCTACATCTTCTGTATCTTATTAAAAAGTCTTTTGTGAAAGCCTTGATCAACCAAACCCATAATGGGCAGAAGATAGATAGACAGACACACACACACCCCTACACCTGTTTGGTGATGACCACATCATAGTGAAGTTTGTGATTTGGAATGTAAGAGGAATAAATAAAGACTATAAATTAACTAATACAATGAAAGAGAGAAAAAGAGATATATTGTGTTTTTATGACACTGAGAGAAAGGAGGAGTATGTTATAGATCTGAAACAAAGTAGACTGAGCTTATGTCATGGAGTTGATGAACACATGCAGTGAAGGTATTCATTATGAGTGAAACAGCCATAACATACGTCACTTGGTATCATCTAGGTTGTTATTAGTGGATTTGAAAGCAGGAATCCATAGAGTGGTGATAGTTGCAAATTAGAGTGGTGATAATGAAGGAAACAGTTGAGTTTGGAGGGAAATTGTGCAACATTCTGAATGAATGAGATTCAGGAGAAAAAATATTTTGCTGTGTGATATGAAGGGATGAGTGGGGATAAGGAAGTTCAGAAAAAGTTATTGGACCATTTGGAGACACAAGAATAAATGAGAATGATGTCTAATGAGTATCTGTTTAGAAAAATGTATGTTTCAAACATATGGTTTAAGCACAATTTCAGGCATCCGTACTCGTGGCAAGAGATAAATATAAATAAAAAAGAATGTCTGACATGATTGTTTATGATAAAAGATTAAAAAGGGTACAAGAGTGGTTAGAAGTTCTGAATCTGGAATAAACTGATCCTAGTTAGTATCAAGAGTTGAAAAAATGGACATGGAAGAAATGGAAAGAAATTAGATTGAATGTAAAATGTCTGTGGGAATAGTTATACAAATCCTTTATGAAAAGGGTTTAGAAAATAGATTATTCTCACAAAAGAATGATTGGAAATGGATATAAGGAAACTGCTTGGAACAAAGTGAAAATAATTATGCTGCAGACTGTCACAGAAGAATGTGGTGATATGCTAATAATAAGTTTGAAAAGGATGCCTAGTGGAATCATGAAGTGGAATAGGCTGTGAATGAGAACTTTTTTGTATATAATCATTGCTGGAAAAGATTAGAGTAAAATATTATATAATGTATGCAGAGGAAAAAAGTTGGTTGCAGAGAAAGTAGTCAGAGAGAGCAAGGTACCCAGGCAGAATAAATGCACAGCGATTTTGATGGAAATACAAATCTGCTTTGAAGTGGATGAAGAAAGTTAAGTAGCTCCCAGAAGAACGAATGGAATTAAAAATAAAAGTGATGTAATTATTAAGGTTGAAACTGAAGTGAGGGAATGCTGGAATAAATATTTTAGCTACTGTATAGGAATGTCAGTGATACATTGAAGAGTAGAATTGAAATGAACATAATAAATATTAGTATCCAGGAAATAAATGATGAAATACTGTGGAAATGAAATTTTAAAAAGTGATGAAATGATTAGGTAGGGAAAAAATGCTGGAAGGAACATTAGAGATATGTGAAGGCTTTTTCAATGCCCAATGATTGGAAGAATGCCATTATTATTCTCCTATACAAAGGGAAAGGTAGTAAGAGTGAATGTATAAACTTCAGAGGAATTAGTTTATTCAGTGTGCCTGGGAAGGTATTTGGCAAAATTCTGATTGAATGAAAATGAGTACAATTTGGGAGCATAGTACAGCATTTTTGCCAGATAGCAATCTGGAAATGTACAATAAAATGAAGAGGCATAACATGTGAAATGTTTTGCATAAATATGGAGCTATTTGCTGAATGTACTAAGAGCATATATTACGGAAATAAACTATGTGTGAAAATAAATAGAATGAATGCTTAGTGAATGATTCACCATTGAACAGGAAGTAAGACTGTGATTTTCTCTTAGTTGTTTAATTTATTTATAAATAATTAGGAGTGCTTGTGATGACATTAGAGGTATATTGGTTTGAGACATCAATACAGAACTACTTTTGTATGCAGATAATGTTGTTTTGATGGCTGGGAATCTAAATGATCTGCGGCAATTTTTAGATGCAATGAGTATAAATCCCATAATTTATATATCAAAGATCAAGGTAGTTGCATCTTATAGAGAAAATAGAATGGTTGTTTGTTATACATAAGTGAGAAAAAACTAGAGCAAGTAAATGAATTTATGTACCTTGATAGAATGTTAATTAAAGATGGGGTAATGGATAATGAAAATTTAAGACATGGAAATACTGGTAAAAAGGCAGTGGGTTGCATGGGTTCTGTGACAAGGAGTAATGTTTATTGAAAGAAAGAAAAATAGCAGTACATAAGAATGTGCTTCTGCTCACTTTGCTATATAGAAGTAAAAGTTGAATATGGCAGGAGAAACAAATTGAAAATACTAGGAAAAGGGGCATTAAAAAGTGTGTGTGGTAGAACAAAAAGAGATAGGGTCAAGAACATATGGTGCTGAATGAATGTGGATTTAATACAAAAGTGAATGACCACAATGAATAAGTAATGTATAAGGTTTGGTCATCTAGAGAGAATGAATGAAGCTTGAATTGCAGAAAAATATATATGAAGGAAGAGTGAATGAATTAAGAGGAAGACCAAGAAAGTCATGACTGGATGGAGTTGATGAGATCCTCAAATAAGAGAGGTTAAAATTTTAAAGAGCAAAAGGAAATTATGCAGCTGTGTATAGCCATGGTAGAACCAAGGATCATTTGCAAGAATATAAAGTTATGAGAAGATATTGTTAATGGTGTTGAGATAAACTGGTTTTACCTATGTTTTATTTTGCTTATCTCAATCCCATTATTCTTTTAGCTCAGTGTTTTTTATCCTTTTTCTGTGCTCTAAATAAGTCATTATTACAAAAGGAATAGCGTGTTGTGAATGGATATGTGTAGCAGCAGAATTATAACATACACAGCTGAATTCTATTACTGTATGCTTACGTTGAATTATTTATTCAATTTTATCTTGCTTTTCTGTTTTAACTGAAAACTCAGCAAAAAGAAAATACACAAAAATGATAAATATTAATGTTAACATGTAAGGTTTGCCTAAAGAAATAAGTCTTAAATGATCTTTTAAAGGCAAGGAGAGCAAGAGCCAAAGTCAAATCCTGAGGGAATACTTCCTTGGCCTGAGAGTTAAGCTGGAGAAAGTCCTCTCCTTTATGCCAGCTCAAGAGGTCTCTGGAAGTGGAGACATCTTCAGAAAGTCACTCCTTTAGGACTTAAGTTCAGAACAGGCAATCTATAAGATCTGCAGGCCCTAAGGCATTTATGGCTTTAAAGTTTAACATCATCTTAAACTGTATTTTGAAAGCAATTGGCCATCATTACAAAACTTTCAACATGGATAAGCTGATACTGATATATTGAATCAGTTAGCAACCCAGCTGCCTTTTGAGTTAGTGTTGACGCCTGGCAACTGTCTGGACAAGTCCCTGCAGTTTTCTTGGCAAGATTTCAGAAGTGGTTTGCCATTGCCTCCTTCCTAGGGCTGAGAGAGAGTGACTGGCCTAAGATCACCCAGCTGGCTTTGTGCCTAAGGTGGGACTAGAACTCATGACCTTGATTTCTAGGCTGGTGCCTTAACCACTATACCAAACTGGCTCTTGTTGGAGCTCTTCAACACTCTTTAAACGTAGCCACATGTAAAACACATATAAATTCAGCTGGCCTGGAATGGTTGAAGCTGGTTATACTAGAAGTAATTCCTCAAACACAGTCCTTTCCACTCTTACATATTATTGGTTATATAAAGCTATAAAGCTTCCCCTAAAGGGAAGTCCAGTGATAACTGAAGATGCAGAATTGTCCCAAACTGCAGGCTCTTTAAGGTATACAAAACCATATAGATTAAGCAGCATCCACATCCCTGAGTCCAGTTTCTTATTAATCAACAGCACTTCCATTTTGCCTACATTTAATTTAATTTATTTTAATTTAATTTTTTTCTCCCTCATTCAGTCCATTACCAAACATAGGCAACAAAGGCACCGATTCCTTCTTGGACTTAAATGGCAGGGAACAATAGAATTGGGTGTTATCAATATAATTAATTCTATTTAAATAATCAGGTAGGTGAACTCAGTCACTGTATTTTCTAAACTTCTCAGATCCTATCCAGCAACAAAAGTGCAGATAATGTTTAGTAAGTGAATCACTGATAAGGTCAGTGAAAAATTGCTAATTCATTCTGCAGGACACGATCAATTTTTTTCCCTGAGAAAAGCATCTGGTGATACTGTTTTTTTTTAAATTCCTGGTCACCTCCAGTAAAATAGTGCTTTTTTTCCATCTCAGGATCAGATGGACTGTCCCTTTCAGACTGTTAAACTTTATTTCACGGCTGCAGTCCAATGCCTTCTTTGGAAATACGTTCATTTACCCAGGGAGAAAAACGGAGGGGGGGGGAGGGACAGCAGAAAGCCTACTATAAAGATGGTGACCATATTTTCTTGGAAAAAATAAAGGACAAACCTGAAAAAGGGGCATCTGAAGGAGGTTTGTAAGGATAAAAAAGGTTAATTGTTTAAAACTGCTTTACAAAAGAAAATTAAGAGCAAAACCAAGAAAGACTTTACAAAAACGCATATTCTAATAAAATATAAAATTCAATTTCCATATTTTTCACATATTTTTCACTGTGCATTAAGTGTATGGTAAAAGTTAAAGGACCAAATTAAAGGATAAAAGTGAGTTTTTGAAAAATAAATCAATCTAAAGGACAGCTTTCTGAAATAAAGTACTGTCCTTTATAATAAAAGATGTATGGTCATTGTAATTATAAATGAATGTTTGTGACTGACCATAACCTACATGATAGCCATTTTGTTTTGTTGAAAAAAATATAAGTATATAGTCAGTTTACATTCTTCAAGCTGATAAAAAATAAAGAATACTGATACAGAAGAGTAAAATACGAAAAGGAAAGTAAAAAACATAATGAGGAAGTTTTGATAGCATACTGTATTTTCTCTTTGCCTTCCATTGTGTCTAACTGCTGTGATAGCCATTTTGGATAAACCTTTCCATGGCAACTGTTTTGTGAGAGAGCCTATAACATGCTCTAAGATTTTCAGGGGTACCTCCTGAACCAAAAAACTTTGGAGCTTCTGACTCTGCCATCTTTCTAAGGCCTTAATTTGGTGTTTTCTCTTAGTTTTTTTTTAAAAAAATCTTATCTTGCCTTATTCACAGAATGTCTCATTACCTCCAGTAGGAATATGAAGTAATTGGGCAAGAAGAAATCACAGCAGGGAATTATGAAGCAATCTAGGATAATGTATTTTTCTAAACAGAGCTCATTTTGTAAGTTCTATCATTATGTTTTAAACACTGTGAAAAAGAATACTAAAATTATGAAATTTAATTTAAATTATGACACTGGGATTGTGAAAAAATTGATTTCAAAATGAGATCAAATGCTTTGACACAGGAAATGAAGTACAAAAAAACTGTCAGTTTGCTCATTTAATGGGAACCATAATTGATTTTATAAAAGGTTGCAACTGGAATTAAATGTTAATAGAATTCACATTTCATACAAATGCTTCCCAATAGTATATCTAGAGTACATACATACATGACAATTAGGTGAACTGATAAATGAGCATATGAACACTGATCATCTCTTCCCACTTTTTTTACTTCCCTGCAGTCCTTTGCAGTGGAAATCCTAACTTATATATATCAGCTTTCTTCCAGATGAGTCACTGTAAGAGAGCAAGACTCAGCCGTGTAGGCAACTTCTAAAAAACATTTTATAGCTCATGTCATTGCTTATGTTTTGATGAAAACTTGTGACAGGAATATGTGACGCTGAATCAGTTGGGTCTGGTTTCACCATGAGATTAAACCGTGCAATTCAACTATCACACGACAATGTATTTGCCTGGGAAGTCACGCTCAGAGAAGTGGTTACTTCTTTTGTGGAGAGATGGAGGTGACATTGTACTGAAGGTGAATATTCTCCCCGGAGTCTATTCACGCCCGCGCGCAAAATGGTTCTCCCGCTTTTCTTTAATCCTTGGTCTGCCAATGACCTAACAATTTCCCTGTACAATCCTGAGCTCCCTAGATGTCCGTTGGCCAGAAACTCAATCTCGACCAGAAAAGTAAAGAGAAGTTCCACTGCTCTTCTCTGACGCAGAAAGGATTTCCCGCCTTTTCTTGAATGGTCGGGAAACCGATTTGGAGCGCTGGACCGCTAGGGAAGGAAAGGGGGGAGTCCCGCAACGTGACGCAGAAGAAAGGAACTCGACAACGGTAGCCTTGGCAACCAGAACTGCCTTCTCCAACCTCCTGCTCCTCTTATTTCTCCTCCTCAGGAAGTCGGCAGATGGAGGAGGCGACCCTTCCCTCCGGCTCCGTGGCGGAGCTAACCCCCAACCGAGAGAAGTCCTAGTCAGAGCGCTCGGCTTCAGCTTCATCACCATGCCGAAAGGGAGGCGGGCCAATCCGAGCACCACCCGGGACGGTATCTGGGTAAGGAAGGTAGCGACTGTCAGGCCAGAGTTTGGTCCACCTGGTCGATTTGGCGCTTGGAGACGAGGAAGAGCCTAGCCTGAAAGAGGGACGGTCTGCAGTAAAAGGAATAGCCCCGGACCTAGGGGTATCAAATGCTCCTTCGTCCAAGGAAAGATGCTTGTGTTTCTCCATTCATTTCTTTTTTAACCCGGCCTCTCTGGTGTATATATAGATTCCTGTTCCTGTATGGGTCTAGTGAAACTTCCCCTTGCACTAAAGCACTAAAAACATTCCCTCTCAGTGAAGTATTGCTGTGTGGCTCAATAAGTAATTTGTGGAAAACCTTTTCAGACCTCATAAAGCAGAATTAAAATTTATGGAAGTACATGCCAGGCGTCTCAAAATGAATATGGATTAAAAGATTAAAATTAATATGGAAATAATCTTGTCCTCCCTTTGAGTGTGACTATGAGAACTTGTGTGATGTAAGAAGTTGCCCCCCTCCTATCATCTTGAATGTTTTTTAGTATTTATGTATAGGGTTGCTTTTAGTCGGGTTTTAATTGATTACTTAATTTTAATTATTTATATGGTATTGTTTTTTAATGGCTTGGGTTTTTGGTTTTAATTGTGAGCCGCCCAGAGTCACCCGTTAGGGGAGATGGGTAGTGTACACATTTAATAAATAAATAAATAAGTTATATTGGTCTTGGAGGAAGTGACTTTAGCCCAGTCTGTTTCTCAAGCTAGTTGTAGCACACTGGATTGTTGTGAGAAAAGAGAAATCTGAATGTTGCTCTGACTGCTTGGAGAAAGGGAGGCATAAGAGTAGAATAAGGAATAATCTAAAATAAATCATCTTGAGTATAACATTTGCAGTCTAACATAGAGCACACAGGTATTATCTGCTCTAATATCGTTGATGTCAGTGCAAAATGTTAACAGTTAACAGTGTCTCCTTCTAAAAATGGTTTCTTAAACAGTTCTTCATTTTTAGTTGAAGTATAATGGTGATGTAGAAGCATTGTAGATAATAGTAATGCCTTTCTTTGTGCACATTTTTAGCATTTCCCTCCTCCATCCTTTCCCAACCTCCAGTTTATCTTTTCCTTTCTTTATACAGTCTACTTAATTTGCTGTTCTTTTCAGTTCCACTCTTTTTTCCCCCTTTTGGCAAGAGAATGGCTCATTACCTTTGTCTCTAATGGGAGTATATAATACAATGGACAAAAGCAGTAACTGTTATTGTTATGAAATGCCAAATTGCACTGGTGTTATAATAAGGAATACACAGTTTTAATATAGACTATTTGTTTCATATTGAACATAGAGAGCAATTACGTCATGCAAAGTAAAGCATACTTATGAAAGCCCTCACTGAAAATATGAACAATTAAATCATACTGAAGGTACACTTTATTAAATCTCTTTTTCACTTTTCATTTGGCCTTAATGGTAAGCCTACTAGTGAAACATGCTTGCCTTTTATTCTTACAAATTGTCTTTTTTATTCCTGTGATAATGTTTAATTGGTTATATACTGTACTAAGGGATAATTTGTTCAGTACTACTTCATTGAGTAAAATTGGCTGAATTCACACACACCCATTCATACATTGCTTTTTGTTCTTTACTGTTCTCATAGCTCTCTTTAAGAATCTCATCATCTCCATCAACCCACATCTTTTTCAGTCTTCTTGTTCCACTCAATCCATTCTCTTCCTCCATATATTTGTTTTGCAGTTTGTTCCTCATTCCTTCTCTCTGTATGGCCAAACTACTTCAATGTACTTCCTTCGTACTAGTCAATCACTTTTGTATTTAATTGAAATTCATTTAACACCCATTCATTCTTGGCCCTCTTCTTGTTTTACTGTGCACACTTAATTACCCCATTCTCACTGTATTCAATTTTTATGTTTCTTCTGACAATCCCAGCTCTCACTTCTAGATAACATTTCCACAAAGTGGATAGATGCATACAAAGCCATTTTTGTTTCTTTTGACATTAATTCATTTCTTGCAGCCAGTTATTACCCACTACCTTTCTACCGGCTTTTGCACATGTCAGTATCTAAGTCAATATTTGATATCAATTCTGCCTTCCAGCTCCCACTGTTCAATCCCATTGCCAGGTCATTGGATCCTCAATAGTCCTGAGCTCCAGCTGTTAAATAATAGGTTGGTGTGTAACAAGTCTTCCCTCTTCTATAACTTATGAATGAAGCTGCTGACCTGGCATGTATAATTAAAATAAAGCCCTTTGTGGCATAGGGCCTGGCTATCTGAAAGAATTGTCTCTCTCCCATTTCTGCCCCACAAGATCTGACAGAGCAGATGTGCTTCACGTCCCATCCGTTAAACAATGTCATCTGATAAGACCTAAGAAGTGCACCCAGTAGCCCAAGAAGAAAAAACAGGAGTTGTCTACAACATACAGTGTAAGGGCTGTAACAGCCACTGTGTAGGACAGACAGGCAGAAGACTAGCAGAGCACATCCATGAACACCATCTAGCAGTCAGAATACAGGATGAAAACTCCTTAATCTCACAACACATGGACAGACTCAATCATAGTTTCAACTGGGAAACTATGAGCATCCTAGACCAAGCTAAGTCCAAAAATGCTAGGAAATTCCTAGAAGCTTGGCATTCAGACAAATCAGACATCAATAGACACATAGAGATAAACCACATTTACAGACCATTCAAAACAGACAATAAAAAAGCAAAGAAGGAAACAAAAAGAGCAGAATACACCCAGATAAACAGGGATTATCACCAGACAAATCATCAAGCAGAAAACAATACCCTAATCAAGGAACTACTAAGGAGAAAGCCATACCTCCACCAACACAGGCAGGGCAAACTACTGTATATATATAAACAAGGTACAAACCCCACGCTCACTAGCACTGATGATGTTACCTAGTCGGGTAATGAAATATCTGCAGGGAAACAACCAAACTCAGCAGGCATCAAGGGCTCCTCAGTTCAACCCTGAGCTACATATATTCTTTTCTATTGTAACAGAAATTAATCAGCTGTACTTGTCCTAGTTTTTTGCCATTTATTGATAACTTGCAATTGTTCATTTTATTTTCCTGGCCAACCACAACTTTGCTATATTAATTAATTATTAATTTTCAGATCCATGCTCCTCCTTGCTTCATACAGTCTAACATTCCCTGCAAATCGTTCAGCTTCTCAACCAACACTACAACATAATCTGCATACAAAAGTGTGTGTGTGTATGTATGTATGTATGTGTGTGTATATATATATATATTCCTATCCCTAACCAATGTATCTAAAGTTACCATAACATTATACAGTTATGGTAACTTTAGATAATGTATTGATGGATAAATGTATACAAGTTTATACATTTATCCATCAATACATTAAATAACCAAGGGACATCATACTTTCTTGTCTTATACCATTTTCTAAGAATTTCTTTTATTCTTGCACAAGCTATATTCCAGTCATACATTGTTCTTACTATATTCAGAAACTCCATATTTGTGCAATTCATCCCATAAATCAGACTTACTCCCTTTTTAACATACTTTCTCTAAATTAACAAGTGCAATGAACTTTCTTAAATTTATATATTTCTCAGTGACTTGCTGAAGAGCAAAAAACCTGGTGTTTGTACCACAAACTGGCATGCGGCTACATTGTACAAATTTTGCTCATTGCAGGAGATGGGCCCATAATGATCTCTGCCCATTTGTTATAGTTTTGGTCAATTGAAACTTTCACCTAACACTTTTTTGTAATATAGAGAATTTATAGACTAGGTTACTAGCCATTGTATGTGTTCCTCTAACAGTAAGGGCAGTATGGGTTAGTTTTTGCACATTTGGCCAGCATGTGAGAAACTCAACCAATTTTACCCAAAGCACAGTAAAATTATTCCATGCAAACTAGGATATCTAATCTAGAGATTCCCTTGCAAGCCAACATAACATTGTCCAAATCCCGCCAACCAAGAGGTATATATAATATGCTAACACATTTTTATATATCATACAACTTGGAAAGTAGGAATTGTTTGTTTTTTAAGTTATTTATAAAATGAAAATAGAATCAGATCCTGCTTCTATATAGAGCCTCTAGGTGTTGCTGTAATACAAACAATAAAGTACAGAATATAGAATCTCGTTAACTTTTTACATATTCAATTATATGGATTATTTTGTTTATGTTTTATAGTTCAAACAATCTGGAAACCTGCAAATATATCCAGAATCTCTTACAGCTGCAATGCAAAAGCAGATACTTAATGTAGATGCTAATTGTAAAATTGAAAAAAGTTTGCCGCTGATGTACAAAGTACGTGAGAAAGTAAGTAAATATTCTTGCAATTTTTATGATTGCTAGACTAACTATGGATACAAATCTAAATTTGCTTTACATTTCAAAAATTCTCAACTTTAATTTGTAGCTTAGTTAGTATTGTTATAGTAACAGACCAGTCTTTTTTCAGCTGTTTGCTTCTGACATTAGCAGATCTAACATCTGCAGTTATGTTATAACCAAATTTGGAATTTCAAAATTGATGCAGGGTTTCTCAGACTGTGAGTTGCAATCCCTGGGTGTTGTGAGCATGTTAGAGGGATGGTCTCAGTTTTGTTTTTTAGCTGATCAGATGTACATAGGCAAAGTGGGGGCACTATCAAAACTTGCTCTGACTTGCCTGGACAAGCCTGTAGTGGCTACACAGGCAAAACAGTGATCAAAACTCAGAGTAAGTTTTGAGAGATGGCTAAATGTCTGGGTCTAGCCAACTGTCAAAACCATCAATTACAGCAGTTTTATTTCTTAATTATTTAGTTTTAATCTCATGGCATCACACCAATTATTTATCATGGGGGGAGCTGAGGTATAGCAAAGTTGATAACCCCTGCATGAAATGATAAATTAGCACTTGCCAGTAAAGTGTAATGAAATTGTGCTTATTTCAGTGCTACATTCCTGTTTTTTCAGAACTTTATGTAACCTCCTGACCCAGAGTCATTTGCCTGTGGCTTTTAACAAATATAATAAATTAAAATAAAATAAATCTACCAGAATCTGGTTTCTTATACAACATATCTTATTGATATTAATAAATCCTAAATTCATTTGTTATAAGAATAGGAATTAAAATATTTTTCTCAAGTATATGAAAGTTTAAGGACAGTATATAAAAATATTATTTTGCCAAGCAAACAGATCTGTCTTTTCTCAGATGGACCTGGTCTATAAATAAATATGGTTCTGACCTGATCACTGACATGACCAGCAACAATTTTTGATATAAGCAGTACAAATTCCTTTGACTGAAGTATTATGTTCGCTTCAACTTCTCTAAGGAGCCAGAAATTCCAGGATCAGAACACTTAATCAAGTTCAATTTGGGATGAAGTCACCATAAGCTTAACTCTAATCCCTTTATAAAGACAAAAAAAAAAAAGAGAGAGAGAGAGAGAGAGAGAGAAGCAAAGGCACAAAAATGCTTCAGGCTCTTGAGAAAAATAGTTTATTACATTTTAGATAGTGTACAAATCCATCCTGAAGGGCTTTTGTTTCTTCAAAACTTTTCACACAGCTTCTAATGGAAGCTGGTATGGAATTTATAGGGGGAATTTTGAAATTAGCCCTTGAGGAAGGATTTGTATCTGAAATGTGCTAGACAGTAATGAAATGATTTTATAGCACCTGGAGTTTTTTGTTTTTCTTACAGAGCCCTGAAGCTTCAACTTAGCTGTCTATCCTAATCAAAAATGGCAGTTTGCTCCCCTTTCTATTTGTATCCAAACAGAAACAGATCAAGAGTATCTTAGTTGGAATGATAGAGTATGTATGTGTTTGTATCAAAGTATGGCAGCTACTTCTTTGTCTGTTTTTTAATTCTGGCATATCTGATAATAACTAGCATGCTGATCACTCTTGTTTAATTCTTCTTGCCTCCAGGCATGGGTAAACCTAGATGCCTCTGTGCATAATTTATTTGTATAACACATAAACCAGGTATTCTGGTTTATTAAGATATATTCATAACAATAATTAACCATGGATGGAGCAATCAACATTTATTAGCCATGCTCACTGGTGGGAGATGCCGTATAATAGTGATCAAGTGGCATGGATCAGAACTCTGCCGATTAACACCAGTTGCTCTGAGTTCTTTATTTATTTATGCATACTGTTAGCTGCTCTTCAGCCTAAACTCTCATAGTAGCTTTCAAAATTGAAAAAGAAAATAGGACAACATTTAACAGACACAATTGCAAATCAGATATCTCTAGACTAATATCAATTACCACCATAAAGTTAACATGTAGGTTAATATAACATATCCTATACTTGTCTATTTAAGACATGTAAATCCCATTACATTTAACATGGCTTATTCCCCAAAGAGAACTATAGATTTGCAGCATAAATCATTTGGTTTGGTTTGGTTAAATAACAAATGTGTTGCCTCATGCCAAAAAGAAAACAAAGAGAATGGCAGGCAAAATTCTATGGAGCAAAAGTTGTGGAGGCAGGATGCCATTGCTGAAAAGGTCTTTATTTCTCAATACATGTTCATACAACATGCTAAGCCAAAACTGAAGAAACTACATTGTAGCTTAATACACTGTGTGAATCCAGTCTTTATGGTTTATAAACCCATGGTTTTTGGCTTAATGGTATGAACTTATTCAAAGTCAGTATGGCTTATTCAACAAATTATGGTTAACTAACCCAAGGCTTAGTGCAGTATATGAACCTAGCTTGGTTTACATCTTATATTAAGCTATTTTTTTTCATGGACTGTTGACCAAGCCATAGTTAGCTCAGTTTATCCAACATTGTAAGCCAAAACTAAGCAAATTATATTATGAAACAGCATAATGTGTCACCTTAATTGTTGTAATGAACAATTGCATTTTGCAGAAAGGAAGAAAGAAGAATTAAGGAAATATATTTGAATTAATAATACAAGTGAATATGGCTTTGATCAATGTCATGTTTTGTAATATCAGTTTTCACACAGAAGGTTTTTTTGTGGGAAGGAAAACAGTTTTTAGTCTGTAATATCTAACTGGGTGTTTTTTAATCTGGTATGTGCTCAGCTCATAGTAATTGCAAGCACATTTTAGACATATTGAGTAATAAAGCAAAAGGCAAACAATTTTCTTGAAAGTTGTTTGGTTTACACTTTATTGGTTTATCAAATCTATTATGAATGGTCTTTTATTGCTGGAACATATATTTATTTCTGTTATAAAATCCACTTCCTTGTATTTTAAATCCATTGTTTCTTGTCCTATCTCCTGGAACAAATCTGAACTGTTCTGCCCCATCTTCTAAACAACAGCCCTTCAGATATTTGAAGACAGCTGTTATGTCTCTCTGCAGTCTTCTGTTCTGCAGGCTAAACATATCCAATACATCCAGTTGCTCCTCAGGGGTTTCCTTCCAGTCCCTTTATCTTACTTGCTTTTCTCTGCACATTCTTGTCAGTGTCCTTCCTAAAATGTGCCCAGAACTGGATGCAATATACTAAGTGTGATGTGGCCAAAGCAAAATAGAGAGGAATTATGACCTGACTTTATCTTAGACTCTATATTTCTCTTGATGCATCTTAGGATTGCTTTTGCTTTTTGGAAGCTCATGTTCACCTGATGATCCATCAAGACAGCCGGATCCCTTTTGCATATACTGCTGCCCAGTTTGGTCCTTCCCATCCTACACTTATGCCTTTGATTTTTCCTGTATGACTTTGCATCTGTCCCTTTTGAGTTTCATCTTAATCATTTCTGCCCACTGTCCTAGCTTGTTAAGATTCTCCTGAATTGTGATACTGTCTTCTAAGGTGTTTCTAATCTCCCCCCTATTTTTGTGTTGTCTGCAGCTTTGATAATTATATTTATAAACTCTCATCTAAATCATTTATAAATATCTTAAATAACCCAGACCCTACAGCTGAGCTCTGTGGTACACCACTTGACACTTTCGTACAATAATTAGTAATGGTTCTAAAGAGTAACTGAATATAGCACACCTGTTCTTTTACAAGGATATGTCTTCACATGCAAGGAAGAAATTAAAAGAAATACACAAAGAAAGAAGTATACTACTACAGCTTATTAATTGGCAATAGGAAATACTTCACAGTGGGAAAGAAAAATCAGATTTTGAAAAGATTTTTACATGGCTTTCAGCTTTTTGTGATATTTCATGACATAACAAATACAGGTAGTCCTTGAGTTACGATGGTAATTGGGATCAGAGTTTCCATTACTAAATGATGCGGTCGTAAAGCGTGATGTCACATGTCCGCCTTGCTTAGCGACTGCAATCCCAGCAATCCCCATTGCCATTGTTAACCAAATTCCACTGGTTGTTAGCCGAGGACCCACCATAATCCAAACCATTCCAGGCTTGGTCCCTCCTAGCCCCAAGCCTCAGTTCTTCCAAGGTAAGGGATTGCCTCCCCTTCAACTCATCCCAACTGCCTGTCCCCCCCTTTTGACTACCCTGTACCCTGACTTGAGCGGTAGCAAGCAACCCCAGAACCACACAGCTCTGGGGTGTTTGCCATGCTGTGCGTCGGGCTTCTTGGTGCCCCGCAGCACTGGAGTTGCAAGAAGCCCCTAAGCCACAGCACAGTATGAAGCCACAGCTGCTCCAGGAAGCCTCAGCCACCCCAGCAATGTGGTGTGGTGTGAAGCTGCAGCTGCCCTGGGAAGCCCCATCCACCCCAACAGCGTGGCACAAAGCTGCAGCCACCCCAGCAGTCTGGTACAAAGCCCCAGCTGCCCCAGCAGCGCAGCATGAAGCCCCAGCTGCCCCAAGAAGCCTTAGCCATCCCATCCCAGTTGTAGCCGCAGTCGCTCTCACTGCCCTGCACTCCACTGCCCCAGCTGACCTTTGCCCTCTTCTTGCTCCCGCTGCTGACAAGGTATGCAACATTGGAACAGTCTACCTATGAAGGCTGTGGTTCTCCATCTCTAGAGTTTTGGCCCTTGCAAGGCAGCTGCTGGCCATGTGAGGCCATCTTCCCCAGGTCTCACAAGGAAACTCCCATACGAAATCTTGGGAAGAAAGCCTCATGTGGCCAACAGTTGCCTTGCAAAGGGCCAGGCCAGGCATGCTTGGTCAGCAGTGGGAGCAAGAAGATGACGAAAATCAGCTACGGTGGCAGGGGCCATGGAGTGCAGGGGGAGATAGCTGGGTGGGTGGAGTGGAAGTGCCCTTGCAGTTGTTTGTTTGTTTATTATATTTATATAGCCACCCATCTCACACAAGGTGACTCTGGGCAGCGTACAACAATTAAAAAGAATAAATACATAAAAACAATTACAAATAAAAAACTAAAATCACACAAAATAGGAGGGGACAAAATTAATAAGGGAGCCATTGCAAAATCTCCCCAGTCCCCTGGGAGCCCCAGGCCTGATCACATAGCCTGGTCTTGAAGGACTTGTGGAATGTTAAGAGGGATGGAGCTAATCTCACTTCGGTTAAGTGTATGTGGGTTGCCAAGTGCCCAAATTTTGATCACGTGATTGTAGGGGCGCTGCAACAGCAATGACTTCAGGGACTGGTTGTAAATCCCTTTGTTCAGCATCACCATAACTTTGAATGGTTGCTGAATGAGTGGTTGTAAGTCGAGGACTACCTATAGTTAAAACTACAGTATATTTGTTACAAGAAATGTATTAGTTACAATTATTAGTAGCCTTTTAGGTCAAATATACTTCTTAGAGGAGCTGAGCAAGATTAGTCTATGGCAGTCTTCATGGACAAATTTATATGTGAGATTTTTTTTTTTAGTGCAGCTGAAATAGAAGATAGAAATTAAAATTGCTGATTGTGTGTGCTTCCATTTCTATTCAGAACAGAATCCAAATCCTATTATGAGATTTCTAAGATCTATAATATGGGATCATATATATTTGCCTTGGCAAGCATGATCATTGGAATGGAATGCGTTTTTCCAGATCTATGTCCAGAATAGGATATTAAATACAGTATTTTCTTTTTCCCAGTGATTTCCTTTTTTGTTTTTCTCTGGATTCTGGTATGAAAAGTTTTCAGTCTAGAGACTGCAGATATGTTTATTCATCTGGAATCATTTAAAGTAAAGAAGCAGAAGTCTTTTTTATACTTAATATATTTTTTAAAAAAATAGAATGTGGGTCACCTTGGGTTGTGGGGGATTTCTTATACTGTATGTTCAGTACATCTTTTCCAGAAGTCCCTGTAGAATTAGTTTCACTATTTTTGTTTCTCTTTTAGATTTTTTAAGCATTTTATTATTTTTAATTTTCTTCAATGTTTTTAAAGTTATTCTTTCTTCTTTTTGTGTTTTTTCATGTTTTTATTTTCAGGGTTTTTTTTAAATAATTCTCTCCATTAAATGAATTTTTTTCTAGATTTTTTTTATGTGCAGTTTTTTTTTCACTTGTGACATCTTTGTTTCCTGTAATATAAAAGGTGATAGATATCCTTCCAAGAAGGGATAGTACTTAGTTAAATTCAGGTTTGCTTGTTTTTATTTTTGTTTTATACAAGAAACTCATCCTTCAACATGACAGAGGTTTTTTATCTACAAGATGCGTTGGTCAAATATATATTAGTTCAAATTTAAAGTCTGCCAGAAATATAGCAACTTTGAATAGCAAGTCTTAAAAATTCACAGTGGAATATGTTCTTTAGAAGGGTTTTATTTAACATTGGTGAGTAAATATTTTAATAATTGTATTGCATTCATTAATGATATTACTTTACTATCTATGTAATAGAATTGTGAAGATGGAAGGGACCACACAGTTCATCTAGTCCAATCTGCTGCAGTGTGCAGGAAAACTAATTAAACCATCTTTAATAGGTGGCTGTCCAGCCTCTTTAAAAAAAACACAACTCTAGAGATGGAGAATCCACAGCCTTCATAGGTATCAGACCATTTGGAAGTTTTTCATTATACTTAAATGAAATCTACTTAGCCACAGGTTACACTCATTATTTCTAGTCCAATTTCTGTGGCAGTAGAAAAGAGTTCCTGACCATCTTCCCTATAGTACCCTTTTATATATCTTAATATTGATATCTGGAATTATATAAAGCTTTCATGTTTGCTAAATTGGAATTTAATTTCCTTTATGAAGTATGTATAGAATATTCATTGAATTGCTTGCATAAAGCAAAAATATCGGGAGTGAGGTGAAAGACCTGGTAAATTATTGGCCTCTTGCCTGAAACAGCAGCAACCAAGTAATAACAATTCTGTTATTAATGTTGCTCAGAACAAACTATATAATTAGTCTGAAATAGTAAATCAGCATGTAGTATCAAGTCAGATTACCAAGGAAGAAATTGTTCTTTTCTAAAAATATATATAGGTTTTCCAAAGAATATATGTGATCAAGACATTATCAAGCTGCACCTTTATCTATTCAGGAAATAATAGGCATATTAAATCTATGAAACAGAAAAAGTTCCTGGTGCTAATAGCTATCCTGCTGAGTGATATAAGGTATATCTTGATCTTCTTTCACTCCTATATTGCTGGAGATTTATAACATTGTTATTCTGAGTACAGTTTTCCCAACTTCTTTTAATGAAACATGCATAATTAAGATTTTGAAGGTTGGTAAAAATTCTGCTGATTGTGCAAGCTATTGCCTGATTTCTTTCATAAAAGTTGCTGCCAGAATTTTGACAGTGAACTTGGCATGTAGATTACAGAAGACATGATTTTCAGTTATCCACCCTGTGCCATCTGTTTTTATAAAAGGATGACAAGCCTCAGATAATATTATTAATACTTTAGTTACACATTCAGAAAAAATGGAATCCACGATTTCATTGGATGCACCAAAGGTCTTGGGTATGGTGGAGATCAAATTTTTGGACAAGTTTAGGCCAAATATGATCTCCTTTTTCATTAATTGAATTACAATGCCCTTTTATGTTTAATTTGATATTGGACCCACTGACCTGTCTGAAGGACATTCCGGGCATTAAAACAGCTGGAATTAAATACAAATTATGAATGTTCTATATCAAAATGTAATGATATATCACAGTAAATTGTCCAATTAATTAATTCTAGTAAGTGTCCTAGACTTTCTACAGTGTGTGTGTGTGTGTATGTATGTATGTATGTGTGTGTGTGTGTATATATATATATACACACTATATGTGTGTGTGTGTGCATATATATATACACACACACAGTATATGTGCACATACATACACACACACACATATCCACACATACATACAGATATATACTGTGTACATATATACATATGCATATACATATACATATGAAAAAATTGGAATTTTGCTTGACGTTTGAATTCTTTTACACATCTTGGAATAATTACCCCAAGAAAAATATCCTTGTTCATAGAAATGTTTCAGATTGGTTATGTCAGGTTAATACTTATATAAGTAGACTTAAAAATGCAGGTGAGCTTATAGGAAGATAAATGTAAAAATGATTATTACTTCAGGAGTGATGTATATAATTAGAGTGATTCTTATATTAATATCTTTATATTATTTCAAACAGATTGATAAATTCTTAAGAAAGATTTTATAGGAATTATAAACCCTTAATTCCCATTACTATTTATAGTTATTATACAGTAATAGTAATTTAAGCTTTCCTGATTTTCAGCTTTATCATTGGGGATACATTTTAATTTCTATTTCTCTATGGGATCCAAGTGACTGAGTTAAAAAAAACCACTATAAGCACAATTAGAAAGTGAATATATTATATTTTTGATATCATGGTAGGGGTTAATTCCTCTTTTATAATTAAAAATTTAATTATAATTCTACAGTATTTCCAGCATTAAATTTTCTAAGGCATGTCTAGAAGATGGGGTGTAAGTACAATTTTGATTATTATTCACATGATAAATAAATACTTTGGGATATACTAAGTTTCAAAAGAGCTGGTAAATATCTTTCAGCAGTGGGGGTTGGGAAACAGGCTAATAGGGGTATTACTACTTTAGATCAGCTTATTGCCAATTTAAATTATATTCATTATTGAAAGATTATCTAAAAATGCAGAATAGTATATCCAATTAAAGATCCTTTTGATTACACAATTTTGTTCAGATTTATTTTGATTTTTAGAAAGCTACAATCTTACAAATCTTGGCAATTTACACAAATAAAAACATCTACAATACAACAATATAAACTAAATAATAAAGCTATTAAATATATTATTAATTTAAATTTTAAAATTGTGCCAATAACTATTAACAATTAAAAGCCCTCTAGAAGAGCTCCATTTTGATCAACTCCCAAAAAGCCAGCAGTCAGATAAGCAGAACTTCACCATCTTGTGTGTCCACCCCCCAACCCACATAAACAGAACCTGCTATGGAAGATTGTTTCACAAAATGTGGGCCACAATGGAGAAACATCTCCTTCTAGTCTCAGCCGCCTAATTTTGCATTATCAACATCTAAAACTCCTGAAATACTATCAATAGTTTTGGATGTTTTTCAATCTGCTATACAAGTAATATTTCTTAACATCTTAAAATGAGACTAATTCAACAAGTTATTTTTTCATATTTATTGGACACTTCAGAGAATGTTTAAAAAAGGTTAGCTTCAGTGTCATTACACTTAAAGTGTAAAATGATGGGGGGATATTTACACAGCATTTATTTATTTATTTATTTATTTATTTATTTATTTATTTATTTATGTCTTTATTCTACTTCAATCAAAAATGAATCTAAGCAGCTTACAAAAGCTATTTATAAGAAGAAACATACAATAACATTAATTCAATTTTCCACCAAAATCCTAAGTACAACATCATTAGTGTGCACATATATGCTAGGTACATACATCCTCCCGATCTTATTGGCCTGGTTAGGTCTAGTTAAATAACCATAGGCTGGTTAGGCGTGGTTAAATAACCATGGTTTCACGTGCCTCCCTAGCATATTTTGGTTTGACGTGTTTATTAATATGTGTGGTAATATGATTTTCGGAAGAGTAATGTATCTTAAGGATGAGAATGTGATTTTAAATTATATACCAAGAATTTGGAATTTATGAATATATGAAGAACTATCAGTTTTACCAAGCATTGAGCATAACAAAAATTATTATTCTTTGACCATAGAAAAATATTGCAACTCTGGCATTACAATTTTGGATTGATAGTATGTGTTCAGAGAGTCAGTTTAGTGTAGTGGTTAAGGCATCATGCTAGAAACTAGGAAACTATGAATTCCAGTCCCACCTGAGGCACAAAGCCAGCTGGGTGACCCTGGGCCAGTCACTCTCTCCCAGTCCTAGGAAGGAGGCAATGGCAAACCACTTCTGAAATCTTGACAAGAAAACTGGAGGGACTTGTCCAGTTGCCAGGAATCAACACTGACTCAGAGGCACCCTCCCCCCAAAAAAGTATGTGTTCAGTGCATGAACTGGATTTTTATTAAAGATTGTTCAGTATTACCCATGGGGTCAAGGTTTAATCCTTTGTTTAAAAATTGAATTTTGTAAGGAGTTGTCTTTTTTTTGGTCTTTTTTTTTTATTTTTTTCTCTTTATATTAGACTAGTAGAAATAAAAGCAGTAGATTCCTGTGATGCTAAAAGGGCTTTTAAATGATTTTCATCTTTTTATGATGCCACATGACATTATGAATAATTAGAAAGATATTAGTAACAAAAAATTAGAAAAGTATTAGTTCCAAGTGTTTGTGGTCCTTTAGTTCCTAATACACTTCTGAGAAGATCTAACTTAGACAAATTGCCTCTTTTGGTCTGTTATATTTTTAACACCAAAAATTATTCTTTATTTCAGGGAAATGCACTACTTGGTTATTTAGTTCTCATTTAATTCTATGGTTATAAATTAAGACTCTTAACATTATTAGTGTCTTGTTGGAGAAGAGGGAATAGGTTGACTTTGTTTCAAAGAAAGCTAGTTTTCTTTGGTTTTGCTTAGTACAGAGAGCAAAACCTGGGAGATTGCAAATAATAAAATTTAACATGCATCCCTATGTTTGCTAGATTTGGGACTTAGTACTTTTAAATATATATTCTGCAATTTAATATATAGTATCAGTGTGCAGCACTGAGCTCATAAATCTCAGGTTGACTCAATTATGAGTTTCCTCTTGAAGTTCAGCTTTTATTAGCAGTAGACTCAGTAGTAAGCCTCTAAAAGAAATCCTGGATTTTTTTTTGTAATTTGTACCCATAAAAGTAAAGTTGATTTAATTCAATAGTTTGGCATGCTTAAAGAAAGACTAGATAAAATTAAATTCTGTTATGAGTATAACATATTCTGAACTAACAAATGTGTATTTGTATCACGCATTTTTATATACATGTAATTTTGATTTCTGTAGAATGTGAAGGCTATGACCCTGCCGTATGTATGCAAAAGACTGGGTTTTTTTCATTTTCTTTTAGAAACCAGTAAATACATTTCCATTTTCAATCCATGACAATAGACATTCTTTAGTGAATGTAGGAGAATATTTAGATTCTGTAAGTATTCAGTTTTATGTTATTTTCTTTAAAAAGAATAATTCTTAATAATTCTCTCTGTAAGGTGTGTGTAATATATTTTGGAAATATTTAGATTTGTTCTCTATTACAGAATTTCTTTCTTGTAGAATTATTGCAGAATTGATTTTAAAAGCTAAATAGCAAAATTGATGACAGTTTATTGAAATATCTTGGTCTTTTGTCAGTTGTGAAACATAACTAAACTTGATAGTATATCAAGTCATAGGCTGTTAATTTTCTTTTGTAGAAATATAGGTATATTTTTATTTAGTACTGGCCTGGCCTTTAGCCGTAGTAATAAAATTTATTATTTAGTAGGGCAATTCATATGTAACTTTTCTCTTTTTGATAAACACATATATCTTCCCCAAAATTTGAGGCATACTAGAGGATCTTAATTGCATAGAAGTGCATAGAAATATGTATAATGTCAAAAACAAATGCTGACAAATGCAGGGTTTGATAATCTAAGATTCATCCAGATGTTGTCTTGTATGTGGCCTGCAGTACTTACCAGAACTGCTTTACACACTTCAATTAGAAATAGATACACATTAAAAATCTATTCTATAATGAGTGAGGGAATTACACATCTTTTTTCAGTTTGAGGAAAAGAGGTTAGTCTTGCTGGGATACTGCATGTTTCTGTGATGTCTATACTCCTGCTGCACTGAGGCTGCAAGTACCTACTTCTGCTATGTATCAGATGAGAATAAATTTCAGAAATAGTTTGTAAACAATTATCAAGATGCTATCCCAGATCTTTTAGTAAAACCTTTCCTGATGATTTGCTAACACAATACAGAATATTATTAGCTATCTTAATCTATAGTATCATCCTAAAATAAATGCTTTCTCCCCATTTCTTTTAGGGGCTAGGACTAAGAAAATTTCAAGAGAAGTGTCAACACTATTCGCAAAACTACTGTTTTTTGGCCCACGAACCAATTCCTAGCAGTAATGCCTGCCGTACTATTTATCAGACTTCATTTGTCCAATATCCAGATATTAAGCATTCCATTCTGGGTCGATTTCCCAAAAGCCATATTGATAAATCCATTGCTCTACATTCTGCACCTAAGAATGATTACATGTGGTTTTCAAAATGTTACACTAGTTCTAATAATATAGCTCCTACTGAGACTACTAAAAGCTCTTTCTCAGAACCTGAACAACTTTTATCTGCTGAAGAAGAAATAAAATAAATTTTCAGGTTTTCATAAAAGTGAAGCATATTTCACATAGGACTTAAAATGTTTCTTTTAAAGATTAGGGATCTAATCTTTCTCTGAAATGATTTCCAGAACCTAAATGGCATTAAAGTCATGGGAATTGGATGAGTGGTTGTATTCATACACTTTATTTTCTTAAAGGATGAGTGTTGTCAAAGGAAAAGAAAAAAAACCTTTTTAATATTGCTTTGAATATACAGTTAGTTTTCCCCCTCTCAAGGTAAATATTAAGATGTTTCACTTTTCATTGTGATTTCAATTAGTTACTTCTATAAAGTAATTATTATAATCATTTATGCATATATACTAGATGGAGACTATTCCTTTGTCATTGCTGTCGTATTATGAAAGACAGTGCTTAAGCAGTCATCTGTAAAGCTAGTTATACGCTTGGGAAAAATGGAGAGATGGATATCGAATTCTGTAAGACTGAGGAACCTGTTTTGGCTCTTGGCAGGTACATGGAGGTCCACATGCAGTGGTCACTGCCATCCCGCTAAGGGCATGTGGCCTCTGAGGTGCTTGAAGCTGCATTTACGCAACCCTTGCATATATGCATGAATGTGTAAATTTAAACCTGGCTGTCTAAGAAATTCTCAAAGACAGAATATCTCTTGAAATGGTAGCTCCCTATCCCGAAGTCAGCCAAGGAATAACAGTCTCTGTGTAGCAATTTTGCAAGCAGTTTAATGAGGGGCTTATACAACAGTTAACTTGAGAGGCAGACATTGCACTTCGTCTGAGAGGTTGTAAATCAAGAGTCAGGATATATACAGAGAAGGTGAGTTCTTGCATTTTGTCAGGCAAATTGCCAGTGAGAACAGCCAGGCCAAAGCAGAGAAATCCAGGAGTCCAGTCCAGGATTATAACCAGATGTTCAAGTTGCGTGGCAAGGAGGCAGAAACAAGAAGCCAAAGGTAAAATCAGCCTGGGGAGCTGTCAATCCAGAGACAGGAGGGCTGTTTCCAAGAAAGAGAAAAGAGTCTGGAGGTTGCTCTTACATAATCCCAGTTCCTGGCATGACTTAGTTAGAGGGTTGCTGCCTCTTGAGGAGAAGAGCTGACCACTTCAGTCCTGCCCTTCATAATTGTTGGTATATTCTTGGACTGGGCATCCTATCTGGATCAGGCCCCTTGTGATTTGAGTTAGCCCCCACCTATTCAGGTTCATTGTCTCTGTGATCTGTCTTAACTGATTGCCTGACAGCTCCCCAGGCTGATAATTCATCAGGTCTGCCTTTTCAGCCTCGGATTCATAGAAGGACATAACACTAGAGAGGCATCTTAGCTTGCCTTTCATCTTTTTAGGCAGAAAACATAAAGGGCAGGGGGAATGAAAACATGGCAATAAAAGACACTGAAATTATGGTCCCAATGAAACATAAAGCAAGAATAAAGAAGTAAGTATCCCCAGTAAGGAAACAGAAAGGGATGGTGATTTGGAAAGAGGTTTCAACTAAGGCCATTGTGGACTGGTCAGAGATTTTCCATGCCTATTCTGTTTAGATTATGGAGAGTTCCTGAAGGTTTATAATTGATAAGACCTATCAACTAGTTGCATTTTCTTCCCTGTTCAAGGACATTAATCCCTGGACATCACTTATTTTATGGCAACATTATTCATTCTATCACAACAAAAGAAAGCTTTTACATGATTATTGGAAAATAACCTTTTTTCAACAGTACATACCATATCACCAGATTATCCTTTATTTTGGACAACCTTACTAATTCTGCCGAATGTTATCAACTGCTAACCACTGATGCCACCCAACCTCAAGGCTTTTTAAGTAATTAGGTTGAAATGAATTTAGCTGTATGACTGAAAAATCATTGTTTCTCATAGCTAGTTGCTAAAATTGTTTCTGCTGAACTTAGAAGATTCTGCAGTTTTCTGACTGAAGCATACAACCATGAAGATGCAGTTAAGCATTTTACACTTTTTGCCAAAAATCCTAATGTGAGATGAATCAGCAATAAAATTCCAAGCCAATACAGAAGCACCACATTTAAATTATGTGTTATATGCACACTCAATGTATTAATTGTGCACTATTTGATGATACATTTTGTTTTATGGAATACTTCCAAACTAATGTAGTACATACCCTCAACAAATATGGTAAAAAATGGTAATGGTTTTGTCTCTAAAAGACTCCCTGTTGAGATGCCTGTGTGCTGTAGCACATTTTGAAAAAACAAAACAATTAACATTATCATTAGAAAATAGCAAAGCCAAGAGCATGGCATTGTTGAAAGAAAGTGATTTCTTATTTCATCACTGATTAAAGCAGCCTGTCTCTTGCAGTATCAGAATTTCCACAGCATTAGCCAAGAATTTCATCCCCAAGCAGATTCCAAACTAAAGTGCATGCCAGTTGCATTGTATGTGAAGTACTCTGTACTGTTTGGCACACTCAAGAGGGCAGTCTGGGTCCTCCTGCGGAAGGAAGAATACATTCTTTTGACATTTGTAATGTTTATCTCAGGTTTAATATTACAAGTGAATATAGCAAGCTGTTTTATAACAGCAAGCAAAGATTCCAAATTAATTAATTCTATCTAGTTTTCTGTAATCTAGATTTCATAAAGATTTTCAATTTTATATTTCATTTGTACATAATAATTATGTAGATCCCTGTTCATTAGATGGTATCCATTACAATGAACAGGATTAAACTAATATTTGTACATTAACAATGAAACTGAGCTTTGATCTTATACAAGATGACATTAGCATCTTGAACTTGCAAAGCAGGACAAAAGGACTATTGATATTAACCCAGCATAAAGTGTAATATTGAGAGAGATTATTGTGAGTATAGCATAATAAATTAGCTTATTACTTCTATTATTTTTATAATTAATGGTACAATAATACTAAGAGAATGATTCTCACATATTTCATGCAGGGAAGCCATCAATTGCATTATGCTATTGCTCATGTCCCGCCTGTAATCCTGCTACATGAATGCTGTATAACCTATTGTGCATCTCGATAATGGATTACCACATAGCCTAAAATGTTGCTAGCAGTACAAACATCTAATTGATCTGGATTTTTTAGCTGGAGATTGAGAGAATTTGGTCATTAGCAAATGCAGCCAAACAAAAACAGTACTTTAATATTTTTAAATGCTCTGTCCTTCATCCATGTCATACATTGTTTTTAAATACAAATATCAGATTTTTAAAAATTAAATTCTGAATAGGCAATTGCTTTTATTATATAAGTGGTTTGGAAAGTGAGTTTAGATTCCAGTCCTGCAAGCCTTTCCCCAAGCATTCGTAAGCTGAAATTATTTACATCTTCCCAGTGGGGGAAAAAGTGTTGGAAGGGAGTTCATTATGTTTGGTACATAAAACAGGCAATACTGGATACATATGTCAGGGAATCAGTCCCCTGAACTTGGTGCTACCAATTTCTGATTATACAAGCAGAGGGTTGGGCTATAATTCTAAGTATTTGTCTAATTTTAATTTCAGCAAGAACTTAGCTAAGGATTTGCTTTCAGAATTGAGACAGTAGATAGAAGGGAAAGCATCTATTTCCTGTGTTTCAGATGAAAGTCATAAGTCCATTGATGGGAGATGCTAATTGAAAACAAAATTAAGCACACTAGAGGTCATGCACCAGAATATCATATGAAATTTATTTGAAATATATGTTCCAAGTTATCAGCACAAAGTCTAAATAGAATGGGTTTGCAAAAAATATTTTTTGATGAAAATATCCAAACCATTTTCTTAAAGTGCTTTTCTATGGGAATAATGTGCTGGTCTATTATAAAAATGCAATATCTTCCAAAGCAGTTTTATTTTGTCATTTCCTCCCCTGTAGGTTTTTGCAATATATTTCTAGAAATACTCTATGCAGTATAACACAAAACAATATCTACAGCAGTAATAATAAATTAGATGCAGTGGGAATTCAACCTTGTACTCATGTCCAAGCAGGTATAGTAAAAATCATTCATAATGAAGAAAAGGTAATTTTTATGCTGCATTTTGTATTAAGCATGCCCCAAATTATACAGCACAATGTTCTTGCACTTTAATATAACCAATGTTTAAAAACTGTCTATAAACACCCCATTTGAATAACAAAAATACCTACAGATATAAGCATTTTCTTTTATATGTAATGCCAGATATCAATTCAGCCTCTGAATATATCCTACTTTCATCATTTATCGACACCACTCCAAATCAATAAGCATGAAAAACATCTTATTTCCCTGAGTAAATATATTACACTGATAGATTTTTTCCAGAATCTAAAATTGTTTGTTTACTTATTTATAATTTAGATTTATAAGATTGCCCCACTCAACACTGTCTCTGGGCAGCATACAGATTAAAAACAGATGCAGTGTCTAAAAACAAAAAGAAAACAGTAAATATAATGGGGGAATAGACCTACTCTAACTGAAACAAACACCACACTAGATAAGCACAGCTGAACTTAGCCCAGAGCTGTGGGAGGCATGTTTTCAGAGATCATTTAAAAGGTTGCAGGATTGGGGCAGTCTGAACCTCAGGGGATGCTATTCCAAAGGTCAGGTACCACAACAGAGAAGCTTTCTAGATCCCATCAGATGACAGGAAGGTTAGAGACTCGATGAAAATTGTCCAGTCCCATTTGGTCCAGTGAGGGGTTCTTGAGGAAGGGGTATAGCACAACCTACTTCAAGGTGGAACCAGCCTCTCTTTCAAGGATGAATTATAGTGTTGCAATAGTTGCTGTAACATTAACATTTGGATAGTAGTGCATAGCAATTTAAATGCAAGATCAAAAATAAGGGGTTTTAAAGATATTTAGTGTTTAAGTAATCCAGGTTTTCTTTTTCCTTGTTTGCGGTTTCTTTTAAATGATTGAGTGATTGATTGATTGATTGATTGATTGATTGATTGATTGATTGATTTAAAACATTTATGTAGCTGCCCATCTTGTATAAACTCTGGGCAGCTCACAACCAAGAGATAAAATGTACAATAAAAATATTTATCTATGTACAATAAAAATATTAAAATCAAAAATATTAAAATCAAATTACCTGGCACCATAGTTATACTTTCCCATGCAGCCCATAAAAGGTTCATCTTACAAAGCTTACCCTATCCCAATGGTTGAGGGAAAAGCCAGATCTTGAGTACTTTTCAGAAGGTTAAAAGGATGGGGGCCTGCCAAATTTCAAGGAAAGGGTGTTCCATAGGGCAGGAGCTGCCACGGAAAAGGCACATTCCTAGATCCCATAAGATGGCAGTGTTTAAGGGAGGGGAATAGGAGCGTGCCCACCCCATCTGATCTGGTAGGATGGGCAGATGTCCTTAGGGAGAGGCAGTCCCACAAATAACCTGGTCCCGTGCTGTATAGGGTTTTAAAGGTAATAACAAGTACCTTCACTTGCACCTGGAAGGAAACTGGGAGCCCATGCAACTCAACAGGGGTATAACATGGGTGAACCTAGGGGCACCCATCACTGCATGTGCTGGTGCATTTTGGACCAGTTGTAACTTCTGGGTGGTCTTCAAGGACAGCCAAATGTACAGTGCATTGCAGTAATCCAAATGGGAAGTGTCCAAGGCATGAGTGACCATGAGCAAGGCCTCCTGGTCCAGAAAAGGGTGCAATTGGCACACAAATCTGTGCAAAGTCCCCCCTAGCCATAGTTGCCATCTGCTCCTCAAGCAGGAGCTGTGAGTCTAGGAGGACCCCCAAACTGCACACCAGTTCAATCCAGGGGAATGCCACCACCACCACCTCATCCAGAGTCAAAGATGACATATCACTCAGGCCTGGGGGAACAAAGACCCAGGTCCACTCTGCCTTGCCAGGGTTGAGCCAAACCTGTTTTCTCCCCATCCAGACCCTTACGGCCTCCAAGCACTCAGCCACCACTGCAACAGCATCAACTGCTAGGAGTGGAAATGTATCATCAGCGTACTGAATTATATGCTACATGTCAGTGAAATAATAAATCCACAATTTTGTGATAAAAATAATTGGAACCATGCCATTTCTATCTAATTTTTTGGGTCACATTTTTAGTTAGTACCATACCAGGTTTTAATTTACTGTATCCAGAACACATTGCATAGTTGGGTGAACAGCAGCCATCTCTGTCTGATATGAAGATACACTTCTTCGATACATTTGCTAAAGTTGATACCTTCCATTTTTATCATTTATTTGTGCTGAGTTCTGTGATCAGCCTACAGTGGTACCTCGGGTCACGAACGCTTCTGTTCACGAACAATTCAGGTCACGAACAGCACTGTTCGCAAAATTTTGCTTCCGTTCGCAAACTCCGCATCAGGTGATGAACAGGATCCACGGCCATTTTCCCTGCTGTGACACGTGGTCGTGGCTTCCTGTAGGGAGGGGGACTCTCCCTCCAAACAATAACCGCCTCCCCACCCGCCTTCCTGTCCTCCATGCCAGAAGTCGCCTCAAGCAAGGTTAGCGTTCTCTCTCTTCATACTGTACTGCACTGTACTCTGTTTCATATTTTTGTGGTTTTAAAAAAAAAAACATATTGTTCAGAACAGATTAACTGTATTTACATTGAACCTTATGGGAAAATTTTATTTGGTTGGCGACCAAAATCGGTTGGCGACCAAATTCGTAGGGGTCAGAACGGATTAACCATATTTACATTGAACCTTATGGGAAAATTTGATTCAGGTCGCGACCAATTTGGGCCGCGACCAGAGTCGCAGAACGAATTAAGTTCGTGACCCGAGGTACCACTGTACTTCATTCATTGAATTTTATGAATTACGTCTCTAGATTATGTTTTTTCCATCAGTAACTATTCCATATTTTCCCACTATTTCATTCTTTTTCTTTCCAGAAAAAATATGTTACAGGAAAAAATGAGAAAGCGTTGTGGTTTATTTTTTATTGTTACAATTAGGAACCATCCATTTGGAAGTATGCTCGATGTCTTCAATCCACACCAGCTCACACACCAACTTTCCTCAAGATTTGAAAATTCTTTCAAATTTGTATAGCTGACACACACAACATTTGCTTGCACTGTTTACATGTTCACAGATTAGAAATTGCTAGGAAGTAAAGGCTACAAGAGGAACACTGTCCCTGTGCCTGGAATTTTCTAATCTCCTTCCTACTACCCCAGCAATCCTCAAAAAGCAGTTCCTGAAGGTTAGTGAACTCTCTGAAGTGGGATTTGATGCAGAAGACAATATAGTCCAATGTTTTTCAAACTTGGCAACTTAAAGATGTGTGGACTTCAACTCCCAGAATTCCCCAGCCAGCAGGAATTCTGGGAGTTGAAGTCCACACGTCTTAAAGTTGCCAAGTTTGAAAAACACTGATATAGCCCAAAAGAGAGGAGATTAGCTACAGACAAGAAACAACCCATGTGTGCATAAAAATGCTTTTCCTTGTGCATTGAGCATTTGAACCTCAGTCACTTTAAGCTAACCTAAGACATTCTTACAGCTTCCATGGAAATTATGAAAGAACAAAACTTTATTCATGTTCTCGAACATTTCACACAGTTCTTAAGGAAGTACAACAATGAAGTCATTTTTAAAAAGTGTTTTTCTCAACACTATTTCTAACATTTGCATGTGAATATTGGCCACCCTGCTGTTTGATTAAACTAATGTCTTTTTTAAAAAACTAGAGGAATCCAGATGCAATAGAGCACTTTCCATTTTCATCACAAAGCTTGTTGGTGGAAAAATTATAATATTCTTGGAAATACATGACTAATGAGAATATATATAGCACTTCTGAGGGAACTCAAATGTGTAATTATTGTGAGGATTTCACATACACATAAATATAATGATCTTTTGGTAAGTAAATTGCTAGCTACCAATGAAATAAATATGATCCCTTCAGAATCTGAAATCATTTGGTACCGTAAGTGGTTGGAAATGATTCACCTTAGTTGTTATCTCTGGAACAGTAATATAGAAAAATATCTGCCAGGACTGGAGAATTTACATTGTTCTTCATATCCTGTGGAGTTTTGTCAGAAGATCTCTGGTCCCTGCTGATTTCTAACCCCTTATTTTGATAAGCTGTAGCACAGTATGAAGCAACAATGGGTTGGAGCAGCTATATTGTTTACTGTGGAAGGCATTCTGCCCAAAATGTTTTCCCAAGAAACACTGGTGTATTCTAAAGGTCAGGTTGATGTTGAATTCACTGCTAAACACAATTTCATCTTTCTAAGAGTAGCACGGATATAGATGCTTTGGGATAAAGGTTAAATTGTTTTTATAAGCACTGGAGAAGTGAAAAACACACCTCTTTAATATGTTGTTATTCATTCTAATAATGTGTGCTGCCTGGATGAAGGAAATCAGGTACTTTATTCACCCAATGAATATAAATTGAAATACTTTGGAATTTATCAATACCTGGTCATAATTAAAACTTTTTACTCAGCAAGCTAAACATAAAATGGGTGAGGGATCATTCTTATGCTATGGCTGATAGGATTTCTTATACAGCTAACACTGTAGCACTAGCTTTTAGAATAGCTATTAGCATTGTATGAGCTCCAAAAGAAAATCAGTTAACAAATATGTGCAATTTATTCCTCCTATCTCTATTAAACATCACTTCCACGGATGTATCACAATGACTTAAAAACATAGTTATTCTAACAAAGCATAAATTAAACCTTTTACTATGTCATCAACAGGGAGGAGGTAAATTCAGGTTGTATTTTTTGGAAATATATGTTACTTATTCTAGAACGTGGAATATATGAATTTTCTTGAGTTTATGCTGCCCATATTCCACATTCCAATTCTACGAGTTCTTCTAAAATGAGGAACTCTTGAAAACCTGACACTATCAGTGACTAAACTTCCTTGTACTTTTGGTCTGGTTATATTGTCACCACCAATTCTATTATGAAAATTCAGTGCTTTCTCACATTAACTAAAGGAGTTTCTTCCAGGCAGGGGGTTCTGATCATCTGGCAACTAAACTCATCGAAACATTGCAGGCAAGTCTGTGTAGTTCTCTTGGCAATAAAGCAGAAAATGTTCGCTTTGGAATTTGTTCTGCCAGATAGGTTGGCTTCCCTCCAAAGCCCCTCTTGCTTTCACCCCATTACAGATTATCCTTAGCTTCACGCTTCACCCTTTTACCTCACAGCAAAGGTGAGAGGAGCTTCTGCTCCCAAGGCTTTACTCTTAGTGTTGCTAAAACTACCAGGTTATCCCATTGTGGCAAGAAGGCAATCCCCCATGGTGAGCAAATGGGGCCTGGCTATAAGAAGAGGAAAAAAATCCTCTTGATGGGTGCCACCCACCTAAGCTCAAAAGTCAGGAGAATCTGGAGAAAAGCCTCTGTAAAAATCTTTAAAGAGGGGAAAGATAGTCTTTTCATTCAGTCTCTGGCCACTGAGCCCAGGAAAAGAGACTGCTGTTTTTCAAGGATTTGTAGCAAAGAAATGCTCTGAACATATTTATCTTGCTCCATGGGAAGTCCCTCTGAATGACCTGTAAAATGATGTAACCCCTCTTGTCTGAGGCTTTAAACAACAACACTCCTATCAAATCTAATGTTTGGTCTTGGTCCGTAAATAAATTTTTATTCATTGCTATCAAACCAATCAAACATAGTAAACTTTGGTAATTTCCTCTTTTACTACCCAAGCAGGCTGAATTCTAGCAAACAGTGCCAATACTATTGAAAACAGTGTCTTGGACTAGGTGCAGGTCATTATTTAAATAGAGCAACAAACCCTGGCTTTGCTTCAAGGTTTGATAGCCATACTGTATAGCCTAATGAAGAAGCATGGAAAACTTGCTACAATGAATATAGCTTTGCTATGGATACAATTAGCAAACAGTTTGCTATTCAGATAGTTGCACATTATTTTTAAACGAGTATCTGAATATTTAAGGAGAAAATCCATTGCTACAGGATTTTTTTTTTTAAATCCTGCTCCCAACAGAGAGACAGAAGCTAATTTATTTATTTGGTTTCTAAATGGCCATAGTCAAGTTACTGTTGGTGGTCTATATAAACATAAAATATCCACAATATAATAATGCAATTATTATATATATATATATATATATATATATATATATATATATATATATATATTATAATGCTCCCTCAATAAATTACATTTGCCGAGCCCTATGGAAGTGTTCTGTACAATAACATTGGAGTGAGGTAGCTTTTAGGGGAGGCTGTTCCATATTTCACGGGCCGTTTCGACAAGCAACAGGCAATAAGCCCTGTTGACCACAGCCTCTACTTGACCGTTCAGCAGTAGCCATATGACCAGGATGACTCCAAAGTCACAGAGCTATTCACAGGGACCATGCTACCTCTTTGAGAAACAACACCTTTGCTGACAGAGAAATTGTTTAGTAAACTGTAGCCATAGCTTCCTTGGGTTCAACTTCAGTCTGATTTTTCCCAACAGCCCTCAGGCACCAGGCCAAAACTTCAACTGTATCACCAGAACAGCCTGGAATGGTGATGTATAGTTGGGTGTCATCAGTACATTGATGATATTGCATCTCAGAGGACTGCAGAGCTCTCTCTGCACTGAGTACCTGCCTGAGTACCATTTAGTGGCAGGGAGATGAAATTCTGCCTTAATTAAATTACAGAAAATTATTCTACTTTTAATAAGCTGTTCACAAATAACAGACATGTAAACAAATACTTGGTGGTGGTGCTGGTGGGCACTATTTCAATGCTATTGCTGATACTTAATACAACGTTTAAAATTTGTTCATGCTATTGTAGTGATACTGGCACATCCCACTGTATCAACTTGCTCTAATTCTTTCTTAGATCTCCATGTTTCCATATATGTGCTCTTCCATTCTTCTCACCCATTGTTTAAACTGAGACACTGCCAACTATATTATCATGCAGTCAGGCTCAGAAGGATTAGATCTTCATAAGTACATGTTGGTGAATAATGATTACATTTTTTACAACTCACAAATTGATGATAAATATTGTTTCCACTGACAATAATACACACTTGCAAATAGGTGCAGCAATGAATATTTCATAAAGCATATGTTTCTGAGACTGATAGGAAAATAAACAATTTAAAAACGGACATGTTTAATTCAGAATATTTAACATCACATTGGAAAATTGTTAAAACATTTATTTCAGAGAGGAGAAGTGCTGCTTTAGCTTTTTTTATCATGTCAGTTTAGATGCATGGGGTGATCAGCCCACATATATCCTCATTCAGCAACAAGTGTGAGAGGAGGCAAACCACTGTGTAGTATGACATCGGAGAAAGTATTCTATAAGAACTTTTCACAATTTGGAATTATTACATACATTGTTGATCCAGGAATGCTGAAAAATCAAGCTATGACTATTTGTAATTAGAAGCCAAAATCTTCAGGAATTAGTTATTTATACTCTGGTTTCTCTTCAGATCATGTAAATCTAGTTTTTAACTGCCCTGAGAACTTTTAGTTATATACAGGCATATTACATCCAGTTAGCCAATAAATACACACTCAATGAGAATTATGCTTCCCCTTCCACATTCCATGAAAGTTGAATCCAGCAAGTTCTGCTACATCTACAAAGCAGTGAGGACAGATGACCATTGCTATTACATTAGCTTGCTTTCCTAGGTTGGAGTGACAATCTAGATGTTCTTTTGAATAGATATTTAATGGGAAAGTGCAAAAATCATTAGTATAGGAACAGACCATTCCATTCCCCTGCAGTCCCTGATAAGTTGCGTTGTTTTAACTATACTCATCTTTGTTGTCACAGAAGTATCCATATAATTCATGATCTTACCTGAGTTTGCCACTGCTTTCTTTCCTTCTTTACTTTTCCAGAACACTGTTCATCTTATTCTCTATCACCTTCACTCCTTTGCCATCAACTTTTGACTCAGAAATCAGTCTTTAAAATACATGACTGGTAGCAGGAAAAATTAAAAGCATTATTCCAATCTATACTTAAAGGTTGCACATTTTAAAATATGTTTAGTATAAATAGTTGCATTATCTATCATAATTATTTTTAAAGCATTTGATTCTGTCAGGTTTCTTTTTCTTGTTACACTGTGCTGGAAATTTGAGTCCCAGCCAAATCTGCTGTATTATAAATCACAATTAAAATAAAAGCATCTTTTTTCCAGTTTGTTTTTATTGATAATATTGCTTAGTCTGTGAAGCAAGTTACAATGAAAAATGATCTCCAATACTATACATATCATATTTATGCCACAAAATTACACAGAAATTAACTTTAACTTTAAAAGAAAATGTGTTTCTTAAAAAAATATGTAAAAAGAAGATGAGTAGAACCAAGAGCAGTTGAACTGCTATCCATAGAACATGCAGCACTACAGGAAAGGCATTATCTCAAGCAACATTTTTTCATATGCAAATATTTTGCTGGCTTCCAAAGCAGATAGCTCCAATAACTCCATTTTGTGGCTTAGCAGGATTTTAGCTTGCCAAGCTCTTAATGCAATCCATTTAGCAATCAAGGCAGTCCTAGCACTCCAAGCTTTCTGATATTTACAGCTGACCCTGATATTTGGGAAACAGCCCAGTACCAAAACCCAATTGATATGTCTTGTTTCTTTCAACCACTATGCATTAATTATCCTATATCTCTAGTGTGTACATAACAGATCTGCCTCTGGAGCTCTGCTGTGCCAATAACAAAATATAGTAATACTAGCTTTGACAAAATGCATCAGGATAAGTTAAACTCTGAATATAATCTCCTGTTAAATTGAAGGGGAGCTTCAGTCAAATCTTAAATAAGCAGCCTGGTTCAATAAGTTTCTCTATAGAGGGGGATGGATAGTATTGTCAGTTCCCAGATTCTAATTAAGTACCAAAATAAGCTTCTTGCTCTGAAAATCCTATTAATCAAATGATCATTGGACATTCTACCAAAGGAATTGTCCTATGACAGCAAGATTCAACAGCGTTAGAAATAAATTTGGAAATCCATAAATGGGAAAGGTGTTACAGCTTGAATGAAAAAAGATTTCCTTTAATTCAAGAAGTTCTGACTGGATATTAAACAACTGCAGTCCTGTATAGCTTTACATAATAATTATAATAGCAGTACATTTACAAAAAATTATGTAATATATTAATCTTTTGCAATGGGACAGAAAGGGACTGCTGTTCCTGGGTTTGTGGAACTTCCTCCTGCCCCAGAGAGAAGCTACTGGCCCAGATGATCTGTGAGAAGGACAGTAAGGAATTGGCATGGCTAGCTGCTGCTTGTATTGACATCTGGGCTTGAGGACCTTTTTCCTTCCTCATAGAGATTATCTGGACTATTTGACCTGTGAAGACAAGTAATAGGACTAGCAGGTCTAGTGGCAATATTGTCATCTTGATCTTTTTTTGAACACAGTATTTCTATCAGAACTGGGGTTGTTGTTGTTGCTGCTGCTGCTGCTGTTCCTCCTCCTCCTCCTCCTCCTCCTCCTCCTCCTCCTCCTCCTCCTGTTCTAGGCCACTTTCAGGCTAAGACTTACAATACCAATAAAGTTCAAATAAGCAAATAAACCCATCTAAACTTTTTTTTAGATTGGATTATGAATTATATAATAGATATTTTATCACTGTTTTTAAAAGTTCATCACTGATATGTACAATTGCATTGCTCCATATAAATATACCTACCGCTTACTATAGAGGGTCAGATTTACAGACATCTTCATACAGCCTCTTGAGCTGCCATTATATTCATCATACAAAAAGAGCTAGTGAGGTTAGAATTCAATAGAGGTAAATGGGCTATTGATCTTAAAGGCACCATACATACATATCTTGCAAAATAGCATATCCCCAAAGGTTCTAAAGATAATAGACTAAACAGTCACTAACTATGCTAAAGAATTCAGATCCATCCAACACTGAGAACTGCAGTTTAGAAAAAATAAATAAATAAACTCAGAGGCTTGCCATTTTTAGGCAGGAGAAGTATTCTCTGTAATCTATCATGCTTACAGAGTAATACCACTGGTATAAAAAGTGGCAGGTTATGAAAAACACAGAGTAAGCAGAGTAATACATTCAACTTAGCAGGGCTAAGCTCTCCCTGCCCCTGCCCCACACTTATATGCAAGTGATATATTGAAAGATTGCAATTTATCTAAGTATAAAACATATTTGGGGAAGGACAGTTCAGACAATACATTTAATGCTTTTCCAGACCAATCTATCTAGATATTTCAGCTGTTATAGTTGCCAGAAAAATGGAAAGTTTGCAAAAGTAGGACTCTAAAATATTCATCTTTTAAAATTACTCTTTTCACCATTAATGTAGATTTCATTTTATGCTTTACTAAGCAATTTGCAATGTAATGTTCTCTTTTGTTTTTCCAGCTTATTATGATTTACAAACTGTTTAAATGAGGTTGCTTCCATTTGATTTCAGTGAAATTACAGTGCAAATTCAATGCTCTGTGAGTTACTGTACATAGCATGGTCAGTGCCTTATGGCCAAATATATTATGTTGGTTATACTAGTTTTTATATGTTAAATAAGAGTCATTAGGATGGAGGGAAGACCAGAATTAGGACTGTAGTGCAGATGCCCCCAAAGATATAGGGAAGATAAGCAAATATAGGAAACTGATCCAGACACCATGTGGATACAGGTGTCCAATATATTGGTTTATATAGTATTGTGGAGTCCCTGGGGTTCTTTGAGCTTGGTTGTTTTCTTGCAAACGTTTCGTTACCCGGCTAGGTAACATCTTCAGTGCTAGAGTGGAATGGGGTTTGTTCTCTGTTTATATACAGTGGCAAGCCCTGCCAGTGTTGGTGGAGGTGGGGGTTTTGTTTTTTCCTCTGGTAGTTCCTTGATTAGGGTATTGTTTACTGCTTGATTGTATGTCTGGTGATAATCTTGGTGTTAATCTCTGCTTATCTGGGAGATGGTTGCTGGTGAGGAGATGTTCTGGTCTTTTGTTTTCCTTTTTATTGTCTCTTTTGAATAGCGTGTAGATGTTGTTTATCTCTATGTGCCTGTTGATGGCTGCCTTGTCTGAATACCAAGCTTCCAGGAATTCCCTCGCATTTTTGGATTTAGCTTGGCCTAAGATGCTGACAGTTTCCCAGTTGAAACTATGGTTAAGTCTGTCCATGTGTTGTGAGATTAAGGAGTTTTCATCATGTCTTCTGACTGCTAGTTGGTGTTCATGGATGCTCTCTGCTAGCCTTCTGCCTGTCTGTCCTACATAGTGGTTGTTACAGTCCTTACACTGTATGTTGTAGATGACTCCTGTTTTTTCTTCTTGAGCTACTGGGTCTTTTGGTTTACTTAAGATGTTTTGGAGGACTTTAGTTGGTTTGTGTGCTATGGAGATGCCATGTGGTTGTAATAGTCTGTTGGTAGTTTCTGAGACGTTTCTGATGTGTAGCAGTGTTATCCTTTTCATAGCTTGTGTTGGTTGTGTTGTAGTAGGTTGAGTGGTCAGGCACTTTTTGATAAAATTGTGTGGATATCCATTTTGTTGTAAGATGCTGTATAGGTGGTCTGTTTTCTTTTTCTGCTATTCTGGGTTGCTACGTTTGTGCTCATTTGAATAATGTTCTTACACAGCTCCTCTTGTGGGAGGTTGGGTTGTTACTTTGGTAATGGAGTTCTTGATTAGTGTGGGTTGTCTTCCAACAGACTTGGATTTCTAATTTGCTGTTGTGTCCTCTGCTGATAAGGATATCCGGGAAGGGTAGCGTGTTGTTGTTTCTTCCTCTCTGGTGAATTTTATTCTTTTGAAGATGTTGTTGACAGTTTCATGTGTCTTCTCTAGTTGTTCCTTTTTTATTATAAGAAAGATGTCATCTACATACTGGATCCATACTCTAGGTTGTATGTGTGGAAATGCTAGAGTTTCTAGGCATTGCATTACAATCTCTGCTATGAGTCCTGACAGTAGTGATCCCATGGGTGTACCTCTGATTTATTGGTATATTTGTCCATCAAATTGAAAATAGGTAGTGAGGCAGAGGTTGATGAGGTCCATGATTCTACACATTAGAATTAGAATTAGATTAGGGTCCACAATACCCGAATCAAGGAACTACCAGAGGAAAAAACAAAAGAAAACAAAACCCACACCCCCACCAACACTGGCGGGGCATGCCACTGTATATAAACAGAGAGCAAACCCCATTCCACTCTAGCACTGAAGATGTTACCTAGCTGGGTAACGAAACGTTTGCAAGAAAACAACCAAGCTCAGAGAACCCCAAGGACTCCACAGTTCAACCCGGAGCTACACATATTCTCTCCTATTATATAGTATTACATGGTATTATTTTTTAGCTAATTTAATATGGATACTTATATTTTTACTGTTTTTAATGTTTGATTTTAATTGTGACCCATCCAGAGTCACCCTCTGGAGGAGATGGGCAGCTTATAAATTTAATTAATAAATAAATACAATTGGTTTATATTACATAATAAGTAGCAACATTTGTCTTTCCTGAGATTTTGATGTGGCTGTTGCAGCCTCTTTTTCATTTTTTTCCCTAAAATTAGTGGTCATTCATGCATTGACTTTCAAGGCAGTAGCTTAAAACTCAAATACAAGGACCATTCCCCAAATATTTTTCTGTGCTTCCATGTCCTAAGTGAGATGAGAGTTATTGGCCCTTGTATCTGTTGCTGCACTTCACAATAAACAATGTATTATGTTGATATTGCATGTTTTTAAGCATGTTAGGTGTTATGCATCACACTAAGTCATCGTTTCTTGAACCATTGAATAAATGACAGGGGCAAAGATCACACATTACCCAGAGTCATAAACAATAGTTTATGAACCACAGTGTATATGTTCCCAACATGCCAATCCAAACCAAGCAAGCCACACGTTGGTTGAATACAATTTCTAAATTCATTTCATGTTATTTGCTAACAGCATGGGGTCTGCCTGGAAGAAAGGGGGAGAGGTCCAAAGCTAGATTTTGCTTCTCTGCAACTGTGTTTGCCCCTGAGTTTCTCTCAGAGCTAGCTGTTATGGTGCCTATTCAGTTTGGCTGTGGTGGCAAGCTATCTTCCAGGAAAATTTGAATTCTGATACTGATTTCCACACTGAGAAATATTTGATAACCTTCCAAAGAATCCCAGGGCTACTGAAACACGATTTGGAAAACTGATTTAGGCAACTTGATCATTTAAAACAAGTTACAATAGATAAATATGTCAGGGGGAGCCATCTAGCTATTAGCACCACAACTAAACAAACAAGCCCTAAGTATAAGGTTCGTTCCTAAAATTGTTCTGCATAACAGATACAGACTAATTCAGTCATATTTAAATCCCATAAAAATCAATGGATTTTAAGTTAATGATGATTACCCTACCTCACTGATTACTATAGTAATAAAGCACGACTAATTTAGTCTGAGTCCAGTCCTGGAATAATGTCCTTTCCAGGCCCAGGTAATATTGTATCTGCAACATATGGGTCACCAGAACTTCTTTTTTTATTCCTGTTAGTGCTTAATCCAAGTTTCCAACATATGCAGTTATGCAAAAAAAAAAAAAAATTATATAAATAACATGCAACCAATTTTTGCCCATAGCAAATTATTCAGATGTCCCATTTCTCTCCTGTGCTTTTCAGTCTGGCTGGAAAAAGCACCCAGCCATGCACAGAGTAATTGTGTTAATCAGCTCTTACTTTCTGCTGCCACCATGATATAATGTTGAGTTGACAACAATCACGGGGGTGAGGGGAAGCGTAATGGGATCCAAATAGAGCTATGACTATAGTGAAGTACATTTTTAAAGCCAGGAATATATAATGCCTTTTTTTGAGCAATCAAGAATCTCTTTATATATATGCTCAGATAAGATTTTTGGTCCTGACTTAAAGCAGTGACTTGTCATACCTCAGCTGTCCTGGCATTCAGTTTAGGAACAGATGGAGATTACTATCCATAATAATCTGGTTGGCGCAGAAGCAAAAACCGTACCTATTGGAATCCTAAGTGGCTTGCTGGCTGAATTTTGTAATACAGAAATAGTATTGCTTTCAGAAGCTTCATTGCCTGATTTTTAAGAATTCTGGCTAGCAGACTTTGTAAAATCCAGTTTAGTGCATTCCAGACAATGTAGAATGCATAGATATGAAAGTATAGGAATTTTAAAAATTACATCTTTTTAAATGGTTGCAACCTGACTGGACATTTATTATGTAACAAAAATAACTCACTTAATTTAATTTGATGTTTAACTATTACCCTGCTAAGGAAACTTCTTCAGCCTTTTAATCTGCCTTAAATGCTGCAGTATGAAGGCCAGCATAAATGTCTCTATGATCTTTTTTTTCCAAGACCTTTCAGATTCTGAGAATTTGCTCATTTGTTCTGTGAATCCATCTCAATAAGTCATGGCTGGTTTTAGTCATGGTTTGTTAACAAACTATAGTGGAGAGGTTCCCACATCATGCTAAGCCATTATGGGTCTGATTTCATTTTTGCTTTGTGTGGGAGTGAGAAATCTTTAGCCCTTCAGATGTCAATGAAGTACAACTTTCTCCAGCAATATCTGGAGGGCTTAGTGTGCAATGTGAATTCAGTCATTGTGGCTTGTAAATAATGTCCTGAGTCTAAACATGTTGCATAAACCCAGCTAGTTCTGGATTAATTCATTAAATTGTTAAAATAAACCAGGCCCTTGTGTGTTGTGTGGACTCAGTCACTATCTATGCTATGAAATATGGAATGCAAAGATTAGCCCTGTCTATTTATGTTATCAATTGTTAACTACTGATGATAACCATAAAACATATAGAAGACTAATTCACTCTATGATTCATTCTATGGACTTTGGCATACAAAATTTAAAAGTAAATAAAGAACATTAATTTTAGTGCACAACTATGAGCCATCATTTCAGCCAGGATTAATTGAGGTTACATATTAATGGTGCTTAGTGGAGAACAGGCATACGAAGATAGTTATGTATAAGTGGGTTCAGGAAAGCAAATATTTTAAAATGTGAGACTTGGGGGCAATTTCGTTTTAGACTATTTTATAAAATAAAATTGATTGATTGTAAAACAACCAAGATTCCAAGATTCTCTTTTTAAATATATGACCTCAGCCCATAAAAGAGTAGCATGCCATATGCTGGCTTGTCAAAATATAAGGAATAATACCCACTCTTCCTCCTTCTTATAATAAATAATTGGTAAGAAAATTCTTGTCTTTGCATATAACAAGGTTTTGTGTGTGTATGTGTGTGTGTGCTCACTTCTTCCTGATATATAAATATATTGTTATTGAATCCCTTTAGAGCACATGTCAAGAGCTATGGGTAGAATTGGAAATCTTTACCTTGTGTGCAGTTCTCTTTGTGGTAAACTAATGATGGCACAGTTGTATAATTCTCTGACAGCCTTCCTCAGCTTCCTACCTTAAGATATGTTGAATCTGCAACTCTAGAAATTTCCAGTAGATTGTCTTAAATTCTCCAGTTGCAACCCAAGTCATTTTTAGAACTTCAAGAAAATTGCTCTAAGACACTGATTGACCTTGTGAATGCTATTTTAGAAAAGTGGGACTTTAAACACACCATTGAGTGAGAAATTGTTGAACTCAAATTCTTCAAGAGGTTTCTGGGAATATCAATGGGTTTTTAATGCATTTCCCTTGCTAATTGATAAGGTACTTATAATCTGTCTCTTATGTAACCTGCATCTGCACAACCAACTTATCTTCCCCTCCCTTTCTCCCCCACCTTACCCCAATTTATTTATTTATTTAGAAAATGTATAGTGCCGCTTATTTTATGTATCATAATCCCAGGTGGCTCTCAACAACATTTCATAAAACCAAAATAAATATAACCCACAAAACCCAACCACATCATATATCCCACCACAGCACCACAATGTCCCACCAATTTACATTTAATTTAAATCCTAATCAGTCTAGCCACTCTATGGATCTGATGAAGTGAGCTATGCCTTATACTTGATGAGCCTCACATATTCCTGGTTCTGGTATACTTCAATGTGTTCTTTCGTTCTTACTCTCCATCTGAGCTTCTACTCCTGGCTTGACTTTGCTAGCTACCAATATTAATCCCTGAATACTTAGTATTATTTTCATGTTACCAGATGAAGATCTGAAGCTAAGGAATATGGAAAAAGTCACCAGTGTGCTTCATACTCAAGTGACAACTGAATATACAGTAGTTCTACTACTATAGAAGAGCCCTGGTATAAGATGGGCAATTTTAGCTGAGGAGATGAATCCTCTTGTACCAAAGGTGCTATTGCATGGTGTCTGTGAACAAAGCTCTGAAATATTATGCTGCTTTATGAATAGCTTGTGTTTATTTGTTCCTCCACTGAATCCCAGAGAACTCCAATGACAGCTGCTCATGGATGCATAACCAAGCATTGCTGTTATGATCATTATTGCCATTTGGATGCTAGAAGTGTATTATTGGATTTGTGGATCATCTTTTTATTCCATGTGTTGTCCTTGATGTGGGAGACACTTATCTGGACTGAAATAGAACAAGGTCATGGCATCAGTATAAGAAAAGGAGCAGATTTCTTTGAGATAAACACCACAAACCTGGGGAACCAGAAAGACCAGATCTTTTGTAGAAGTTGTTGGCTGCTGCTGGCCAGGGACAACTTACTGCTAGACCTACTTATTCAGTCATTCGTCTGCCCACAAAAATAAACTACAGGATCAACAGTCTTATTTCTCAAAACTTTAAACTATCTCTGATAAAGTAGCCTGAGTGAATTTTGTGTCCTGTATTCTAACTCTGCTTCTCTAACTTCATGCATGACTAAACCTGCTCTGTGACCTTTATTTTGCACAGAGTGATTTCTTTCCTCCACTAAAAGTGTCTATATATAGAATTATAGAATCACACAGTTAAAAGGGGCCATTTAGGCTATCAAATCCAATCTCTGGCTCAGTGCAGGAATTCAAATTAAAGTATCCATGACAGATGGCTGTCTAGTGTCTGCTTGGACACATTCAATTAACGGGGAGCTTTCCACTTTTTGGAGGAAGTGGTTCCAGTGTCAAACTACTCTTACTGTTAGGATTTTTTTTTTCCTAACCATAGGCATCTACAGTTAGCCTTAATGATGGAAAAATGACAATCATGGTGTACCATCACAGTGTAGATCCTGCCATAATGTACTTGTAACCTGACATCACCACAACTATGTAAGTTTGGGGGCTTTGTTGTGACATCATGACACACATTTCATCCCTCCCTCCCCCCCCCATCACAGCCTCTAATATTTTATGTTTACCAAGCTTTCTTTTTATATGAACAAAACTATGTTTCAACTGAGTTCTTGATTCTCTGATGAAATTGTTTCAGGAAAGGGGTTGGGGTGGGGGAGAGATATCTATATGATCTGAAGAGAAATCAGAGTGCCAGATTTTCTGTCTCTACCTAGGAATCTACCTGCTGTGCTTACTGCAGGAACTATATTTATTCCAGCAGAGCTGTTATTTCCTTCTTGACGTCTCTCTGAAATCCTTACGCCATTGTTTTGCTGGGCTTCTGTTTGGTTTCAGCACCATTGAAACCATTTTCAGTTAATCTTTATCTGTGATTGCAGAAAGACCACAAAGAAGGAAAACAACTGAAAAATGCATCCTCCTGCTGCTCTCAGTGGTTCTGTGTATCTGCTGCATGTAATCTTTTAGGAATTGAACTCCATAAAGGAGGGAATACACTCCTTAGAGCATGTCTACTGAATAGGGAAAACCAGCTCACCAAATGCTAGAGTACTTTACCTCTGTTCCAGAATGAAACTATATAATACTTAAGCATAATTCTTTATGGCTCAGAGAACCAAAAATACAAGTAGGCAACCTCTTCTAATGAGTTTTACTATCAATTTCTTTGAATGGATCTATCATTATGAGGTTCTTTATGACAATAAGTGAGCAGTCTTGGACTGAATAAAGGAGTATAGTGGCCTGTGATATTCAGGTGGGGTGTTTTCATGGGAGCTAATTATAAGACAGTTATTTCTTATACTATTGGCCTTAGATGACTCATCTTTATTCCTTATTCCTCCCTTTAGCAAGGGAAGGAAGTTCAGGCAAGCTAGCCGTGAGTAGAGAACAATAAATCACAGCACTTTCAGAAATTTTGTGTGCTGCAATATTCAGATTGTGTCTCTCCCTCTATTCAACAGCTATATTTGAAAACATAGCCAAGAACAGGTAATCCTCGACTTACAACCACAATTGGGACCAGAATTTCCATCGCTAAGTGATGCAGCTGTAAAGCGTGATGTCATGTGACCGCATCACTTGGTGACTACAATCCTAGCGATTCCCCTTGACATTGTTAAGTAAATTTCACCTGTCGTTAGCTGAGGACCTGCCCCAGTTCAAGCCATTCTGGGCTTGGTCCCTCCAAGCCTTGAGCCTCAGTACGGTAAGGGACTGCCTATCTCCCCCTCATCTCTGCCTTTTTGGCTGCCCTGCACCCTGCCTTGTGGGATGGCAAGCAGCCCCAGAACTGTGCAGTTCTGAGGCTACAAGAAGCCCCTGAGCCACAGCCCAGCCACACAAAGCTGCAGCTGCCCCAGCCCAGCCATGTAAAGCTGCCCCTTTCACCTTTTGCACCCAGCCCCTGCGGCTGAAACAGAAGCACCTTGCTGCTTTTGCTGTCTCCTTTTCAGACCCAGCTTCTCTGGTGAATTTTTTCTACACGTGGCTCCCTGAGGTGACTTTGTAAAGCTATACTGATTTCAGAGACCCTTCATGACTTTACTTATGAATGGTCATAAGTCAAGGACTACCTGTATTACAAAAAATCATAAATGTCTAGAGACTTCCTTCCAAGGGCAACTGTAGCACCCTTGGAATTTTTCACTGCTTTCTCGTTTTAATATTACAGGTAGTCCCCAACTTACAACCAGTCATTTAATGACCGTTCAAAGTTGCGACAGTGCTGAAAAAACTCACTTATGACCATTCTTTGCACATCTGATCATCACAGTGTTCCCGTGGTCATGTAATCAAACTTTGGGCGCCTGGCAACCAGCATGTATTTATGATGATTGCAGCATCCCAGGGTCATCTGATCACCATTTGCAACCTTCCCAGGGGGCTTATGACAAGCAGTCAATGGGGGAAGCCAGATTCACTTAACAACTGTGTGATTTGCTTAACAACCACAGCAAAAAAGTTCATAAAATTGGGTGCAACTCACTTAACAACCGCATTATTTAGTGATGGAAGTTCCATAAGTTGAGGATTATCGTAAGTTGAGGACTATCTGTGGTTGCATGTGAAGACCATGGTTTTAACAATATGAATTTGTTGTCAGAATATATAAGGCTGGCCTATAAAACTTCATGTCATATACTTATGACCGTTCCTTGCACATATGATCGTCACAGTGTCCCCGTGGTCACATAATCAATTTGGGTGCTTGGCAACCAGCATGTATTTATGAGAGTTGCAGCATCCCAGGGTCATGTGATCACCATTTGCAACCTTCCCAGGGGGCTTATGACAAGCAAAGTCAATGGGGGAAGCCAAGATTCGTTTAATGACTGCAGCAAAAAAGATTGTAAAATTGGGCGTGAAGTTCTGGTCCCAATTGTGGTCATAAATTGAGGACTACCTGTTTGATTTGCTAGTCTTTTGAAATGTGAAAGAACTTGATTTTGTTCCTTTTTTTTTTTTTTTTGGAACCTTATTAAAAATAGGTTCCCATTTCTGGTTTTAATGAAAGGTTGCATCTGTCTCCAGGAAGCTTTTTAGGTTTGGAGTAAGATTTCTTACATGGTTTGATATTGTGCTTTAAAGATAATTGGGCTACCTAGTGGAATAAACCTCAGTAGAATAAAGAAAATACATCTGCTTTTACAACTTTTAAAGTCTTAAGTTGTAATCACTTCTACACCATAAACTTTCCATTTTGCTGCATATTGATATTACAAAACAGTCCTCAGTTAAAAGTAGCAATTTCTGCCTGGTTTACCATTAACAATGAATGCATAGTCTTGTCCACTGAATGCATATGAAACACATAGCACAGCCCGTTTGATAAGAACTGGCCCATTAACAACAGGGAGAATATGTATATGTGAATATCATGAGGAAAAAAATTCTCACAGATTTTACACGTATTTAAGTAAATGTAATTTAGATTGTCCAATACATTTAAAAGACTATTTGTATCTATACAAGAAGTAAAAAACAATAGAAAGTCTTGAAGATATGATGTAATGCTTATGATTTTGAAGGAACTAAGTACCCACTTAGATGTCCCACCTCTGCTTATTTTTCTATTATTCCCCATTCCCATGCATCGCAATGCCCTGCATTGTAGACTTTTTCTCCTAGTTCTTTGAGTTCAGCAAAACCTTTTAGGGCTTAAAGAGAACTACAGTAAGCAGCAAATGGGAAGAGATTATTTTTGTGCAAGTATCTTTCCAACAGTGCCATGCTTGATATAACCCAGTGAATCTTCAGGTGCATTTCAGACTCCTAATACTCCAATAAGACTATTAGAGTTAAAATTTTGGACATTAAATTTGCCTTTTGTGTTCAGAACATATGCTCTAAGGAGAACCTAAGTATGAACATGCAATTTGTTAAATTGTTTTTGACACCTATAAGAATTAACTTTTCCTATAAATTTATTATTTTCAATGTTGAGATTCAGTAAGTCTGTAAAGTCAAATAGAGGGGTATGCTGTATAAATGAGTACCTGTGTCTGTTTTCTGTTTATAAATGTTTAACTTTCTGCTTTTTGTATATATTCACAGACCAAAGATTTATGGCATGGCTTAGAAAATTATATGGTCAAATTGACAGGTAGCTACTTCCAATCTCAGTTGACCTTTAGGTGGCAAACTTAATGCCAGGTTAAAGCCTCCATCTAAAATTTCAGCCAGGCAATAATTAATCAGTTTCTTTGGAAGAATGCCAATCCAGACATGAGATGTAAAAACCTGGGACTTTGTCTAGTGCAATACATTAGTAAATCAAATCTGTACCTTCTAAATGATGCTGTCAAGAGAGACTGGTCAGGAGAATTGACATATTGGGCTAAATCCAGCATTATGGACTAGACAGCGTGTTTGCTCAGTTTTTTAGAGAGGTTAAAAATTTATGGGTGGTCTGATAGCAATCATCTGCTATTGGTTGTGAACCTGCAACCTATTTCCTAGGAACTCTTTGCAGTGCCTGTGTTTCAGCCAAATCTAAATGTAGAAATTATGCCCACTTAATAGGATGGTCAATAAGGCTGAATGTGTCTCTCAGAAATTGAAATCTGAGCAATTTTTGCAAATTTGATTGTTTCATATTATACTGTAAGTCAACTGGATGGAAATATGCAATATAAGAGTCTGATTCAGTCCTATCAGATATTCCTTTTCAGTGAAAAATGGCAGCACTGTGGTATTCACACATTGAAACATTGGTTCCATTATGAAAGTATATGCATGAGAAAAATGTTGATTACTAGATACTAAGGGAACAGTGAAAACCCCTCACACACTTCTTATTTGAAAGTACTGCAGGAGAAGTCTCTGTAGACAAAAAGAAGAGTGCTGTAAAGCTGCTTGGAAGCAATTAATAACAACTGCAAGATCAAATGATTCAGCCACTCTCTGGGAATTAGCTGCAATGAGGCCAAATTCAGTGCCCTTTCAAATTGGATGCCAGATCTCAGGGTTTACCTGCAAGGCACACGTTTGTAGCTATTATGCAGGAGAATATCTCTATCCTCTCTGATTTGATATGGAAATTGATCATCTCCTTAATATCCCCATCCCAATCTTGGTTTCACAGATATATTAATTAATCAATGAAGCCTGGAAAGATACCAGTGGGTGATTCTATTTCTTAATGATAACAGGATTATCAGTAAGATCTTGGCCAGGCTATACTGGAGGCTATTAGGTTGGACTTGGAAAATCTTCTAGCAGATGGTCAGGTTTAAAGCTAGCCACTCCATAATGTAGCAAGCTTGATACTGTATCATTTGGTAGAAAAAATACTCAGCCTCATTCTAAATATTTGCAGACTTCAAGCAGGCTTCTGATTTTATTTCCAGAAAAAATAATCTATGGCTTAACGTCTTCTCAGTACATTGCTATTCACTTTCACCCCAAATTGTTATATCAGTACTAGCTTGGGAATGAGATGAATCCTTGCCCCACTACAATTTAATTTTGATATTAATTCTGCAGCCAGCTAATTAGATAGAGTGGAACATCATCCCGCTAAGCTAATGGATAAGCGAATAACAATCTTGTTTTATGCAGATTATATTATTTTATCATGGACCCTAATAGGGTTAAGAAAGATGAAGGCCTTGGCTCTCCTTTGAAATAACTGCTTATTGGAGATTAACAAAACCAAGATCATGGTCTCTGCAAGCAAGCCAAATAACTTTAATCTAGAATATTGATGGATATAGTATTGAGCAGTGGTGCATTTTAAATGTATAGGAGTTGTCTTCCAAGCCACAGGAAAGCATAATATTTATCTTAATATTGCCTCAAAATGCCCAAAGGAACATTTTAGCTATTATGCCCTTTTTTCTATACTAGAGGAGCCAAAAATATCCCTGCTGCAATTAAGCTGTTTGAGCCCAAGGCACTGGGGCATCTCCTTTAATTAAACCCATGTGTTTATTTTGTTACTTTTGGAATTATCCAATCTACAGTTTTGAGGAAGCTGTTTCTGGTGGCAATTGCCATTCTGCATTCTCACTGTAGTAGGATTTAAATGTCAGAAGGATGGCATGGATCAATCTTTGAACCAGCATTTTGCCTACAAGATGTGGCCCTATAACCCTTAGTAGTCAAATATATTTTTCTCCTGGATAATGAAGTTAGGTGTTGTTGCTCCTTGGATATTCTCCCAAGTTGTTTTTGGTCTTAATCTATGAACAGTTCAGAGCAAAGCTCAGGCAAACAATTTTGGGTACAGAAATTCAAACTGAAAATAGTAGAATCTAGTTGAATTTGAGAACCAGCTGAACAGTCTTAAGCTGAAAGGTATTGTCAGGCTGATCTGAAATCAATTAAAGAAGCACACAATAATCCAGGAATTTCTGCTAAGTAAATTATTGTAGAAAAAAAATTATGAAAGAATTCCAGTGACTGCTGCATATCAAAAATGAGTCCCGTTTAAAAGGAAATCAGCGAAACAGCACCTCTGTGCAAAAACTGGATGGCCCTCTCCTTTTGGCAGGAGACTCAGGTTCTGCCTCTTGTTTTGCCAATGGAGAATGTTTATCAATTTATTGTCCTAAAATATTAGAGACTTATTAAACCTTTTCTTGGACAATCTGTTGAATACTATGTCCATTATATTATTAGGATTCAAAAACAATGTTAAATATAGCCAAATTTTCTACAATTGGCTTTAGAATTCACCTGCAATTAATTGCTGATAATTTTTTATTTGATTAACTTAGCTAGCAGTTTTACTATTTGCCGTATTTATTGGCATATAACACGCACAGGCGTATAACACGCACCTTAATTTTAAGAAGGAAGTTTGAGTAAAAAAACTTAAATTTAAAATAAATGACTTGGAAGCAAAATAAAGGGAGCTCTGAACTTTTTGTTTATTAATATTTATACCACTTATAAGGTAAATATGTAATATGAAAGAGAAAGCACTTCTTTTGTATGTTGTAGGCTGGCTGTGTGTAGTGTGTGTGTACCATTAGTGTTTGTTAGTTGTGTGTAGTGTGTGGTAATGGTAATCTGTTTATTACCATACTGGTACTTATTCCCTCCCTTCCTGGTTACCTGTCAGCAGCGGGCAGGCAGGTAAGATCTCTGGTGGACCAGTAGGGGCTAAAAATCCCTGATGGTCCGAGTGGATTGGGGGGTACAGTAATTTATTATTAGGGTATGTCTCCTCTGTTTGCAGTCTTTAGTAACATCACCCATGCTGGCGGCCAGGAGAGCATTTCTTTTTTGGCAGCCACTGCAACCCAATGCTGCTGCTCCAGATGGCCTCAGGAAGAGGCATGGGGGCCCCCTGGCTGCCTGCCGAGAGCTGTGCTCGACCCCTCTCTGATTGCCCCAGGACTGGCGAGTGCGGAAGATGTAGCCTCTCCTCCAGCTGTCCACAGCCTCGCCCGCTCCTCCCTCCTTGCTTTGGCAACTTTGGTGCAGAGGGATGGCCCCCTCCCCCAAGGGCTCGACTGCGCTGGGAGAGTCCAGGGACCATGTCAGAGCAAATGCAAAGAGCATATCTGCAGGGCTCCTCAGTTTGCTAAAACAGGGTGGGTGGGGAACCGTGCGCCACCCATTCCCTGGGCCTCTGACTGAAAACCAGCTGCTGTCCCGAGCGCACTGCGCCTAGAAGAGGAAGAGTTAAGCGCTGGTGTCTGTGTCTGTGTCTCTCGTCGAGAGCAGAGGGGTGTGTGTGTGTGTGTGCGTCTCGCACCTCCCGCTTTGCCCAGGGCTGAGGGACTGCACAGTCTAGAGAGGTGAGTGCCGCATGTTGTGCCATGCTGCCCCAGTGAGGGGATCGGCGCCCCTCCGAAGGCTGCACTGTGGGGCTCCTTAGTTTGCTAAAATGGGGTGGGCAGGGAGCCACGTGCCACCCATTCCCTGGGCCTGTGACTTTGCAAACCAGCTGCTGTCCAGAGTGCACTGCACCTGGAGGAGGAATAGTTAAGCGCCTCTATGTGTGTGCATGTGCGCATGCACATGTGCGCACTCGTTTGTGCAGTTTTGATTCCTCCCCTGCCGCTCAGTGATTTTGAAAGACTCCTGGAGGGAAGAGGAGACACAGGGTTTGAGCATGAAAGCAAGGAGCAACCAGGCAGAGCGGGGTGCCTCCCACCACACCAAGCCTCTGACCCTATGGATCTGCTCTTTGCGCTTTGCTCTAACACACTGAGTGCTGGAGAACTAGGGTCCCCAGACTCTCCCATGCTCCCAATGGCATGGTGCAGCCTTCGGAGGAGCACCGATCCCCTCACCAGAGTGGCACAGCACATGGCGCTCACCTCTCTGTACTGCGTGGTCTCTCAACCTGGCAAAGTTCCTGTTCAAAGCCCTGTCTTCTCTGGTGTCAGTGAGACATACACACACACACACACACACACTGGTGCTTAACTCTTCCTCCTCCAGGTGCAGCACGTTTGGGACAGCAGGTGGTTTGCAAAGTCAGAGGCCCAGGGAATGCGTGGCACGCGGCTCCCTGCCTGCCCCGTTTTAGCAAACCGAGGAGCTCTGTGGATCTGCTCTTTGTGCTTTGCTCTGACATGGTCCCCGGACTCTCTTGTGCTCCCAACGGCATGGTTGAGCCCTCAGGGGAGGGGGCTACCCCTCCATGCCAAAGTTTCTCCCAACAGGAAGGAGGGAGGAGCGGGCAAGTCTCCGGGGAGCTAGAGGAGAAGCTGCGTCTTCCGCGCTCGCCGGTCCTGGGGAGATCCAAGAGGGGTTGGGCACAGCTCTCGGCGGGTGGCCAGGGGGGTGTTGTGCAGGCTCCGCACCTCTCCCTGTGGCCATCTGGAGCAGCAGTGCTGGGTTGCGGCTGCTGCCAAAAAAAAAAAAATGCTCTCCCGGCTGCTGGAGCTTTGCTGTCCCAGCCCTGCCGCTTGAGGTGAGAAGCTGCATATTGGTGTATAACATGCAGCTAGGTTATTAGCCCCAAATTTTAGGGAAAAAAGTGTGTGTTATACGCCAATAAATACAGTAACTATAGCATGGAAACTTTGAATGCCAGTTGGCTTGTTGTTAATTTTTTAGTGTTGCTACATTTTTATGTTTTTTTTCTTTTTCTTTTCAAGTAATTTTATTAAAGATTATAATTAAATAGTAAAAACTAATGCAAACTAAAAGAAAGATAGAAAAATAGAAAGAAAGTAAAAGATGCAAAGGGAAAAAAAGGAAAGATATAAAGAAAGAAAGAAAAAAGGAAAGAAATAAAAGTAAGGATATAGTAAAGGAAATGTATAAAGAAGTGACTTCCAACCTTCACAACAAGTATTCACAATTTTAGCAACTATTCATCTCCTCTTAAATTACAACAAATAATCTCTTCTTCCCATATCCCATCTCTTATCTATAAACAAAACTATAAAGCATTGCCTTTTCAGTCCTGGTGTCAGCAAAAGTCCATTAAGAGTTACCAGAAATAACAACATATCTCTTTTAATCTTAAACCAACTTCATATAAACCAAATAAACCAACTTCATATTCCTTCCTTTTACTTCTAACAATTTTTACATATAATTTTATTAAAGCTTTTAAACAAGAAGATAAAAACTAACACAAACTAATATAAAGCAAAAAAGAAGAAAAAAGAAATAAAAAAGCAAAGAGTGTAAGGAAAGAAAAAAAGTATGAAAAAATAGAAAAGAAAGATATAAAGAAGCTGCTTCCAATATTCTTCACAACAATTATATGTACAAATATATTTTATTCCTCTCTCTCTAATGGTACATCATATTACTCTTCTTTCTATAATCTATCCTGTCTAATCATCAAAACCATAAATTACAAGTTCATTTTTTTCATTCTTGTGCAAAAAGTTCATGAGAGGCTTCCAGTCACTGATAAATGTAGATAGTGTCTTTTCTCTAACCAAAGTCAATTTATCCATTTCAGCAAAATCTATCAACTTCACCAACCATTCCTCCATAGTGCGTAATGTTGAATCTTTCCATCTCTGTGCATATAGTAATCTTGCTGCAGTAATCATATACTGAAATAATCTTTCATAGCTTTTTTCTAATTGTTTGTCCATTAATCCTAAAAGGAAAAGTTCTGGTTTCAATTGAATATTAATCTTTAAAATCCTCTGTATCAAAGTATGTATTTGAATCCAATTTTTTTTTAGCTTTTTTACGTGTCCACCAAGCATGATAAAATGCCCCTTCATGCTGTTCACATTTCCAGCATACATTTGAAGTGCCTTTATACATTCTAGATAATTTCTCTGGCATCATGGATCAATGATACATCATTTTATAAAAATTGTCTTTGAGATCATAACACAATGTACATTTTAACCCTTTTAACCAAATATTTTCCCACTGATCCATCTATACATTATAACCAAAGTTCTTAGCCCACTTTATCATACATTATTTAATCTGTTCTTCCTCTGTTTCAAATTTCAACTAGAGTTTGTACATTTTAGCAATTACATGTTCATCATCAGTACCCAAATATATTTCAAATTCTGGCTTACTTTGTTCCATACCATAAGTCTTTTTATCCATTTTAAATATTTTAAGTAACTAAGTGTGAAAACCATTGACAAGTATATCCTTCTGCTATTAGTTGTTCTCTTGATTTGATTTTAAATTCCCCTTGATAATTTTCCAGTGAGTCCTGGTACGTCAACCATTTATTTTTATCTGCCATTTCTCTTCTATAATATGCTTCCTGAGATCCATAAAGGTGTTTTTGGGCACAACCTAGGTTTATTCCATATTGATTATCAATCTTCAGTCTAGTATTAAAATGCTGCTATATACTCTGGTTTCTCTTCATATCATATAAAATGCTGCTATGAAACTTGGTGTCTTGTCTTCTTCCTAACGAAGTGCACAAGGACATCCATTGGAACATTTCTTAATTTTGCAAAATGTGTATTGATTCTATAGGCCTTATCAATCTATCAGTATAATCTTCCTCCCAATCCAGAAAATCAGAGAGAGATTTAACAATCTTTTCTCTGATATCTTCTCCATGATCTTCTGGAATTGCTCTAAAACTTAAGCAGAATTCTTTTCTCTCAGTTCCAATAATGCCAGATTGTCCAGATCCTTCTCCATCTTTCTATTTATAACTTCTGTCTTATTTTCCAAAATTTCCACTTTGTCAGTAATTTGTTTTAAGTCTGTGACCAATTGTCCTACAAATTCTTCAATCTTAACTTCTTTCATATATTTTTTCATCCCTGCAAATCCTTCTTCCATGTCCTTTTTAACTGTTGCAGTCACCTTTTTGCCAAATTCTTCAAACATTTTCTGTAATAAATGAAATACCATTATCTGTGATTTGTTCTAATAAACTCCTGCATTCTTGCCCCAGTTTGGTAGCTTTCCCTGTGGTAGCCATGGTGAGAAAATAAAAGTATGTCAATTACTACAGTAAAAGTAAAAAAGCAAGCTTCTTGCTCTTTTTTTCTGTTTTGAATATCTTTAATATTTCGGTCCCAACTGGCACTCCATAGTCACAATTATACAGTCTGGCTCATATTACTCTTATCTTCTTGTTTTATAAAATCCACCAATTATTATTAATATGTAACATTGCAGACAGCATTCCCATGAAGGTCTGGTCTAAATTTTACTATTTTCAAAGGCACTTCGTCAGAAAAATTATTCAATTTTTTAAAATCACTCTCCTATTTGTCCATTTGAAACTTTCTTATATCACAATCTTATTCCGCTTTTTCTTTTAAATTAATATCCTTTAAGATAGCAGGGTTTTTTCCCCCTTAATTTCAGAAAGAAGGCATTCACTGAGAATTTTTGATCTTTACTGCCGTTTGGAATATTTCTCTTTGGTTGAAAAGCAATTAAATCGTAAAGTGATTAAGGTGAGGCTTTTGCCAGTCCAATGTCCATAAAGGTTGCACAGCAATTTAGGGCATGTTGTAAATCCTTGGCTCCCAAGCCACTCAACCCATGATTGACCACAAGAAACTAAATGCCTGCAGTTTTCTCATGAGGAACAGCTCTTCCAGAGCACAAATGGTTGATCCCCCAATTTCTCCTACCTCCAGAGAAATTTCTGTCAGCCAGAACCATCTCCTGGCTGGAAATTCCACCACTGTGATGTCCCTGCTTGCAGAACTGCTTGCAGAGATGTCTAACCAGCCTTAACACCTCACGCAGAAGCCTTTTTACTTCTAACAATCTTAATCTTTAGTCCATTCAAATAATGTCATAGAACTTTATTTCTTTTCATTACCTCTTTGTCCCTTCTCACAAGATTCCTCAAAGACCTTTTGTAAATCCAATGTAGAAAAATTATCCAGGTCACTCTCTTGGTTTATTGTTTGCATGTCCCTTTTAATTATTAAAACACCAGCCAGTTTCTTTTTCCATGTTATTCTTGTAGCCTATCATTTGTAAATCCACTTTCAACTCAGTCTCTGTCTTGTCAGATAAAACTTGTTCCTCTTCTATAACATCTTTTAAACACCGTCTATCCATAGAGGCAGATATCGCTATTGACATTGTTAAAATTAACTTCTGACTCCATTTTTCAAATGTGTCCTTCACTATTTCCACTGTTAGAATATTTTGTGCCATTCTGTAACTGTTAGTTAAGTGTAACTGAAAGCTCCTTTAATTGAAATCTTTAGTTCCTTCTGGTGTCCAATTTTTAAAACCTTATTTTATTATGTTTTTTAAAAAATAAAAAAAACATTTTCCCACAGGAAAGATTCTTTATAATCAATTCCAAAACCTTATTTAAAATTTATTTGGACCCTTAGTCCATTTGTAGCTTTCTAAAATCAAAGTTTTAATCAATCTTCTGCTGTTTATTTAAAAAAAAATTAAGTTCTTAAGCTTGTAGTTAAAACTTTCTTCTACAAGTTCTTAAGTTTGTCATTAAAACTTTCATTAAGGATTGAAGGCAAATTCACCTGGTACTTTCAAACTTTTCAATTCAAAGGTTTCTAATAGCTGAAAAGTAGTTAACAAGCAATTTCCTAAAGTGATTAGAAAAGGAACTATGCGAACTTAGTGTCTTTTCAAAGGCGCCAACTGCAGTTTGAGCAAGATGACTATTCCCTTGTCTCCCAGTGCTCAAAACCCTCCAGAGACCACTGTCTTGTGGTCTCCTCGCAAGCACCAACTGTCTGGGGCTCTGGTGGATGATCTGTCTTCTCCTTGGCCAAAGAGGTTTAAAGAGCCAGTCTACTCACTGCTCTTCATTCTTCACTGTGGTCATTGGCTGCCTTTTTCACAGAGCCGTCTTCAGTCTGTCATTCTTCCTCTGGTTAGGATTTTTTGTTCTTTTTTGACTGTGCAAACTATTGTATTTTTTAAATATGTTATATTTTACCTGTTGCATCTGTCAGTAACCACAATAAAGGATTAAACTGAAAATAATTCCATTTAGAGCTTTTTTCTGCTTGCTGTTGTCCCATTAGCTTTTGTTAGAGACCTAAAAAAGTGGTGTGATTAAAAATATCTCAGTCTCATAGTTCTGGTTTTGACTGAAATTAGTATTTACTTTGCATGTAAATGTAATCCCAAATTTGCTACATTAAAAAAACATAAATATATCTCCAAATCAACAAGTAAATACATTTTGCTTACAGCAATTTTTATGTTCACTCCACTAATAATAGTTGAGATACATTAATTCTATACAACTAAAGCATGCAGTTAAAGCTGTTTGTATGTATTTATTGTATATACCTGAGCTTGATCACCCCTCAATAGTGAGAGCTAATATACGTATAAAATATATGTATCCATATGTATAGAGAGAGGGGGGTGTATGTGTGAATGGATAGAGAATTTCTGAAGTAGAACAATAATAAAAATTAAATTAATAAAATTAATTATTCCAGGTAATTTTTTTTTTTTTTGGTTTCATTTGGTTTCAGCCATAATCTTTGTCCAAAATTAAATATTAGTTACAGCTGAGGGAGCAGTATCCAAATGTGTTTGTTTCATGGGGGAGAGTAATTAAAAGCAGACATCAGAACACTGTGATTAGAAACACAAGAACTAGATTGCTTAACACTATTGCACATGAGTAGAAAATAGAAAGTAGGGAAAGGTTTAAACAATCAAGCATTTATTTCCTTACTTATTAACTTTATGGTCCGAAACCAAAGATCAGTTTGCAAATTCAGGAAATATACACTATACAAACTGTCAGACAATAGTTTACCTTACATGGAAACTAGATGGTTTCTAATTGCTATTGCCAAAGACAGATATTTGGCTGCTGTCTTGGAGATATTGATTGCTAAGTAGTGTGGCCATAACCGTCCACTCCTGCAAACAAGTGAAGGATCTAATGATAGGTGCTATTAGTTCCATACACTATTGAGCATAAAATGGACAGTGAAGTAGCTGATGTAAGACTAATTCAGTTTTGGAATCTGAACATAAGCAGGTACGGCATTCATCCAGGAGATTAAAATATCTACCTGTTGTCATCCGGATGGATATATATTGATTTACGCTAGTGTGAAAAGTCTCCTGTGTAGGTCATACAAAATATTATAAAAATATCAGGATTGTACTAGGCAAAGGAATAATAGTGCAGTAGGTAAGATGTGAAAAACTGGCTACATCTGTTTGAATGTCTTGATCCCTTATCCTCAACTTACATTCAGCCAAGGTTTGTCTAGGTCAAGGATATTTCTGGGACAGAAGGCCACAATATGCAGGATCATGTCTGCTTTGACTCCTCAAGGATGAGTTGTGCCCATCCAGCAAGGAAAGATAGACCAGGGAGGATTCCCATAGAGTTTACTTTAACCAAAATCTGAGACAGCATAGCCACCGACAAGCCCCTAAGGAGATGCAGCCTCATTCTAAAAATATCAGGGCATAAGTGTGGCACCATGATTAAGGATTTAAGGAATTTTTTTTGAATAGCCTGCATGTGAGATACCTTTTTATATAAACAAATGTGGGCAACTTATAGCAACTGCCCCAGAACTTTGGCTTCATAAAGTTTAATTGCTGTTGGAACATAATTATGATCATTGGAGCTTGCAAAGTTAATGATGGCCAGGCAGGTTCTGTGATTTTGTTTTAAGCTCATGCAGTTTGTTAATCCAGCAGGTAGAAGATTGAAAGTGGATACCCAGATATTTAAAGGTTTTGACCTGCTCAATAAATCTCCCAGTAGTTTTCTATCTGGGAGGAGTCTTAAAACATTTCCTCAAGAACACTAGAATCTTCATTTTTTAGTAATTAATTGCATGGAATTCTTTGGAGGAATAGGACAATAAACCTTGGAGGCATCTTCATGGATTCACTGGAGTTATGGGGGGAAAGGCAGCAGTACAGAAATTGGACAAAGAGCTAAAAAAAGGGGATAGTATTCTGGCTTATTAAAAACCTCAATGATACATTTTATATGCAAATTAAAGTGGAGCGTGTGCTAGCCTCAACTGCACATACGCTAGCCTCACATTAACTGAATTTTGGTTCACATTAAATGCGACCTGGTATCAATATACAATTTGTACTAAATCGAATATCACATTATTCAAACTCACAATGATCGCAACCTAGCTGTAAAAGGCACCTTTGAGAGGATTAGAGTATTTTTCTCTAAATGATGTAAAATTACACATCCTGCCTGTCCTGGAGCAAAAATGTTTCCTGTGTGAATCCAACTGAAAGTTTGTTGCATAGAAATCTGGCATACTATTTGCGAATTGAGGATAGCAAGCTGATTGGTTGGTAATTGGTGGGGTCCTCTCTTACTGCCCTTTTTATACATTGGGAGAGTGATCAAATTCAATCAGTCTTTATGAATATTTAGTAAGATATTTATATGAATGATTAGAAAAACAAGGGCTAGACAGCTTCACCCTACAAAAGAATACGGTAGAAAACAGGTGGTGGGGAAAGATTTAAGGAGCCAAGCTCTTACATTCTTAATCATAGTATCCTGTAGCTCTTTTTCATAGGAAGAAAACATCCCCCTTTTTGCATTCACTTTTTCTACACCACTATACAATTACACATGCCTAGGTGGTTCACAATGGAATAATGAAAAGAATAAAAATCATTTAAAAACTAGATTTAATCTTCTCCTTTTAAATAAATTGTTGCTGAGGTAGAAAATGTAAATGGACTGTGCTTCATGTCCACAGGACCATCCCATCCAATATGCACAAAGTAGGTGAGACTGAAGGCTATATAAAAGCCCTTCCAAACAATGGACCTCACTTCTGCAAACAGTCCTGCATCGATGATGTTAACTACTATGGTAATTAAATACCTGCAACCCCAAAACCATGCTTGGAGAATTTCAACAGCACAAAATACCAACAGAGCTACATATAGTCATTTTCATTTCTAATTAGCATATCAGTGGATGTGAGAGTTGCCAGATAAAAATTTTAAAAACATGGTTTGCAGATTTATTGTAATTTCTTTGTTGTGAGCCACCCAGAGTTGTTGAGGGTGGGGTGGCATGCAAGTTTATTATTATTATTATATTATTATTATTAACCTGGATTTCATATAACAACAACTTTCTAGTTTGATTTTGGAGAAAGTTTCAATCTGCATCATTATCCTTCTGGTACAAAACCAAAATGTTATATTATTTTAATTCCTTAATATTTAATTTTAATCCAAAGTTACTTATTTTGGTAATTCTATGCAGAAGTGTGTTCTTATAGTCATTCTTCCATTAGAGTCATATGATCTTGTTCCCTGTTGGAAGCTATTTATGTTTTAAAATTTCACAGGATTCCTATTGCTGCAGATCAAAACAAACCAATTTAATACATTTGTAGGATTATAAAAGATAACATAGTAAAACACACATACACACACACACAAACACACATATCACATCACATCACAGAGATTTCCCCAGTAGATGGAGCTGCTGCAAACATTTGCTTAGCACAGGACAGAAAAGTCAGTTATCCCTGTTTGTGCTTTGAAAAGACAAGTTCTTTTTTAGAATGGGCTTTTTCTTTTTATTAAAATCCACTTCAGGATTTCCATATCATGCTATTTTTTGCCTACTTGACATAGCTGAGTAAAAGTTTTATGGAAATTATCTGTTGGAGCAGAAGTCCCAGGTAGACATTAACTATTATGATTCTACTCTATTCATCTTTACATGGTTATAACTTAAAGGTTCTCTGAATCTATTTGCCAGTAGAGAAATTCTAAAATATAGTAAGTGATGCTCAAAGGTAGTCACGGTTGTGTCTCTGCCCCATTAAAACTTACATACAGGATCATTAAAAACTTCAAGCACTTATTTCTTTGGGATTTAAAGAACAAGACTGGATGGCGGCGAGTGAACAGGATTTGGATCTGTGAGGGTATTGTGACTCACATGCATCTGACTGATTTATATGGAATTTTAGGACAAGTTATTTATATGAAGTCTTGTCTACATTGAAACAAATGAGCAGGTAAAATAGTGTTGCTGCCTACTCCAGGTATAGATGGACAACTCTGATTTACTTTCTCATTTACTCGATTTAAAAACTATATAAAATTAATTGAACAATTGATAAAGCACAAGAGCCTATCAGGAAAAAATATGAGCAATCCTAAGTCAGGACCACAAACAAATTGGAGCCACGGAGTGAGAGAATTCAGAGCCTTCCACAGGTAGTCCCCAGTTTAAGAAGGAATCCATTCCCAAAGTCTGTCCTTAAGTCAGATTTGCATGCGAGCCAGAACAGTATTATTGTATAATACTGTATAAGCAGTATTGTGTAATGGACTTGAACCATTGTGTATTTAACTCAAATCACTGTGTATTTAACTCAAATTTTGCTACAGTAGGCTCCGTTTTAACTATAGGTTGTCCATAAACCAGGTGTTCTTAACCTGGAGACTACATGTACAAGGACGGACAAATCTATAAAGTGTAAGTTCACTTTTCCCCACATTTGCATTTTTAAAAATTTTAAGCAAATGTCAATATATCTTTGTGTGTGTGTGCGCGCACACACGTATCTTACATTATTTAGAAAGGACGGGTAAAAACTATGTCAGAGTAGTTCCACCAAAATCTTCTCTACTACAGCATTTATTTCTTAAAGCAAATTAAGATATAGCCACTACTTATAAAAGACACATGGAAACTTTTATTGCAGGTAATTCCAGATAAGTGTATATAATACCACAGCTATAGTATTATAACTGTAAACAATTGTTTCAAATATAATTGTAACATTTGTGTAATCTAAAAGTAATGTGTGCTGACACCGGCAAAAGTTTAAATATCAATACAAAATATACAGTACAAAAATATAATGGTTGAGGAATGTACAAACTGGAGTATTCTTACCAATGGATACATTAAGTTAACATCTGTTACATTATTAAAAAATGAAGAGAAGTGTGAAGAATCTACCAGTTTTGTTCATTTACAGGTATTTATTTTATGGTACTGATAAGCTATACAGATTTTTATAAAATGAGCATAAAGGTAAGATAAATATTAGACTAAATTATTAGTCAAATCTTCTTTCCATTAGAAATTAGTGAGAGCAATAGAGAAAACCAAAATATATAAAACCTCCAGTTTTTCAAGTTGACTAGAATCTAGAGTAGGTAGTTTTACATAACTGAAATCTGATATGTAAACCATTAGGGGGAAATTTGGAGACTATCCATTCATAAACCATCATCAAATCCAAACCATGATAACTGTAGGTCATATTAGGAGGTGAATGAATAAATATGTAGCAAAGATTGTTAATCAAATATCAGCACATTCACACTTTATCACCATTGTTATCAAAGTTTATTTTGTCCTGCACAACATGCCATTGTTTCTTGTGGCTAAAATATATTTTTAATTGCTATGTTTCAGTTAAATCAAAATGTAAAGAACAGTACGTGGTTTCTTGTCATTACAAATGACAAAGAACAATACCCCTGGTAGCTTTTGCTCTTATGCACAAAATGAGGAACTCTTACATGGATTCTGATTGGCAATCAATAACTAGGTGAAGAAAACGTTCTACTATCCCTGCCTCTCCCCTATGATAAAGACCACAGTCCAGTTGTAAACTACATGCTTAGCAGAGAAGAATATCCTGGATTCAATTCTTGGCATTTCCAGGTTGGGCTGAGGAACTGAGTATCAGGCAATGGCTGGTTCTGAAAAGGCTATCTCATTACATTGCTGAATAGTTCGATATCCAGCTTTCCCACGTGGTGATGTTATCCCACATCAAATCTGAAAGTAGTATTTTATCCAACAGTTTCTATTATTAATAGATCACACATGTATTCTTGTGTTTCTTCAGATAATTTTCCTTCAGCTTCCTGAAAATGAGAGTGATAATAGCTATTACGTAAATTACACAGCCTGATAAACTTGTTCAAGAACTAGCTTCTGTCCTGGATATGTTCTCCATCTTCCTAATTACAGTATTCCTAATATCCAGCTAAGGACACATACAATTTGGCTGCAATTCTTAGCTCCCATATTAGGCCACAGGATAAAAATCACTAAACAGAATGGGATTTTCTTTCCCATTGTGAATTGACTTCTTAGACCTGAAAGTCCTGCTATCAATAGTTATAGTTACTCTGCTTCAGGAAATGCTGCAGAGTAACTATATTACACAGGTCTGGGCAATTTTATTGTTAGCCCCTGAAGATGTAGTGTAGAACTCAATTGCTGCCGACAGAAAAACCCAACAGCAACTGAAATGCATATGGAGTATTGATACTATGCATCAGGGAAATTCCTGAGTGAGACCAATAGCTGATCATCTTACAACTGAGGCCATGTGATCTGATGCCTATATTATCTGGCTATGAATAGTGTGATGTTATACAAAATTCCAAAAGGACATCAACATTTTTTCTCATTTCTTCTAGCCGCATAATTTCTGGAGGATTTCAGGCAGGAAGAAAGAAGCCAAGGTACAATTCAGTACTACACATCAGAGCCAAACTCAACATTTCTTATCATATTACTCATTTAAACTACCACCTGAAAGTGAAATGCAAGTAAATTTTCCTACTGAAACTTCAAGTGCTTTTTATATTCTACCAGTGAGAAAGTTTGCCATAGTGGTTAAAAACTGAGCTTTGAATCAGGATGTCTTTTACTCTGAATGAACTCAGTAGATGGCCTTAGGCGGGGTATTTTCTCTTTGTCTCAGAGCCCCATTATTATGAGGATATTAATATTAATCTGCCTTACAGCATTATTGCCAGATTAAAATAATAGATAGACCTGGAAGCTTTCTACAAACTTAACCTTTTACTGGATCTTTACCATCCATAAAACTCAATCCAGTGTTATGAGTCAGATCTCTGTACTTTACCCAGAGCTTCATCACATTCATTGTATGAATGTAATCAGCATGCAGATTCTGTAGATATAGGATCAGACACAAACTTCAAAGAGTATTGGGTTTGTAGGAGATGTCATGGGAGAGTTAATTTTTTTTACCTTCCATGGTTCTGATGGAATTCACACAAATATTCAGATATTGAAATGAGGATCTTTACTGGCGTTAATGGAACTTCTTTCCAATGCAAAAACCAGCTATGATAGAACAATTTGCAGTTTCAGGCTGATTGACAAAGCTGATCTCAGATATGGTGCTGAAGTCTCCTAAATTGTCATAGATTTGAGAGCTAATTCTCACACTGATAGGTGGAAACTGCCCCTCCTTCACAAAAAAAGAGACCCATGAAGTCCCTCCATAAAAGAATGGGAGAAAATAGATAAGAATTTTGCAGCCATATAAAATTCCTATATATAGCTCTCTCATTTGAAAGTAGAATACTTACTGGAATTCTTGTGCTATAACTTCTATCTTCCTTCTAATTAAGAGTATTAATCAGAGCTCTTGTATTCTTGTTTCTTGGATTAAATGTTTCCAGTCCAATTGTTTGGAGGAAGATCTGACAATAGGCTACTTGATTAAGATCAAATTTGCTGTCATTCTCCAGCTGAGTAAGTGGAAGACTCAGTCAACTGGTCAATCCAAAGAGGCTGTTGGATCCAGGAATTTCCTAGGAACCTTAGAGGTTTTTTTTATTCTTTCTGTGCTGAATTTGAGAACATACAATCAAGTCTTTATAGACTAACCATTGTGTTGTCCACCTCAGTTATTCCAATTTCTCCAAACATAGTTTATTGTTTCTGCATTTGTAGTGTATACATTTCCCAAACTGAAACAATTAAAACCTTTGATTGCTCATAGCCAGTTTAATGCGCACAGATAAATTTTTATTTTAAATCCAGCTGCATATAAACAAAGCATACCAGAATACAGATTAATGATACTATTGAAACAATTTTGTTCTTGCCGCTATTCCAAGCAAATAGGTTGTGCTTTTGTTTTTGAAGTACAAATGTTAGATACTGTGGTTCCTGTTTCTGAGAACCAATTATTGGTACAGATTATTAGTTGAACAAATGTACAATACACAATAGGAACTAGTGCCTCAGAGCTTTGTACATTTTAACATTCTTCTGGTTTTCATATTGACAACCTTACACTTGTGCATTAATTATGGGTTTACTTGATAAACACACAAAGTATGAAAGATAAATTTCAAGCCTGTGTGTAGCCTTGAAGGGGTGTTCAAAACAAATAAGGTTTGATGAAGTGCCCCTTTAAAATGGCTCTGCAAATCAAAATGTCTCCCCTGTTCTAGGTGCCACATCAAAGCCATTGCATTGTGTTGAATGGGCTACTTCTCTAGCCTTCAGTTACATTTGTGCATCTTTTTACTTATGCAAAAGATAATTCTGCTGAAGTGAAGGAGAAAGCCAGCTGAAACAACTGACCCACCTTGATATTTTGAATTGAAGGTGTTGGGGAGAGTTGAGGCACCACTTTGAAGTAGATCAGTCCAAACCTGGGAGTCAAGTGATGCCTTAGATATATATAGCTTTAGTAAATGTTCAGTTTGATTCTTGATAAAAGTCACTGAGCAACATGATGGATAAAATGTAACAAATGAAGCACAACCATTTGTGATCCACTATATGTATATCCCCAAGACCGAAGGCAGACATATGATTGGAAACCATGAATGGTTCTTTAACATTGGACAGTAACAATGGAAGAGAATATATGTAGCTCAGGGTTGAACTGTGGAGTCCTTGGGGTTCTCTGAGCTTGGTTGTTTTCTTGCAAACATTTTGTTACCCAGCTAGGTAACATCTTCAATGCATTTGCAAGGAAACAACCAAGCTCAGAGAACCCCAAGGACTCTATTGGACAGTAAGACTCTAACATCACCATGTGATAAGATGCAATAACAGTATCCTGTTTTCATAAGATTAAATCATAAGATATAAGATCAATCATTTGAGATGACTGTTATACAATTTTTGGCTTAAATGTACAATAAGTTCATTACAATAGATTACTGTTCTGTATGCAAGACATACCATAATAAAAGCATTTTGTCAGATATTTTGCAGATTAGTACTAGGCTCTTCTTTTAAATTAAAATATATCAACATCCAGAAGCATCCATTTAAACACATTAAATTCAGCATATTTTACGATCTATTTAAACTTATTTTAGTGCATTATTGAATGTCTCCACATTCTGTAGTTCCTCTACATTTAAAACATGGCTGAATTTATGAACAGTATCAAAAGACATGTCACACATCAAAAAGAGCAGAGAACTCAAGGTTTTTCCTCAATTATCATTTGATCTGAGACTGCAATTCTTTAAAAAAGCAACGTAGCACAAACCTGAGATCAGCCTCTCCATGGTGCTCTGTGACTTGCAAATGTCTTGGAAAGTTGAACCAATTAACAGTTGGCTCATCCTGCTCCAGAGAAAATGCTGTGAAAATAATTGGTAGGAACTCCCATCTCATCCTCACTCCTAGAACTTTCTCCTCCCTCCTGTAGCTGTCATGGTATCTTGCCACCATTCCTCATTCCTTCCCAGTCACTTCAAGATTACTTCCCCCCCTTGAGATGGGAAATAAACAAGGGAGGGGAAGAATGGGAAAGGGATGCTGCCAATTTTTGTGCCCTTCCATCGGCCAGCTGGAATGAATACTTCCCAGCCTAATGGGAATATATTCATATAGTGGCATAAAAGTGCTACTGGAAATCTAAGGGATAAAGCCAGTGGTTGGGTGGAAGTACCCTTCTTGAACTCAACAAGCAGCCTTCTATGACAACATGTGTTGATTTGCACTGCACCATGCATATTTTCTTTACTGAAATTTATTTTCTACTATCCATTCATTCATTCCATTTTTAACCTGCCTCAATTTCACAACTCTGTTTTGAATACACTGAATTATTTACAAAAACTGTTTGAAATGGGTTCCTCACACTAATATCCAGAGGAGGAGGAGGAGGAGGACTTGTACATTGAACTCCACTGATATAGGCAATACAATAATGGCCAGTTTCATAAAGAAATAGAATGAACACAGGGCATTGTTTTGCCAGCAGTTGACAGAGGAGCTTAGTCAACAGAGCTAGCAGATTAATCTGCACATAATGAAGACCATGTCCAAGAGGCATTTTGAAGAAAAGCACTATTGATGACAGTGCACTGTTGAGACAATACAAAGTGGGGGATAAAATCTATATTGGTCACAAATGCTCAGCCAACAAATTCAGAGAAAAAATGATGGAAGCTGTGGAGGACACTTTTCTTCAGTCTGAATGTGTCCTTTAACCCTATTTTCCTAATGAAAACAATGGAAGCCCAACAAAAACGAAACCAAACCATCCCCCCTCTAAATTATCACAATAACTTTTTCAAACATTCACATAAAATTTTAGTCACCATATCTATGGTCTGAATTATGAATTAGAAAAGAAAAAAAAAATGCTGTTTCTTTGGGTATTTTCTGTCTGATTGAAACCTTTGATCTCTGAAGCATTATAGCTCAGACAATGTGTAGGGATAGCCTTAAATCAAGTTACTTTTACTTCAGCCATTTGTCAGCATATGCCATAAAAAAATTAGCTTTTTCTCTTGATCTTTATCAGAGAGTATTAGTTCACTTTGATGTCTTCCTCCTTATTTGACATTTGGGGTCGGGTTTCCTATTTAATTCTCTCTCTGTGACTTTGGTAGAAAAGTTCAGTCCAATATATTATTCCTCTTTGCTGGATTCAAAATATTATGGTCTAATAGATTGATGGTGGTGGTTTGCCTAAATGTACACAGTTTATAATGATTATAAGAAATAGTTTTTTGTTCATACATTTAAAATATGCCTTACAAAATTTAAACTCCAGTAGTACAGTTGGATTACACATCACAGTTCTGCCACATTTTGTGTATAACTGTGGTAGAGTTGTCATAAAATATAAACTCATGAAATATAAATTCTTACATGAGTGTAGTCTGTTTACCCAAGAATCTTCAAATCATACTCACACCCCCATACCTTCTGTTGATGCCATCAAGGAAAGTAATGTTAGTTTCTGTAAAAACGTTTCTTAGTTTATAAAAATCTTACATCAAGAATTCTTTTTCGCGTAAAGGCACTTTGCTCATTTTAACAGATACAGTACATAGTCGATCAAGGGCTTATTTTGCCTCAGACAAGTCAGTTTCAAACTCTCTTAGGTCAAACTAACCTTTGGCCCAATCTGGCTTTAGGCAAAAAAATTAAAAAGCTTTAAGTTCTTTAATTGTCCTTGCACTGTTAATCTTATTTAACTGTGCTGCATATAGGAAGCACTTCAACGCTGATAGCCATTTTCTTCAAATTACATCTACTACCTGTTTTCAGGATATGATGAATAAAAAATCAAAACCAATACAATATTAATCATGCATTAAAATAAAGAGGAATTAAACTATATAACCTGGCTAAAATATAACATGACTAGGGATTTAAAAAAAAAAATAGAACTAGAAAGAATCTAATTTCAGTATCATGTATGATAGAAACATGGTCAGTGAATATGTATTTTCTTACACAAGTTTAAAATACCAGAGCCAGATGAATTACAGGTTAGTCCTCAGCTTATGACCAATTGTTCAGTGACCGTTCAAAATTATGATGGCACTGAATGTGGGGGGTTAATGACTAGTCCATGAAGTTGTGGCTGTCACAGTGTCCTCACAGTCATGTGATTGTGATCCAGGCACTCAGGCATCTAGCTCACAATTACAACATTGCAGAGTCCCACAGTCACATGATCACCATTTGCAACCTTCCCTGCTACCTTCCCACCAGCAAAGTCAATGGGGACTTTGTGTTAAACTAATTTTACCTCATGTTTTGAGTAACTTCTTACTAAATTGTAGGAATGCTATATTTGTAATATATCTTGACTTCAGCATTTGGCATCCTACAGCTCTGGTCTGGGGAGCAAGGCAATTCAGTGGTTACAAAATTGGTTCAAAAATCATACCCTAAATGCTGTCAGCGGTTCCTTATCAAGTTATCAAGTGAAGTATCACAAACTTTAGTCCTCAACCTGTAATATTCAACGTTTTATTAATGATTTGGATAAGGTGGAAGTAATGCTGATCAAGTTTGCAGGTGACACATAATTGGGTTCGCCAGCTCATTTCCATGGGGAAAGAAATATAATTCAGAGAGATCTGGTCAGGTTAGAGAAATAGCCTGAAAGTAAAAAAATGAAATTTAATAGAGACAAATGCAATTTTTTTCATTTAGTGAATAAAATCAAATGCATTAGTCCAGGATGGAGGACATCTGCCCGTTATAGTATTTGAAAAAAAGATATTGGAATAGTAGTTAATTACAAACTATGTATGAATGGGCTGTGTGATTTGAGTGCAAAAAGGCAAATACAACTTGGCTGCATCAACAGTTACAGAAATTACAATTCTGAAATTATGTAAAATAATATTTTTTCATTGTTCTGTATTATTCAGACCTCATCTAGAGTACTGAGTCCAGTACTGGGCATCAAACTTTAAGGTTTCAGAAAAACTGGAACAGTTTCAGAGAAGGACAATGAAAATGGTAAGGGACTGGGAATGAGGAAGAGAGATTAAAGAAGCTGGGTGTGTTTACCCTTAAGAAGAGAAGGTTGAGGAAGAATGTGATAGCCCTCTTCAAAGAACTGCAACAATGTCACATAAAAGGAGGTTAAGATTTGTCCTCCATCATTCAGAGCACATGAAATGGAATAATAGATTTAAGTTACAGAAAGCAGATTCCAAATGAGTGTAAGATAAATCTTCCTAACAGCAAGAGCAGTTTGACAGTGGAACCAATTACCTAGAGAGGTGGGCTGCTCTGCATCTGTTCACGTAAAGACTAGACAGCCATCTGTTGGGAATGTTTCAGTATGGACTCAATAGACCAAACAACTACTTCCAGCCCCATTGCTCTAAAATGTGCAAATATTTGCATTCTCTTATATTTTTCTGCCACTGATATTGAATGGTCTTAATCTCTTTCTACATATCCTCTAGAAAAGATGTTGTCTAGACAAGCCTTTCATGTGTTTTATGGCTTATGATATGTGATCTAGTTATTGTAATTTTTCCTGCCTGCCTGCCTGTCTGTTTCTCCTTTTCATTTTTAATTCTACCATGAGGCAGAAAGTTAAATTGTAACTATGAATTTTATTACAAACAATTAAAACAATTTATTGAAGTATTATCCTTCTCCAAACATGTGTTTATCTGTCACCTCATATTTCAAACACATATACCTAAAATCCTTCAATATTAATCTATTAACAAATCATTAGAATTGCTTAGCCATATGCATTTCTCTCCAAAGATATAAATCTTTTAAAAAATGGAATACAATTTCTGTTCTAGGTATAACAAACATTATTCCTCTGTGCAAGAAAGAAAGGCCTATAAAAAGCTTTGTTGAAATGAAACTGTGCTCATCAGAGTCCATGACATTAACTACATTAAAAAAGTTCACTGTATCATAGCTTTTATTGAACTGAATAAGTAAGTTGAAAAGCTTGAGCATAACCCAAACAAAAATAAAGACACCGTTTCATGAGACAAGCATTTGAAAACATTGCTGATGTTATAGATGAGAAGGTCATCCAATAAGAAATAGCCTATTTTCTAAACAAGCTTCATAGCCACCATATGTCACTAGTAATGGAAAGTGGAGGACCTGAATACACAGATACAGAAGGACCTAGTGGTAGTGGTGAAGCCAGTGGAATTGTTTACATACTATGAAGGTGACAACTAAATGTAGACCTGCTGTACCGAAATCAAGAAATCTATAAATATACAAGTCCTGGTGGATTAGCAATGATCAATTTAAGCCAGCATCCTGGTTGTTGTTGTTTTAGTGTCCAGCTAGTTCATTTGAGAAGGCTGCTAGCAGGATATGAAGTCAATAGCTTCTTTTAGTTTGCATGTAGCTGTCACACTTAATTGCCCTCAACAACTGTATCCTCCTTGAATTTCTTCAATCCCCATTTAAAGTGCAGAGTTATTCTGGCTGACCTGGGAGGAGTTCTCCACACACATTGGGAGAAAGTCCTCTGCTGCATTCATCTGGTGCCATTCTGGCATACCAGCTGCCTGCCAGTCAGAGCATTGCTTCTCAGGATAAGAAATAAAGGAGATGTGGTTTCTCTTCCTCCCACTTTCCTTCCCTCTTCCACTGCCAGAGTTCAGAGATGTGGCAAGAAAAGCAGGGGAAGAAAAGCAGGAGAGAAGTGAACTAGCCCTTGTTACCCTGATTCAGAGAGGTGAGGTGAAGGATGCTGCCTCTAAAGTAACCTCCTCCTTCTGTTACCCCACTCCTGTAGATTGGGCACTGTAGGAGATCCATGGTTTGGGTAGGGTCTTTCAGATAAAGCAGAAGAACTTGTACCTCCTGCTTTACTAGATAGCCCGTCTCCTCTGCAGCACTTGATCCCTGGGTGTGGGGTGGTGGAT